>NC_135755.1:5675000-6000000 GCF_041903045.1 Epinephelus lanceolatus
GTGGGAAAGGATTTTCTCAATCAAGTCATCTGAAGAAACACATGAGCACTCACACGGGAGAAAAAACATTTACTTGTTCTGTATGTGGGAAAACATTTGGCCGCATGACAGGTGTTAAAAGACACATGATGACACATACAGGAGAAAACCCATTCAGCTGCTCTGAGTGTGGGAAAGGATTTGGTCGAAAAGCACTGCTGACAGCACATATGAGATCTCATACAGGAGAAAAACCATTTAGCTGCTCTGAGTGTGGGAACAGATTTTCTCACTCAAATACTCTGAAGATACACATGAGAACTCATACAGGAGAAAAACCATTTAGCTGCTCTCAGTGTGGGAAAAGATGTTCTCTCTCAAATACTCTGAAGATACACATGAGAACTCATACAGGAGAAAAACCATTTAGCTGCTCTGAGTGTGGGAAAAGATTTTCTCTCTCAAATACTCTGAAGATACACATGAGATCTCATACAGGAGAAAAACCATTTAGCTGCTCTGAGTGTGGGACGAGATTTTCTCACTCATATAATCTGAAAGTACACATGCGAACTCATACAGGAGAAAAACCATTTGGCTGCTCCAAGTGTGGGAAGAGATTCCGTAGTCGAGAAGATGTGAGGGCACACATAAGAACTCATACAGGAGAAAAACCTTTTATCTGCTGTGAGTGTGGGAAAAGATTTGGTCGGTCTGTTACTCTGAATGTACACATGAGAACTCATACAGTAGAAAAACCATTCAGCTGCTCTGTGTGTTGGAAAAGCTGTGGTGACAGGAGAAATCTGAATGTACACATGAGATCTCATGCAGGAGAAAAGCCATTTAGCTGCTCTGAGTGCAGGAAAAGATTTTCTCAGTCAGGTGCTCTGAAGATACACATGAGAACTCATACAGGAGAAAAACCATTTAGCTGCTCTGAGTGTGGGAAAAGATTTTCTCACTCAAATACTCTGAAGATACACATGCGAACTCATACAGGAGAAAAACCATTTAGCTGCTCTGAGTGTGGGAAAAGTTTTTCTGAAAGTGGAAATCTGAAGACACACATGAGAATTCATACAAGAGAAAAACCACAGAGCTTTGAGAGTTTGGGAAGAGATTCATGCTCAAAGAAAACTTAGGTATTCACAGGACAATCCACACAGGAGAGAAACCTTTCAGCTGCCATGTTTGTGACCAGAGATTCATGTGGCCTCGCCAAATCAAAAATCATCAGTGTGTTGGTTGTCAGTCCTCACAGACTCATCAAAGTGAAACTGAGGAGAACAGAGAGGCAGAGCCTCCAGCCAGCAGCTCAGCTGAACATATGAAAACAGAGGCTGAAGGAGAGGACTGTGGAGGACCAGAACCAGCCAGGAACTCAGATCCAGACACACATTTACAACCTGAGACTGATGACAAGACGGGAGAGTCTTCTGAACCTGAGACTGATGATAGTGACGATGATTGGAAAGAGACCAGATAATCTCAGTCATGTTTTTGCTGTGAACTTGTAGCTTCTTGTCAGTTGTTAGCAGAAGGTTAAACTGTGACTGCGGCGCCTTTTAAATGTCAGTATTTTTTTCACTGTAAGCTGGTAACAAATTTACGCCTCTCCAGTTCATGTATTTATAGTATTTGCCAGTCGCATTGGAGCTCCATGGTCACAAAATGCGACTGCGAGTCACAGTTTGGATCTCTCCTGGTCACACTGTCGTTTAGCTCATTAAGTTAAACTCTTACAGCTGCGCCGTTAAACATGGATGATTTATTCATAATGATAGCAGGGTACGAGGAGGAACTTTGTCGATGAAAAGAGGAGAATGAGCATCAACGGAAACTACTGGACGCTGTTTTCAACCCTCAGCTTCGGTTACACAGAGCAGGTTTGTTCATTAAACATTACAAGTTCATTATTAATAATATAACTGCAGCTTTGTTCAATAAATATTCAGTCTGTCGACGTTTAAAAGCCACGTTAGCTTCTCTGGTGTCGTTAGCTTCTCTGGTGCCGTTAGCCTTCCTGTATTGTTTAATACAGGTGTATTGTTAATTATTTCTACTTCTGGCCATCATGTTTTTTTCTTTAGATATGTAATAGGACAAACGTGCTCTTTAACAATTTCATGGGATTTCTTAACTCATAAGGGACACAGATAACGTGTTTACTTCCTGTAAATAGAGCAGTAAATCTGATGTCCATATATGTATTTTGTATTTATCTGTTTTAACACCTTATTTTGACACAAAGACGCAGTCATATCTGTAGCATGTTTTACTGCATCATAATACAGTACATGTCTCAGGATTACACTCACCAGCCACTTTATTAGGTACACCATGCTAGTACCGGGTTGGACTCTGTTTTTAATTCTTGGTGTCACAGATTCAACAAGGAGCTGGAAACATTCCTCAGAGACTTTGGTCCATATTGACATGATGACATCACACAGTTGCTGCAGATTTGTCTGCTGCACATCCATGATGAGACTCTCCCGTTCCAGCACATCCCAAAGGTGCTCTATTGGACTGAGATCTGGTGACTGTGGAGGCCATTGGAGTACAGTGAACTCATTGTCATGTTTGAGATGATGTGAGCTTTGTGACATGGTGCGTTATCCTGCTGGAAGTAGCCATCAGAAGATGGGTACACTGTGGTCATAAAGGGATGGACACGCTCAGCAACAATACTCAGGTAGGCTGTGGTGTTTAAACCATGCTCAGTTGGTACTAAGAAAATCTCCCCCACACCATTACACCACCAGCAGCAGCCTGAAGCGTTGATACAAGGCAGGATGGATCCATGCTTCCATCTGAATGTGGTTTTTCCAATCTTCTATTGTCCAGTTTTGGTGAGAAAACCCATGTGAATTGTAGCCTCAGTTTCCTGTTGTTAGCTGACAGGAGTGGCACCTGGTGTGGTCTTCTGCTGCTGTAGCCCATCTGCTTTAAGGTTGGACAAGGTGTTGTTGCTTCAGAGATGGTCTTCTGCAGACCTTGGTTGGAACCAGTGGTTATTTGACTTCCTGTTGCCTTTCTATCATCTTGAACCAGTCTGGCCATTTTCCTCTGACCTCTGACCTCTGGCATCAACAAGGCATTTTGGCTCACTGGATATTTTCTCTTTTTGGGACCATCTTCTGTAAACCCTAGAGATGGTTGTGCTGAAAATCCCAGTAAATACTCAGACCAGCCCGTCTGGAACCAACAACCATGCCACGTTCAAAGTCACTTAAATCACCTTTCTTCATCATTCTGATGCTCAGTTTGAACTTCGGCAGCTCGTCTTCACCATGTCTACCTAATAAAGTGGCCAGTGAGTGTAGAACCATCGATCCATCATACAGCAGTAATGTGACAGTTAAAAAAGGCACCAGATACCTCTCTTTTCCAATTCCACCTTAGGCTTAAAGGGGAACTAATGTTTTTTTCAACCTGGGCCCTATTTTCCGATCTACTTTTGTCTATATGCGTGATAGGATGTTCAATATTTTCTCCAGTATGAAGCTAGGGCTGACCTGCCTGCAGCCCGTGAGTGCTACATTAAATAATAGGGCACTCAGACAGCGTCAAACAATGTCAAAATACGTCCACTCAAAGTGCATTTTTTTCTCACGGATTGTTAGTATAATTATCCGACAACATAACGGAAAGGAGAAATGAACGTCTGTGTTTACCTTTAGCTGGATTCGAACATGTTCCTCTGCCTGTTGCTGCTCCCTCTCTCTGCTTGTCCACTCTTCAATTTGCATGAGCTCTGCGTCCATGTACTCCGTGTTCAAATAAATCATCAAATTCAAATGGCTCATCCAGATCCAGTTGGTCAAAATTGGTAAAAATTCGGAGATGTTTGTTGTGGCAAGTCAAAACAGTCCCTAAGAGAGTGAAAAGCTGGCTCTGAAATCTCACGTCTCGCAAGATTCTTCTTCTTTGGTGTTTTACGGCAGTTGGTCTTGCGATATTTGAGTTGTTGCAGGAAGTTACCGCTGAAGCGAGCTTACAAATGCGAGGAGTTACTCTGTTTGGAGTAGTCATGGCGGAATTTTTATCCAATTTTGACCCACTGGATCCCCCTCTTTCTTTTCTTTTTCAACTTTTTCAGCTCTTGTTACGTTTTGCTGTTTTCTTGAAATTTCTTGCCGAGGGGCTCATTGCCTTGTAAGGACATTTTCGAAAGAAACCGAACCAATTCGCTCGGGTTTCAAAGGTTCATATGCTTATGAAAGGCGTCTGGATGCAGCTCAAGGAAGCTGATGTCTCTCCAGGTTTCAAAGGGTTAAATCCGGAATAACCACTTGTACTTTGTTATTTTATTTTTGTTTATATCTGTTTTGCACTTAGCTCAGTTAAAGTAATACTGTAATCTATATTCATCTGTCAGGATGTGGCTTTTTTATTGTTAATGCATTTCTTACTGGTTTTTTTTTTTAATTTTTATTTGAATGCCACTAATGGAAAAGGGCAGGGTGGCCAGGCAACCACCCCATCATCCCCTTACACTACACTAACCTTCCAGTGTAATCAATCTACCCTTTATTTAGGCTAGTTGTTAAAAATGTTGAGGCAGAGGGTACTGTCTGTAGCTCTGGTTGAGGGTGAGAGGCTATCAGCAGATAAACAGAGATCTGTGTGGGTACATGAGACCCTAAAAAAGAGGATGGATCATGGGGAGTAGCACCAGTTTGTCCAGGAGCTTCTCCTCCATCATGGACGTTTACAGAATTATTTTAGGATGACTCAGGGGCAGTTTGACAACCTGCTGTCTATCATCAAGCCGTACAGCTCTGAGTATCGAACAACAGCTACCACCAGTTTCTCCTCCATTGTTTACCAGCTGTAACAAGTGGGATGAGGACAGTAAGGGCAGAACTTATTATGGAATACAAAACACAGTTAGAGCACAGAGCATTAAGGGGAGACATAGAAGACAGGAAGTAGTCTTGTCAAGATTAAGATTAGATCACACTGGTGTGAAGGCAACTTTATTTTTATTGGGAAAAGTAAATTTGCGGGGTTGCGCAATTTGTAATAAATTAAAAAATGTGGAACATGTAATTATGCACTGTACTAAATATAATGAGGAAAGGATTACGTTACAACAAAGGGTGAAAGAGGCAGGACGAGATTGGAATTTGGAAGGGATACAGGGAACCAAGGGAGATAAGGTGTGGGGAATGCAGAGGGGAGTAATAGATTTCTTAGTTAGTACTGGTTTGTTTCATAGAATATAGCTGCTGACTGTTTTGTTTGT
This sequence comes from Epinephelus lanceolatus, assembly GCF_041903045.1. Lineage (NCBI taxonomy): Eukaryota > Metazoa > Chordata > Actinopteri > Perciformes > Serranidae > Epinephelus > Epinephelus lanceolatus. The sequence continues at coordinate 5,680,234 of NC_135755.1, forward strand.
TTATTTATTTAGTTATTTAGTTATTTATTCTCATACGATATGATATAATGTAAAACTACATCCGCCAATCGTGGAAACACTTCCTGGATTACTCGACACAGGCTTGGTAGCCTCGCGTCAAAGAGCATGGATACCAAGAGGCAAAGCTTAATACAATGCCCCATAGCAACAGACTCGCCCATGGTTTTGGCCTACCGCTGCCATTTTGGACTGTCAGCAGACCGCAGCAGACCCGCTTGCATACAAAAACACACAGACAAACTGAAGTATATCGCTATTAATTATGCTTACAATGCTACTCACCTTGTGATAGCTTGGTCACAGCTGCTTTTTCACGTTTTTGTAAAGCAAAATATAGACTTTAAAAAAAAAACAAAACAGCCTAGATGGCATCTCTACATATTACATCCACTTATGAGAAGATTAACTTAATTACCCCATTCAAAATCACCCCATAAGCCAATCTACCAAAAAAATAAAAAAAATAAATCAATATTTTAACTAGAAACACATTAATGGCGACGTCACACAGTCAGGAATAAAGATTTATTTACAGTTTGTACAGTAAGGGGACAGTAATAATAATAATAATAATGATAATAATATATAGCCTATTTTAATATGATATATTTTAATGCTAACACAGTAATCAGTTCAGTTAGGATTCCAGTTTTATGCAGCTAAAATCTGGAACAGTCTTTCTGAAGATGTGAGACAGGCCTCTACTCTGACAATGTTCAAATCTAGGCTCAAAACAGCTCTATTTCACTGTGCATATGACTGAAAGGATCTTATCTGCACTCTTCTCTTTTAAAGTTCATTTTATAATGATTATTTATGTTTCTATTTTGTATTGTGATTTTAATGCATTTTCTTGTTCTGTAAAGCACTTTGAATTACTTTGTGTACGAATTGTGCTCTACAAATAAACTTGCCTTGCCTTGCCTAACGGCAACAGAGAAACTAACGGCACCAGAGAAGCTAACGGCACCGGAGAATTGTGCCTATGTATATATATATATATATATATATATATATATATATATATATATATATATATATATATGTATTAGATGGATATTAAAACACTATAAAACTTAAACCTCAGGAGTTCTTACCTGTCGGGATCCTTCGGGAACGGTGGAAGGCCAGGTGCGGTGTGTTCCACTGATAGTTGTTGCAGCTAATTGCACTACACTGTTTTCTTTTACTTTTTTATTCTCCTCTCTCCTTGACATCTTTCTCGCTGTCTGGGCGCAACAGTCCAACCTCAACAGTCCAAAATGGCGGCAGTGCCCCTAGTGGCTGTTGGCAAAAATTCAACGGAGCTTCAGCTCTTGGTATCCATGCTCTTTGTCCATGCTCTGGATTCACTCTGAATTTTGCCTGGATTCTGGTTCCGGTCTAGAGAGCGGATGCGGAATTCACCAAATTCACCAAAGTAAAAGTGTTCACCAAAGTAAAAGTGTTCACCAAAGTAAAACTTTAAATTCTGGCGCACCATAGATTTGGGATGATGAGGGTTGTAAGAAAAAAATTTTATTAGCTTGGTGCTTTTATTTTGACGGAAAGGCGCATCCATCGAATTCCGGATCCTGTCTCACTCGCCCTGGTTCCGGTTCCTTACCAAAACGGCCCCAGACTACACGCTTGGAAGCATCGGCACAGCACGCAACATCACGAGCTCAAACGCCTCTAGACATTCAGCTTGAAACAGCATACTTGGAAGAGTTCGTATTTAAACGCTCACTACTGTTAAAGTGTGAAAATGTCTAAAGTCCAAATGCTGAGATCGTTGGTGAAGCAGCGACTAACTGCGGCTGCTGAAGAGATTTTTGGGCTGTTTGAAAGAACGATAGCAGAGTACGAGGAGGAACTTTGTCGATCAAAAGAGGAGAACGAGCGACAACGGAAACTACTGGACGCTGTTTTCAACCCTCAGCTTCGGTTACACAGAGCAGGTTTGTTCATTAAACATAACAAGTTCATTATTAATAATATAACTACAGCTTTGTTCAATAAATATTCAGTCTGTCGACGATTAAAGCCACGTTAGCTTCTCTGGTGCCGTTAGTGTTGTTTATTAAATAGCGATGATGTGAAGGTGAAGAAGGAGACCATCTTGCTTGTATATAGAAAGGTTTATTACAAGAAGTACAGCATCAAATCAAGCTCCTAGGGTTGCCTGAGAGAGGGTTCAAAGCCAACAGCTGCACCTGCCCTGTCTATATATAGATTGGTTGTTTTTATGAACTTTGAGACAGAATGTGACAGGTGACAGAGAGACAGTCTAGATGGAATCCAACCTTTCAGCCTAGCTTATCAATCCTTGACCTGGGCCATAATAAAGTCTTGACCTGGGCCCCTAACTGATCATAAAAGACCCCGGTCAGCACATAACATGGCACGTCAGATACTACGTTTGCTCCTCCGGTGTCGTTAGCTTCTCTGGTGTCGTTAGCTTCTCTGCCCGTGTTAATTATAGCCTCAGTTTCCTGTTGTTAGCTGACAGCTGAGGGGTCATGACTCATGAGTAGAAGTATAAAGTGTCAGGAAATAGAAATACTCCCAAAGTCAAAGTGATCTGATAGGATTATCCTGGCCGGATTGGATTAAATCCTGATCTGATCTGAAAACTAGGTATTTCAACACAGATCAAGAGGATCCTGATCCTGAGGATCAGTATTCAGATCTGATAAATTAATCCAATCCTCCCTTTAATCCAGATAAAGGCTGCATTTGGGTGTTTCAAAAGTTAAGGCAGAGATCTGGATCAATTTGAATTTGAATTTTGCTGTAAATAAGAGTAACAAATACAGACCTATTTCTCAACGTCTAGTTTCACCTATACACACACACATTATAACCTGTTTGTACCAAAACATCCAACATATGTTTGTGGTCAGACAAAGGCAAGGAAATGCAGTGCAAAGCAAATTTATTTGCATAGCACATTCTTTTCTTTACATAGAGTGCAAGAAACAATGCAGGGATTAACATAATAAGCACATGGACAACAACTCAGTCCTCTGACACTTCTGAATGAACCGCATAATTCATGCTAGTACTGTGTATTTTTCCACTACTGCAGCAGTCTGCTTTGCACACATGTAAAAAAATTTTTTAAAAGTCTGCTGTGTTGGCAATAACATAACGTTAAACTCTGAACAGGCTGGTGTTTAAAGAGTTCATGTATGACATACTTCAGATTAATTCCCTTTTAAATTAAGCCATAGACTGCAAAATACACTGAATTTTCCCTCAAATATTGTGGCCAGCCTAAGGCACACCTGTGCAATATTCATGCTGTCTAATCAGCATCTTGATAAGACCACCTGTGAGGTGGGATGAATTATCCTGGCAAAGGAGAAGTGCTCACTAACACAGATTTAGACAGATTTGTGAACAATATTTGTGAGAAATGGTCTTTTGTGTAGAGAATGTTTTAGATCTTTGAGTTCAGCTCATGAAAAATGGGAGCAAAAACAAAAGTGTTGCGTTTATATTTTTGTTAAGTGTACATCAACAAAGTCAGCTACCTTGCTAGCCTGCTAGCTACTTAACATGCAAGTCAATCGAGCCACGTTAGCTCCCGTTTGCATGACCTCGGCTCAATGAGAGATTGGTCAGCCCACGTTTTAAGTAGGTGACAGTTCAAATAGCTGGCTCACATGAGATGATGGGTGGCCTTCGTATGGTCTTACAAACACTACACATTAGGTAACGGTAAATCAATCAATCAATTAATCAATCAATCAATCAATTTTATTTATAAAGCCCAATATGACAAATCACAATTTGCCTCAGAGGCTTTACAGTATACGACATCCCTCTGTCCTTAGGACCCTCACAGCGGATAAGGAAAAACTCCCCAAAAAACCTTAAATGGGGGAAAAAATGGTAGAAACCTCAGGAAGAGCAACTGAGGAGGGATCCCTCTTCCAGAAGGGACAGACGTGCAATAGATGTCATACAGACAAGATACATTAACAGTAATCCATATGACACAATGAGACAGAGACAGAAACAGAGAGAGATGCAGGACAGACGGTAATGACAGTAGCTTACAACAACATTAATGAAAGTAATAATATTATAATTATGATTCTGGCTACTGTGGTACAATATGTTTAAAGTAAATGTTAATATCTGATAGTAAACATATGTGACAATAATCATGGGTAATAACAGTAGAAGTATGACTAATGATAACAGCAGCAGCAGGAGGCATCTGGCAGGACCACAGCAGCAGCACAACCACACATGTCACACCATCCAGGCACCGCTGCGATATGAGTTAATCTGAGAGACAGTGGAGCACAAAGGCTCCGGAGAAGAAGCCGAGTTAGTGACATGCAGTATGGCCGAGTTAGCAAGATGCAGTAACAGGACATGAGAGAGAGAGAGAGAGAAAGAGAGAAGGTGCCCGGTGTATTATAGGGGGTCCCCTGGCAGACTAGGCCTAAGTCAGCCTAACTAGGGGCTGGTACAAGGCAAGCCTGAGCCAGCCCTAACTATAAACTTTATCAAAGAGGAAAGTCTTAAAGGGAAATTTCGGTTTATTTCAACCTGTCTCCTATCGTCCTAAATTTGTTTCAAGTAACTAGTGACATAAAAATAATAGTTAGCATATTAGCCGTTAGCCTAGATACAGCCGGGGCGCATAGTAGCATCAGACCTTTTAAAACGTAAGTGAAAGGGCAACCTTCAAGTGCAAAGTTAGTCCACTAAACAAGCTTTTTTTCCACAAAGACCGCCTCATACCGTTAGGATAAATGTCAGAGAACATATAGAAAATGACATGTAAACGTGTTGTCTTACCTTACCAGTGTGGTGCCATGTTTGTTTCACATTTAGCTCTGCTTCCCAAAGCGTGGCTGAAATATTGCGAGAACAAGCAGCGATCTCATACCGTGCCTGAAAGACTTGGTATGTCTCTGAAAGTGAAATTATACATTTGTTTCCCTTTTTGTTTTCTTTTCCATATCCTAAACTTGTACTAGGGTTGTCACGACACTAAAATTTCAAACTCGATATCGATACCCAGGAAAATATTCGATTCTCGATACCATTTTCGATACAGCAGCGCCTACACAACGCGTGCCCATCAGACCCGTCACACACACCCGACAGGCGCTGAGGTGGCATGCACTGTTAGTATCGATACTTTTGTAAATTAGTATTGTATCCGGATACAGCATTTGAGTATCGATACTTTTCAGAGTATCGATACTTTTGACAACCCTAGTCTGTACATTTGCATAATCCATTTTCGTTATCCGAATGATATTTAATTTTAATCCTGTTAAACGAAAGATTAATGAGTTGCAAATTCAATTTCGTTTAATCCCTCATTTAACATGGAGCCATACTGCCATCTTGTGGCGGAGTGAAGAAGAGTTCCCGTAAGGAATTCCATATTATATTTAGAATTAAGATATAGTTTGGGGTTTATTAATCAACTTGTTGTCATGAATATGTGCTTCTTCATTTTGCTCCTTTTTTCATTATATGTTACAACTATAGGTTCATCTAGAGTGTGTGTGTATTTGAAGCAGTTTATATGTGTACTCTGCTTAATACACGCGGTATAATAATTGTATTAATGTTAATTGGATGTTAAGAACCGATTTTGACCATAATGAGAGGAGCGTTTGCCAACGTGCGTAACATATCAAAGTATACGATCTCGTATAATAAAAGCATTAAGTTTCCTCCAAAATAAAGAATAAGCCTAATTACGACTAAAGAGGCCGCCTTATCAAACCCCCCCCCCCCCCCACGTTGGCCAGATAAAAACAAGTGAGCTCGGCACAGCTCTCTCTCTTGCTCTCTTGGCTTCTCTTCTTTTCTGTATCTTAGCCACTCTTTTGTTTTTTTATTTTGTCGACTTGCTTTTGCCGTATCTTACGTTTTAATCAGTTACGCTCTTATACTCGGTTCCTGTGTAACTCTTTCGTGCTCTTAATCAAAGTTATTTTAAACTTTTAAATTTTGCTTATCCAATTTTCTTTTATCTCCAGTGTCTTCAACATTTTTATATGCATTGATAATAACTTTGATAACAATATCGAACGGCCAACGATATCGTGTAAGCGTGAAAGGAGGAGAGAGAAGGGGGGATGACATGCAGCAAAGGGCCACAGGCTGGATTTGAACCCCGGCCGCTGCAGCAACAGCCTTGTACATGGGGCACCTGCTCTACCACTAAGCCACTGACGCCCCTGTATGAAGCTTTAATCACAGGTATACAGACTGGATACATTTGGGGCGCTGGGATAAAGGTTTTACTGTCAAACATAATGAGTTAAATCTTGAAATAAATTTTCAAATGCAAAATTCAACCAAAGCAGAATTTTAAGTCAATATTTATTTTATTTTTAACACCACTTAAAAGTTTCTGCAAAATCATGTGTACATTTTTCCAACATAAAGAAAAGGTCCTTTGGATTGGAAAATGGTAAAGAGAATCTGACTGCAGTATTGAGCTTTAGGCTCAGTTTCATTGCATTTTTGACCAAGCATAAACTTCTTGACTCTTTCTTTTCATCTTTTTATATTCATCTGTTCTCTTCCCTTCCAACAGCTCCATTCTTCAAGTGTGTTTCTGGTCTTCCCTATTAGCAGGCCTTTCATCTCATCCAGCCTAAAAAGACAAGAGAATAAGAATAAGAATCACTTTTTTGATCCCCAAAGGGAGAACATTATTGACATTAGAATGACAAAGGGAAAAACACAATTTAGCCAGTCTCCTATAATGTCACCTGAATAATTAATATCGCAGATGATGGGGTTTTATCAAACCAGGAAGCAAACATTAGTAACGTTAAATACAGTAGCACACAGTAGCACAGGAGTACCACTGTGTGCTACTGTATGCTACTGTGACATTAGCTTACTGACTATGATTTAAACACACACACATCTGCGATATCTGTCGTTCAGGCAATGTTAGAGGACTAACGTAAGGTTACCAATTTAGTAGTAGTAAGTTAACTTAGCGTTCATAGGGGTAACATGAACAGTAGTTAACAGTAGCTTACATGGTAGCAGCCAACGAAAGCGTTCAAAGCGTTGTTGATGTTAACGTCAACTCAAACTCAACAGTTCCCCTCAATTTTATAGTGACTGAAGAGTTAAAACACTTAGTCGCAGAGCCATTCGAAGTCCGCCATCGGCCCTCCCTTCTTTCCCAAGGCGTGAACGGTCCTGAACATGGTCATCATTTTTCTTTTCATTGGGTCGGGTCACCGTCACTGACTTTACCAGAGGGGTTGAGTTCATAGGTTGAGAGGCTTTCAGGCAATCACTGTGGCATCTAGACCTCTCGTGGTCTTTAATACTTTATCATTTGTAGGGCTGTAGTCAACCAAAGAAAATCTTGGTCGACTAAACCTTCTGCAAGGTTCTGTGCTTCCGCAAGGTTCTGTCCTCGGACCAATCCTCTTTACTCTATATATGCTTCCTTTAGGTAACATCATTAGAAATCAATCTATAAATTTCCATTGTTATGTGGATGATACACAGTTGTATTTATCGATGAAGCCAGAAGAAAGTAATCAATTAACTAAACTCCATAACTGACTTAAAGACATAAAAACCTGGATGAGCACCAATTTCCTGATGTTAAATTCAGACAAAACTGAAGTTATTGTTCTTGGCCCCAAACAATTCAGAGACTCTTCATCTGATGACATAGTTTCTCTAGATGGCATTGCTCTGGCCTCTAGCACTACCGTAAGAAACCTTGGAGTAACATTTGATCAAGATTTGTCTTTTAATTCTCATTTAAAACAAACCTCACAGACTGCATTTTTTCATCTGTGTAATATTGTGAAAATTAGGCCTATCCTGACCCGAAAAGATGCAGAAAAATTGGTCCACGCTTTTGTTACCTCAAGGCTGGATTACTGTAACTCTCTATTATCAGGTAGCTCTAGTAAGTCCTTAAAAACTCTCCAGCTAATTCAGAATGCAGCAGCACGTGTACTAACAGGAACTAAGAAACGAGATCATATTTCTCCTGTTTTAGCTTCTCTGCATTGGCTCCCTGTAAAATCCAGAATTGAATTTAAAATCCTACTGTTAACTTATAAAGCTCTAAATGGTCAAGCTCCGTCATATCTTAGAGAGCTCATAGTGCCATATTATCCCACCAGAACACTGCGCTCTGAGAACGCAGGGTTACTCGTGGTCCCTAAAGTCTCCAAAAGTAGATCAGGAGCCAGAGCCTTCAGCTATCAGGCTCCTCTCCTGTGGAACCATCTTCCTGTTACGGTCCGGGAGGCAGACACCGTCTCCACATTTAAGACTAGACTTAAGACTTTCCTCTTTGATAAAGCTTATAGTTAGGGCTGGCTCAGGCTTGCCCTGTACCAGCCCCTAGTTAGGCTGACTTAGGCCTAGTCTGCCGGAGGACCCCCCTATAATACACCAGGCACCTTCTCTCCTTCTCTCTCTCTCTCTCTCTCTCTCTCTCTCTCGTATTCTATTACTGCATCTTGCTAACTCGGCCATTCTGGATGTCACTAACTCAGCTTCTTCTCCGGAGCCTTTGTGCTCCACTGTCTCTCAGATTAACTCATATCGCAGCGGTGCCTGGACAGCGTGACATGTGTGGTTGTGCTGCTGCCGTGGTCCTGCTAGATGCCTCCTGCTGCTGCTGTTATCATTAGTCATTAGTCATACTTCTACTGTTATTATACACATATGATTATTGTCACACATGTATACTGCCAGATATTAATATATACTTTCAACATATTGTACCACAGTAGCCAGAACTATAACTATAATATTATTACTTTCAATAATGTTGTTGTTAGCTACTGTTATTACCGTCTGTCCTGCATCTCTCTCTCTCTCTCTCTCTTTTTCTGTCTCATTGTGTCATACGGATTACTGTTAATTTATTATGCTGATCTGTTCTGTACGACATCTATTGCACATCTGTCCATCCTGGAAGAGGGATCCCTCCTCAGTTGTTCTTCCTGAGGTTTCTACCATTTTTCCTGATCAGCTGTGAGGGTCATAAGGACAGAGGGATGTTGTATGCTGTAAAGCCCTGTGAGGCAAATTGTGATTTGGGATATTGGGCTTTATAAATAAAATTGATTGATTGATTGACTAAAGTAGACCAATCTTCAACTAATCGAATAGTCATGAGGAAAAAAAATCTGCACGTTTTTTTAAACTTCTGCAGTGGTGTGTCTGTGTCACTCTGCAGTTACACCTCCAAAATGCTAGTTGGCAGTGGAGGACTGTGTTTAGTGCTGTAAAGTTTAGTTGATTCAAAACACACATTGAATATGGCTTAATAGAGACAATTTCTAACACAAGTACATAAATCGGCTTCACTATAAATCACAGAATGTGATGATGTGACGTAGCAAGATGGCGGGCTGGTTTGAGCCTGGAGCAGAGAATTGCTAACATTTACTTCGACAAAAAGTTCTTAGTAATTCCTCTGAAAAGTTTGACTAAGAGTGATAACAGACTAAACAGCACGGGGAGCAAGCCAGTCTTTTGGTGTAACTGTAACGGCCTCGTATTTGGATAAAATGCACATTTGTAGCCTACGAGGAAGCGGTGGAGGGATGGCGTCTGTGCCGCGTGGTGGCAAAACAACTCGCTCTAACCCAAGAAGCAACCCGAACCCCAGAGAATTATTTCTTAATATGTGGCGATATGAATGCCCACACCCACGAAAGGGATGATTTTGTTGTAGTTGATGGTGATAACTGGAATCCAGATGAAACCTTTGGTGAAAATAAATGTCATGTGGGGATATTGGAAATGTTTAATATTCCACTAAAAAGGAAATCAACTGACGAACACAGAGACGTTGGTAATTATGGCAGTGCACTGCTAGAGTTGATAATAATAATAATACATTTTATTTAAAAAGCGCCTTTCTCAACACTCAAGGACATTTTACAGAGCATTAACAACACAATTAAAATCACAATTAAAATAAATAAAAACAACAGACAGGAGTGACACAAAGTAAAAATGGATGTGGGCAAGTAAAGGGAATATGCAATTTGGAACAGATGGGTTTTGAGTTGTGATTTGAAATGGGATAGAGAAATAGAGGATAGTTGTGCAGAAATCTTACATTCTGTATATTAAACGGTAGATGTGGTGATGATATGAATATTGGGAAGGCAACCACATTTGAAGACAGTGTAATTGATTATATGATAGGTTCTCCATTTGTCTGGAGCAAGGCTAGAGGTTTCTGTATTCATGAGTTTGATCCCTTGTTCTCTGATAAACATTGTATGGTGGAAGTGTTTTTGGATGTGAATTTTGATAAGGATTATTTGCGAACAGAAGGCCAGAGTACAGACCAGTTAATTCCCTCAGTTGTAAACTTTGAAAATCAAGTGCTTATTGGCAAATGGGATAAAAAAAAAAGGTAGATGAGTTTGTAAGAAATATTCAGCCTGATAAGGTGGATAAACTGCTGCTCAATCTAGATAATTTATCAGTGGATGAAATTACAAAGGAGATCTGTAGTATCATGATTAATAGTGCAGTGATTACATTTCCTAAAAACATGGCAGTGGTAAAAACTAGAAATGTCTATAAACCCAATAAAAATGCAGCATGGTTTAACAAGGGATGCAAACTAAGTAGGCAAGAATACCTAAAAGCAAAGAAAATACATAAGTTACATAGAAATGAGGCCAGTACTGAAAGTGTAAAGCTAAAAAGTAAAGAATATAAGAAAGAGTTTTTTAAAGCTCAGAGGGCCTGTAGGATTAAATTTAAGAGGGAGCTGTTGAATGTAAAGTCCAAAAATCCAAAGCTTTTCTGGAAGATGCTTAATGGTTCTATCAGAAACAATGAGAACTGTCCAATTTCACCTGAAGTTTTTTACGAGCATTTCAAAAGATTATCTGACTGGGAAGTACAAATGACTGAGGTGCTTGAAGGTGATTGTGCTGAACACACTCATGATAGTAATGTCCTAAATTCTAGTATTACCGAACATTAAATTAAGGAGGTTATTGTAAAATTAAAACCTGGAAAAGCAGCAGGAACTGAGCGGACCCTAAACGAGTATATCAAAAGTACTGCAAGCATTTTTATGCCATTATATGTTTCTTTATTTAATAAGATCCTTGACACTGGTATTTTCCCTGAGGACTGGGCAGTTGGTCTGATTGTGCCAGTCTTTAAGAAAAAAGGTGATGCTGCAGATTGTGATAATTATAGAGGCATCACACTTTTGAGTTGTTTGGGTAAACTATTTATGAATATACTAAACACAAGACTACTTAAGTTCTGTGAGGACAATTCTACCCTGTGGGAAAACCAGGCAGGATTTAGAAAGAGCTATTCCACCACTGATCATATGTTTTTGTTGAAACATGTCATTGATCTATTTTGTTTCAAAAAGAGGAGACTATTCTGTTCCTTTATTGATTACAGTAAGGCTTTTGATTCAGTCTGGAGGGATGCTCTCTGGTATAAATTGCTAAAAGCAGGTGTTAAGGGTAAATTCCTGGACGTAGTAGTAAACATGTATAAAAATATAAAATTGTGTGTTTTTGTAAATGCAATTAAGTCAGAATTTTCTGTAAGTTTAGCAGGTGTTAGGCAGGGCGAAAATCTATCTCCATTGCTGTTTGCACTGTTTATTAATGATCTAGAGGATTATCTGATATGTAATGGCTGTCAGTCTATTAACTTTGATGATGAAATGATTGATAATTATATGCAACTTATGGTACTGTTGTACGCAGATGATATAATTGTCATGTCTACCTCAAAGGAGGGGCTACAGAAAGTAATAGACTTGATGTGTGGTTTCTGCGAGAAATGGAAACTGAAGATCAATAGCATAAAAACTAAGGTCACAGTGTTTGGACCCAGAAAAGCTGACACCAGCAATCTGAAGTTTGTTTGTAATGGAAAAAATTTAGAAGTTGTTCATTGTTTTAAATATCTGGGGATCACTATGAACTATAATGATTCATTTAAAATTGCTATTGATGAGTTGTGTAAGCAGGCGTCTCGTGCTATGTATGCCCTCCTTTGTAAAAGTAGAACATATGACCTACCTGTAGATGTCACACTAGACCTCTTTGACAAGTTGGTTTCACCAGTCATGTTACATGCATGTGAGGTTTGGGGATTTGAAAAAATTGATGCGCTAGAAAAACTACATCTCAAATTCCTCAAATATATTCTAAAAGCTAAAACATCAACATGTAATAACATGTTCTATGGTGAGCTGGGGAGGTATCCACTGTGTATCGCAGTTAAAAAGAGAGTTATCGGTTATTGGGGGAGGCAGATTGAAGGTAAAGAAAGTAAATTAAATAGGATAATGTACGAATGTTTATTTAGACTGTATAATTCAAATGTATTTGTGTCTCCATGGATCCTGCAAGTGAAGCGGATACTGGATGATTGTGGTCTGTCTTATCTCTGGCTGTCTCAAGCATGTAATAACAGTGACTGGTTGAAATCAACTGTCGAACAGAGACTTAAAGATCAGTTTCTGCAAAAATGGCAAAGTGAACTTTATAGTATGACATCATGTGATATTTATGTTGAGTTTAAACAAGAATTTACGTTAGAAAAGTATTTATTGTGTGAAAATCAAAAGTACAGACAGGCCATCTGTAACTTCAGGACAAATAATACCAGAATCCCAAAAGTCACTGGAAGATATAAAGGTCTGGATAGAAGCCAGAGGTTTTGGAATCTTTGTAATGATAACTGTATTGGCGATGAGTTTCAAATCCTGTTTGAGTGTAAAAATGTAAGTATAATGAAACTCAGACAAAAACTTAGGCCAAAGTATTATATAAATCGTCCATCTATGACTAAGTTAATTTTGTTATTACAATCCAATAAGCTAAAAGTTATTTGTAAAATAGGTGCCTTTTTGAAGAGTGTCTTTCCTTTATTTAAGTAATACATTTATTTTGTTCTCGTTGCCAGAATGAGAGAATAGGTACAGCCTTGCTACTAGCTATGTTTGTATAATTGTTTTCGTATAAGCTGTGCTCCATACCATGTGATCATGGTCGTGAGCTAAAAAAATAAATGAGAAAATAAATGAGAAATGAGAATTGACAGACAAACACTTGTCTTTATCTGGACACATTTCCCCCACCAATACAACATGCTAATGTTATTAGCACAAGCCTATGGCATTTTACATTGTATAAATTAGCCTAGCATCTAGTGATCTTTCCCTTGTCTCATATAAAACCAGGGACAACAGCAACATGTAACAAAGGTAACGGCACATAATTTGACTCCATTACAACTCACAACATTCACCGACAAAACAACTGTCTTATACAAAACACGCTTTCGAAACAAATACAACATGCTAACATAATTAGCACAAGCCTATGGCATTTTACATGGTATAAATTAGCCTAGCAACAAGCAGAAACTTCCTCTGTTCATATGAAGCCAGGATAAATCCCAAAGTATAAATCCCTGAAGGATAAATCACACACAAAACTTAAAAATTTATTGTTTCTTATCTGTGAAATACAAGCTTCGTTTCCACTGAGGGAAATGGTTTCAGCTTACTGTAGGAACAATTTCAAACACAAGTACACAAATCAGCTTCACCATAACTCGTAGCATTCACAGACACACTTGTCTTTATCTGGACACATTTTCTCCACAAATACAACATGCTAATGTTTTTAGCACAAGCCTATGGCATTTTACATTGTATGAAATTAGCATAGTGGTTAGCAGAGATTTCCTCTGCTTATATGAAGCCAGGAACAACAGCAACATTTAACAAACGTAATGTTACAAAAATTTGTCTCCATTACAGCTCACAGGGTTCATCGACAAAACAACTGTCTCATGGTGCGTTCCAGGCAGGCTTTTGAACTCGTAAGTCACGACTTCAAGTCAGGAGTTACGACTTTGTAGCGTTCCAGGAAAGTTACGCCAGTTACTTCCTGTTTAACGTTGAACATGGCGAACCGTTTGTTTGTGCTTCCCCATTATTTCTATCGCCAAAGGTGCCTGCTCCTTGCTCATTTGAATGAAACGGAGAAGGAGAAACGGCGCATAAGGTCACAGATGCTATTATACTTTTTATTTTACATTATCTGTGTGTTTGGAAACGTATTTTGTATTGATTATTCTTGCACTGGAAACCAGCTGTTAGAGCGTCTGCCAATAATGCGTTAACATTAGGGTTATTTTATGTCTATTTCTCATCATGTATCACCTGCATCAACACCGCATCCATAGGGCTGCCATTGTTGTTTAGAGGAGTAAGATAATTGGTTTAGAGGGCTGTGTGACGTTAGAAAGCGTAACTGGGAGTACATCGATCTTGTACGAGTTCATGGGTGGGAAGTTACGGGTTTAACTGCCATTCCAGTGCACTTTCACGGGTTACAGGTTGTGAAAACATGAGTTACGGGTTGCCTGGAACGCACCATTATACTAAACACGTTTTCCAAACAACTACAACATGCTAATGTTTTTAGCACAAGTCTATGGCACTTTACATTGTATAAATTAGCCTAGCGAATGGCAGAGATTTCCTCTTCTTCACAGTTTGTTTTTTTTCTGTGAAATTAAAGTAAATTAAAGCTTTGTTTCCACTGAGGGAAATGGTTTCAGCTCACAAACATGGACAGTGGTTCAACGCAGAAGTATTAATACCGCCTTAACACTTTCTGCAGTACTTCAGTGGTTTGAGCACAGTACCTGGGGGGGTTAGCTTCCTGTGAATGCATGCTTTGTTTGCTGTTTGGGCCGAGACAGTGTTAGAGGAAACAGATCTCAATGGGCAAGCTGTCAAACTTGACTCACTGCAAACTCTGGCATCCCATGGACAGTCATTCTTACATAATTCACATAAGCCTGAACAAATGAAGAGCTGCACTGGGGCCTCCAAACATGACAAGTCTCAATGGATGTTAATAATTGCTGCAAAAATGAAAGCTTAGCTCAACCTCACTCACTCTGACACAGCTGAGTGAACACTGTGAAGCTGTTTGATGCTCAGAGATCTGTAGAAGTTCAGTAAGGAGTTTTTGAGCTGTGATGTGAATGAACGACAACATTTCTCTGTAACATCTGTGTGTTTCCTGTTTCCTGCAGACGTCCAGCAGCTGTTGGTGGTTAAAGAAGAGGTTCCCCCTGAGCAGCAGGAGTGGAGCTCCAGTGTGGACCAGGAGGACCCAGAGCCTCCACACATTAAAGAGGAGCAGGAGGACCCAGAGCCTCCACACATTAAAGAGGACCAGGGGGAACTCTGGATCAGTCAGGAGGGAGAGCAGTTTCAAGGGCTGGAGGAGGATGATATCACCAAGTCAATATCGACTCCTGTCCCTGTGAAGAGTGAAGATGATGAAGAGAAACCTCAGTCCTCACAGCTTCATCAAAGACACACTGAACAGATGGAAACTGGAGCTGATGGAGAGGACTGTGGAGGACCAGAACCAGCCAGGAACTCAGATCCAGATACACATTTACAGCCTGAGACTGATGACAAGACTGGAGAGTCTTCTGAACCTGAAACTGATGACAGTGACAATGATGATGATTGGACAGAGACCAGAGAACCTCAGTCAGGCTTAAACTCTCTTAGAAATGATGAAGACCCTGTTAGTGACTTGGAATATAGTGTTGATGAGAAACCATTTAGCTGCTCTGAGTGTGGGAAAAAATATAATCACAGTTCAACACTGAAGATACACATGAGATCCCATACAGGAGAAAGACCATTTAGCTGCTCTGAGTGTGGGAAAAGATTTTCTCAGTCAGGTGATCTGAAGACACACATGAGAACTCACACAGGAGAAAAACCATTTAGCTGCTCTGAGTGTGGGAAAAGATTTTCTCAAACAGGTCATCTGAAGACACATATGACAACTCATACAGGAGAAAAACTATATAGCTGCTCTGAGTGTGGGAAAAGATTTTCTCAGTCATGGTGTGTGAAGACACACATGAGAACTCATTCAGGAGAAAGACCATTTACCTGCTCTGAGTGTGGGAAAAGATTTTCTCAGTCAGGTGATCTGAAGACACACATCAGAACTCATTCAGGAGAAAGACCATTTAGCTGCTCTGAGTGCGGGAAAGCATTTACTCGAACAGGTCATCTGAAGACACACATGAGAACTCATACTGGAGAAAGACCATTTAGCTGCTCTGAGTGTGGGAAAGGATTTTCTTGGTCAGGTGATCTGAAGACACACATGAGATCTCATACTGGAGAAAGACCATTTAGCTGCTCTGAGTGCGGGAAAGCATTTTCTCTAACAGCTCATTTGAAGACACACATGAGATTTCATACTGGAGAAAAACCATTTTGCTGCTCTGAGTGTGGGAAAAGATTTTCTCGGTCAGGTGCTCTGAAGACACACATAAGAACTCACACAGCAGAAAAGCCATTTAGTTGCTCTGAGTGTGGAAAAGGATTTTCTCAGACAGGTTATCTGAAAAGACACATGACAACTCATACAGGAGAAAAATCATATAGCTGCTCTGAGTGAGGGTAAAGATTTCCTCAAAAAATTCATCTGAAGACACACATGAGCATTCACACAGGAGAAAAACCATTTACCTGCTCTGTGTGTGGGAAAAGAGATGGAAACAGAGGCTGAAGGAGAGGACTGTGGAGGACCAGAACCAGCCAGGAACTCAGATCCAGACACACATTTACAACCTGAGACTGATGACAAGACTGGAGAGTCTTCTGAACCTGAGACTGATGATAGTGACAATGATTGGAAAGAGACCAGATAATCTCAGTCATGTTTTTGCCGTGAACTTGTAGCTTCCTGTCAGTTGTTAGCAGTTAGCAGAAGGTTAAACTGTTACTGCAGCGCCTTTTAAATGTCAGGATTTATTCACTGTAAGCTGATAACAAATTTACGCCTCTCCAGTTCATGTATTTATAGTATTTGCCAGTCGCATTGGAACTCTGTGGTCACAAAATGCGAGTCACAGTTTGGATCTCTCCTGGTCACACTGTTGTTTAACTCATTAAGTTAAACTCTTACAGCTACGCCGCTAAACATGGATGATTTATTCATAACGATAGCAGAGTACGAGGAGGAACTTTGTCAATGAAAAGAGGAGAATGAGCGTCAACGGAAACTACTGGACGCTGTTTTCAACCCTCAGCTTCGGTTACACAGAGCAGGTTTGTTCATTAAACATTACAAGTTCATTATTAATAATATAACTGCAGCTTTGTTCAATAAATATTCTGTCTGTTGGCGTTTGAAAGCCACGTTAGCTTCTGTGGTGTCGTTAGCTTCTGTGGTGTCGTTAGCTTCTCTGGTGCTGTTAGCTATTTCTACTTCTGGCCATCATGTTTTTTTTTTTCTTTAGATATGTAATAGGACAAACGTGCTCTTTAACAATTTAGCAGGATTTCTTAACTCATAAGGGACACAAGTAACGTGTTTACTTCCTGTAAATAGAGCAGTAAATCTGATGTACATATATGTATTTTGTATTTATCTGTTTTAACATATCTGTAGCATATTTTACTGTATCATAATACATGTCTCAGGATTACACTCACCAGTCACTTTATTAGGTACATTTTGGTAGAACCGGGTTGGATCCTCTTTTTAACTTCTTTAACTCCGTTCGGACACCAGCGTCTGCGCTCCCTCCATCCTCTGTTAAATGGTATCTCACAGGTGCACTACATCATCAAACCATGCCGGTATTGTTTTTCTTTTATTCCTCATGGATTTTGCATCAGGGCAGCCTAAACACACAAAGTCCAAAATTGCATTGAGTCTGTCATGTCATGCTGTTTTTCGAGGGGAAAAGTTAAAGGATTACTCGCAATCTCATGCGGAGCCGTCAGTGGCCGGGCAAGTACTTCCCAAATCTACTTGCCCTATCTAAATTCTGACTTGCCCTGCCTAAGAGGTTCTTATTCTGGCTGTGTGGTGCATATTTTCGCTCATGACTTATATGTTAAGTGAGCAGAGACGCTCAGCCAATGGAGGCAGCAGCACATAAAAAAGCAGCACACTGCAACTGGCCCCTTCGAGGACAGAAACAGGAGAGGAAATACACCATTACAGGCCTGGAATTAAGTTATTTTTAGGGCAAGGCCACTTTGGCCTTTGATAAATACAAATTTATTGGGGCACCAAGGCCAAAACCAATGGCGCAATAACAATATGTGCTAACTACATTGAATGAAGACAAAACACTATATGTGTTGAAAAACAGTACTGAGTTTATTAGAAGTGGGTGTGCATGACTGGGGATATATCTCGTTTATTGTTGTTTTGATTCATGTCCCTTATTTTTTAAGTCTTTGAAATCTCTTTATTCTTTTGTTATCTCCTAGTTATTAAAAAAAATTATTTGAAGAAGATTCTTTATTGTCCTTTCTCAGCACATTACATACATTTGACCTCTGCATTTGACCCATCCTACTGTATACACCGGGAGCAGTGGGCAGCCACAGTGCAGTGTCCGGGGACCAACTCCAGTTCTTTTGCCAATGCCAGTGGTCAGGGTCACTGACAGGAGTATTCACCTAACATAGCCTACATATCTTTAATTATATAATTATTTATATGTCTCTATGAATATTTTTACATAAATCCCCAATATTTTATTTGACTTTAAAAAATCCTCTTCTTTCATTTAATTTGACAATGTTTATTGTATTGTATTATATGTATGAATTCTCTACAGGATCTTGTATGTTCATTAATGTGTGTTCAATTTATTAAAAGAAAAGAAAGCTTCTCTGGTGTCGTTAGCTTCTCTGGTGCCGTTAGCTATTTCTACTTCTGGCCATCATGGTTTTTTTTCTTTGGACATGTAATAGGACAAACGTGCTCTTTAATAATTTAGCGGGATTTCTTAACTCATAAGGGACACAGGTAACGTGTTTACTTCCTGACAATAGAGCAGCTTTGAAATAAAAACGTAGCAAGGTAAAACAGAACCAATATCAAGGGTCGTAACTAATAAAAAAAAAAATTAAAATGTAATAAAAATAAGATAATTAAAAAAACCCACAATTTAATAAAAAACAAAACTATAATAAGATGAAACTGAGGCATTAAAAAAAGATTGTACATGAATATGTGATTGCCCTCCCATCCCCACCCCACTGTGTTTCCAATTGGCTAGCAAATTCACAGCCAATTAAGGTCAACTGACAACGGCCAGAGAAGGAGAGGGACACACCCAGAGAGACACAGAGACAGAGCAAGAGAGAGTAAATTAGGAAATAATGGCATGCCCCTTCATCGAGGATCCTGTTGATGAGGAGGCCCACATTGTACAGAGGGCCTTCCAACCACCACCAGCCCCAAGGGTCTTCCAGGACAGGACCAACCCATTGATACAGACAGACTCCTATCTGTGGGAGAGGTACTAGAGATGGGATTTATGGCTCTTTGAGGGGAGCCGGATCTTGGTGAGCCGTTCCTTTCAAAGAGCCGTTCAAAAAACTGGCTCATTTGACTGATTTTTATATTTATTAAGTTTTAAGAAGCCAGCCTGGTGGTAACTCATTTTATCTTGGAAATAATCACTGGGAGGTATGATGGGGTAAGATTTGGAACAAAATAATACAAAATTAGATATCCCACCAATATCTGAGTTTGAATTATTCTGAAATATTGATTATAACCTCATTTGACATGTGTGGACTAGATTTTAAAGTCTGATCTGGATTCATTGTAAATATTCCACAAGGTTGCGCCATATCACTCTGCTTTGACAGTGACATCACTATTTTGGATTTACCCTTTATACAAATTGTTTGTATGTGTGTAAAGCTACCATGACTTGTTATTCATGCAACACCGTGACCTTAACACTTACAAATAAACATTAAAAAACAAAGTAGGCTACAATGAATTTTGCTCAGGGGAGGAGCAAAGGAGGAGCACACAGTGATATTAAAAAAAAAAAAAAAAAAAGAACGGTTCCCAGCTGCGACTTGGTTCCCATCGTTCATGTTAATGAGCCGTTCAATAGAATCGGTTCGTTCGTGAATGTCACAACACTAAGAGGTACTAGTTCAGCAGGCAGAGCATAGTGTATCTATGCAGTTTGCTGGAACCACACATTATAAAGGTCACAGGCTGCAGCTAGTCTCTGACCACTGTGCAGTCAGTCTGTACTGCATTGAGGTTCTTTGCTAGCGGTACATTCCTGTACAGTGCTGGTGATGCTGAGAGGATAAGTAAGGCGACTGTTTGCAGAGAGGTAAAAAGGGTGTATTTTCTATTCATTTTGATTATTTCTAGCATCACCATACATCATGCATAGGGCTTGATTTGTTCACATTAACATATGGTTATCTTTTATATTCATGAATTAACCATGAAACAAAGCAACCACATTAAAATGGGACACACACCATTGTGGTCTGTCTGTTCCTCATCCTATAGCACATTCCATACATTTAAGGGGATTTTCCTTATTTTGATATAATCAGGGATAGAGCTTACAACTGATGAGAAATAGATAACTGATTCACTATCACCTGCATTCACTTAATAGTTTTCCTCATCTCCACTGAATTGATGGATTTGCTAAATGGAATTTTCTACAATCAATAGATAAATGTAATGTGATTACTTCCTATAAACTGATCATTTCTGAAATGTCATAATCTACAATCAATTATGTGATAAATGCGATGATTGACATAAAATAGTTTGATTAAATGCATCATCTGAAATGTACATAGGAATCAGTAGATAAATGTGATAATTAGTCGTTGCGTACCACTTACTCGAAGAACACTCTCTGTAAACGCGGCTCTTCTTCTTCTCTCAATTTATTGGCCGATCGCAAACAACTTCCAGGTGCATACCACCACCTACTGTACAAGAGTGTGCAATGTATCCGAAATCATTCACTACTCCCTACTACATGTCATATAGCCTGTTTCTTAAATCCTACTCGTAAACACAGCTCCTCCTTCTTCTGTGGTTTAATGGCTGCAGGCCGCTGCGGGCACGCAGACTTACTTCCGCCTCCGGGTGGCGTATTCTGGTTTGCTGACTTGCGCTGTGTGTCTGACCCGACCGAGGCTATGCTAAATAGCCATATAGAGAAAGGCTTTTTTGTCGCTGTTGGGTTTAAATAAATATGCGGATCTTCAAGGGGGGGGGGGGGGGGGGGGGGGGTGATACGAACTAGGGACAGTTTTATAAATGGTGAAAAGTTCCAGGGAGGGAGGGACAAACTTACATTAGCATACTGGATTCGGTTAAGAGGATGTGGGGATGAAAACACTACCAAAAGTGTCCTAAATGAATGTTGGGAATATAGTAGTTTTAAGGGAAAAGGGTTTGGATGGAAGACCAAAGATCAGCATTAAACATGACACATACAACCAATATTTAATTTGTAAAGGGTGAGCGTAAAGCACTAATCAAGAAGAAAATCGATTAATTTTGGCAGAAGAAGTGGGATGAGGACAGTAAGGGCAGAACTTATTATGGAATACAAAACACAGTTAGAGCACAGAGCATTAAGGGAAGAAGTAGAAGAGAGGAAGTAGTCTTGTCAAGATTAAGATTAGATCACACTGGTGTGAAGGCAACTTTATTTTTATTGGGAAAAGTACATTTGCGGGGTTGCGCAATTTGTAATAAATTGAAAAATGTGGAACATGTAATTATGCACTGTACTAAATATAATGAAGAAAAGATTACCTTACAACAAAGGGTGAGAGAGGCAGGACGAGACTGGAATTTGGAAGGGATACAGGGAACCAAGGGAGATAAGGTGTGGGGAATGCAGAGGGGAGTAATAGATTTCTTAGTTAGTACTGGTTTGTTTCATAGAATATAGCTGCTGACTGTTTTGTTTGTTTATTGTTACTATTTGTTTATTTATTTAGTTATTTATTCTCATACGATATGATATAATGTAAAACTAGATCCTGTTCTACATACTCCGGTACAGTAGGTGGCGGTATGCACCTTTTAAGTTGGTTTTGCAATCCGCCAAAAATATTGAAAGAAGAAGAAAACAAGTTTAAAAAAACAGTGGTGACGTGGTAGGAGAGTGTGGATTACAAACGATGATATTTGACGACGATTTTCTGGACTTTGGACTTGGCGGTTGGCATAAACTGGTTCGGGATGGCGGATCAGGTCATTGGATTAGATGATGATGATGATGATGATGATGATGATAGTATACATTTTGATGACTGGACCCCAGTTTCTAGTGGGAGAGGGCGAGGAAGAAGCAGGCGTGAGGAAGTAGGCCTAAGTCAAAACAGTAAAAGAAGCTTGGAAGAAAACAGTTCAGAGGAAGACCGGAGAGTTGTTCAAAAAAAAGTTATGAGGGAGGGATTTAAAATAATCCTTAAATTCAGAAAGTGAGGGATGGGAACTTGTTGATAATTTGTAAAATGGAGGAACAGAAGAATAAAGCGTTGTCGATGGAAAGTATTTGCAAGAAAATTAATGGAGAGTAAAAATTTAGTCTGCTTAAATGATGGGAGTGGTACAAGAATTAATATCAGAACGGGCTCAGATTCAGCTATAGATCTTACACTTGTGTCAGATTCATTGGCAGGTGTTTGTTCATGGGAAGTGATCAGAGACACGACTGTGCAGTGACCACTATCCTATTATCACTGTAGTAGCATTGAGAGTCGAAGAATATGATAATCAGGGATCCCAGAAATGGGCTTTTAGTAGTGTTGATATGTGTTGGTATATTTGTGATCAAGAAATGCAGAAAATTGCTATTAATGATGTTGATAATTCAAATCTTTCTGTTCATGTAGCTATTTTAGGGGATGCAGAGAAGTCCATTCAGAAGAAGGGAGGTAAGCACATAAAGAAGATTGTCCCATGGTGGACAAAGGAGTGTGATGAAGCAATTGAGTCTCGAAATAAAGCTGTGAAAATGTTGAAAAGAAAAAACAGTTTTCAGAATCTCATTGAATATAAGCGACTGCAAGCAAATGTGAGGAGAGTCATAAAAAATGCAAAGAAAAAAATTTTGTAACTCAGTGGGAAGGGAGACGGAAATTGGAAAAATTTAGAGAATGATAAAAAGAATGGGATTAAAAGAGAAACAACAGCAGTGAAAGATGAAGAGAAAGCTGAGATGTTGGGTTCCGAAAATATTAGCGATGAAGGGAAACTACGACAGCAGAGAATGAAGAGCTGTGACAGTGTGAGGAAGACACCAATGACTCACTAAACAAGTCATTTAGAAAGACAGAACTACACTGCGCTCTCAACAAAACCAAGATGTCAGCGCCAGGCAAGGATCAGATTTGTTACATAATGTTAAAACATCTTCGTAAATCGTCTAAGGATATTTTACTGGAACTATGTAATTAAGTTTGGGAGGTTGGAAAATTACCACAAAGTTGGAAGGAGGCTGTTGTAGTTCCAATACGCAAACCAGGGAAAGATTGCACAAATCAAGGAACTTGTCAACCAATTGCTTTAACATCCAACATCTGTAAAATAATGGGGAAAATGACAAATGACAGGTTAACATATTCTATAGAAAGTAAAGGATTTTTGTTGAAATATCAGAGTGGTTTTAGAAAAGGGAGAAATACTATGGATCCAGCTGTATGTTTAGAACACGAGCTTAGAAAGGCACAGATAAACCAACCAAAGTGTAGTGGCTGTGTTTTTTGATGTAGAGAAGGCGTATGATGTGATGTGGGGAGAAGGATTATTAATAAAACTTTGGAAATTAGGTATTAAAGGTTGGATATATAGATGGATTAAGGACTTTTTACTTTTAATTTGGAAGATTTATACAAGTAAGAATAGGAAAGAAATACTCAGGAAAAAGTGGTTATTGAAAATGGAACACCTCAAGGAAGCATAGTAAGCCCCTTACTGTTCTCCATAATGATAAATGATGTGTTTATGGGATTAGAGAATGAGATGGGGGTTTCACTTTTTGCCGATGACAGAGCAATTTGGAAGAGGGGAAGAAATCTGGAATTCATTGTAAGAAAACTGCAGGGTGCTATCATAAAAATAGAAGAACAGTCATATAAATGGGGATTTAAATTTTCACTTGACAAGACAAAGACAATGTTTTTTTTGTTTTTTTTTTACCAGGAAACAAATTGGTAGTACAGTAAAACTAAAACTGTATAAGCAAGAATTGGAGAGACATTGAGGTTATGTACAGGTGCATTTAAAACAACTCCAACAGCAGCATTACAGGTGGAAATGGGAGATGGTTTTATAGGATGCAAAGGAAAGTTGGAGAGATGAGATATGCAGGAAGGAACAGAAGAGAGGAATCAATAATATCAAGACTCAGGTTTGGCCATACTTCGCTTAACTATACATTATTCAAAATAGGTAAACATAATACAGGGGAGTGTGATTACTGTGGCCAACTAGAAACAATAGAACATGTTATATTACATTGTCGGGGGTATGAAACAGATTGACAGAATTCTATTAACAATCTTAGAAACAATAAGGTACCATTTGATGTCATGGATATTCTGCAACAGAACTCAGGAAATAAGTGGTATGGGTTCATTTTTCATTTTCTAAGAATGAGTAATTTGATGGAGAGGATATAATTTCTTTTTTTTTCCTTTATTTTTTTTTAAGAGGGCGTAATAGTCATATTGAGCCACACTCCATTCCAGTTGATGGCGGTAATGCACCAATTCGTTGTTTGTCAACCGCCAATAAACAGTAGAAGAAGAAGAAAAAAAACGTGCATCGCGGAAGCACTTCCTGGATTACTCGACACACCCTTGGAAGCATCGGCACAGCGCGCAACATCACGAGCTCAAACGCCTCTAGACATTCAGCTTAAAACAGCACACTGGGCTAACCTTCAAGGACAGCTTGATTCCCACCCAACCAAAAATGTTCTGATAGAGTGCTGGGAACACAGTAAATCAAACTTTGTAAGTTTGGGATGGGTTGGTGATGCAAAGGCTAGAACTGCAGGATTGAGTCACTTAGTGTACAGTCCTTCTGTCCCAGTCTCTTCCATTCCTCCTTGGTTATTCCCTTTACTGAGTGGAGATTTGGCTTTCCAAAAGGAATTAAAGAATAAATTAATAAAACGTCCAGTGTGGAGCATAGTCCAACAATATTTAGTTCAGCATTATTCAAACTCAGTATTCATTTTCACAGATGGTTCCAAAGATCCCACTACAGGAAGTACAGGTGCAGCAGTATTTATTCCAGACCATAAAACATATATAAAGAAACGGTTATCAGATCATGTATCAATCTGCACCACAGAACTCATTGGAATATTAATAGCCCTGCAATGGATTTTGGACAACAAAACACCAAACACAGTTATAGCATCTGACAGCATCTCAGCACTGACAAGCATAGGGTCTGGAAGGTCAGTCAGAAGACACATCATTAATGAAATATTTCATATCATGTACAGAATGGAAACACAGAACATTACAACACACTTCATATGGGTTCCTGCACATGTTGGGGTCGAGGGTAATGAACAGGTAGACATTCTTGCCAAACAAGCTCTTAGAATAAAACAAACAGATTTTCATGTTCCATTATGTAAAACAGAAGCCAAAACAGTCATCAATATATATGCACAGTCAGTATGGCAAGAACACTGGGATAATGCAGACACTGGAAGGCATTTACACAACATACAAAAACAGGTCAGTGACAGGAGGACAGTCAGACTGAGATGTAGAGAGGAAAACATCATCACTCGCATGAGAATAGGTCATACAGGGCTCAATCACACACTCCACAGAATAGGCAAACACCCAACAGGGAAATGCTCACACTGTAACTTATTAGAGACAGTTGAACATGTACTCCTCAAGTGTACAAAATATACTTGCATGAGAAAGGACTTATTTCAGTATTTAGCAAGGTCAAAGCATAAAAAATTCTCAATGCAAGGTCTATTAGGGAAGGCAGCTGGGAAAACATACAATGCCATTATCAAATTTCTGAATGACACTGAATTAGTTAGAAGAATTTAGTTTTTTTTTGTTTTGGTTTGGTTTTTTTTTGTGTTTGTTTTGCTGCTCTAACCTCCTGTTCCACACTCCAGTCCAGTAGGGGGCGGTAATGCACCTTAAGCTGGTTTGCCAACGGCCATTTAACATCGAAGAAGAAGAAGAAGAAGAAGAAGAAGAAGACGCTTGGAAGCATCGGCACAGCACGCAACATCACGAGCTCAAACGCCTCTAGACATTAGGTTCGTTTGAGATGAGCCAGGCCTGCACAGATTCGATCACCGGCGATCAGCCACAATGCATGCCGGTTAGTTTTGTGTCCGACTTCATCCCGACTTGCTCTGACGTATTACAAAAGTGGACGGCGATAAAACCGCGAGAGCGAGGCGGCCGCGGTTTTTCGAGCCAGGCGCTGCAGTTGCTCTCCACCGACTGCACCGCCTGGCTCTCACCTGATCTAACAGCTGATTGGTTCAGATGTCGATACAACAAGATGACGTTTTAGATAAACTAATCATTTTTGTTGAATTCTAGAGATTAACATTGTATTTGTCTGACCTGAAGGTTTATTCTGTGAACAGAAAACATGTTGTGTGACTGATGGTGAAAACAAACTGATATATGGGTCTGATCACTTTTTTAATGAACTGACATCATTCCAGACAGGATGTTAGTGTGTCTGTGACTTCCTGTACGCAGTGACTGAAGGCTGCTGGAAACTGTCGGGAAACTGTCCGACATCACCGCAGCTTTTTGTCACCGCCCCGCGCTGCGGCCGCCTGCTCTCGTCTACTTTTCAGGCGAGGCGCAGTTCATCTCGAACGAGCCTAATCAGCTTGAAACAGCACACTTGGAAGAGTTCGTATTTAAACACTCACTGCTGTTAAAGTGTGAAAATGTCTAAAGTCCAAATGCTGAGATCGTTGTTGAAGCAGCGACTAACTGCGGCTGATGGAGAGATATTTGGGCTGTTTGAAAGAACGATAGCAGAGTACGAGGAGGAACTTTGTCGATCAAAAGAGGAGAACGAGCGACAACGGAAACTACTGGACGCTGTTTTCAACCCTCAGCTTCGGTTACACAGAGCAGGTTTGTTCATTAAACATTACAAGTTCATTATTAATAATATTACTGCAGCTTTGTTCAATAAATATTCAGTCTGTCGACGTTTAAAGCCGCGTTAGCTTCTTTGGTGTCGTTAGCTTCTGTGGTGTCGTTAGCTTCTCGGATGCTGTTAGCTTCTGTGGTGTCGTCAGCTTCTCTGGTGTTGTTAGCTTCTCTGGTGTTGTTAGCTTCTGTGGTGTCGTTAGCTTCTCTGGTGTCGTTAGCTTCTCTGATGCTGTTAGCTTCTGTGGTGTCGTTAGCTTCTCTGGTGTCGTTAGCTTCTCTGATGCTGTTAGCTTCTGTGGGGTCGTTAGCTTCTCTGGTGTCGTTAGCTTCTCTGATGCTGTTAGCTTCTCCGGTGTCGTTAGCTTCTCTGGTGTCGTTAGCTTCTGTGGTGCCGTTACCTTCTCTGGTGTCGTTAGCTTCTCTGATGCTGTTAGCTTCTGTGGGGTCGTTAGCTTCTCTGGTGTCGTTAGCTTCTCTGATGCTGTTAGCTTCTCCGGTGCCGTTAGCTTCTCTGGTGCCGTTAGCTTCTCTGGTGCCGTTAGCTTCTCTGGTATTGTTAGCTTCTCTGATGCTGTTAGCTTCTGTGGGGTCGTTAGCTTCTCTGGTGCCGTTAGCTTCTCTGGTGCCGTTAGCTTCTCTGATGCCGTTAGCTTGTCTGGTGCCGTTAGCTTCTCTGGTGCCGTTAGCTTCTCTGGTGCCGTTAGCTTCTCTGATGCTGTTAGCTTCTCTGATGCTGTTAGCTTCTCTGACTGTGAGAATGACTGTCCCATGACAAGAGTCTCAATGGATGTTAATGATTGCTGCGAAAATGAAAGCTTAGGTCAGCCTCACTCACTCTGACACAGCTGAGTGAACACTGTGAAGCTGTTTGATGCTCAGAGATCTGTAGAAGTTCAGTAAGGAGTTTTTGAGCTGTGATGTGAATGAACGACAACATTTCTCTGTAACATCTGTGTGTTTCCTGTTTCCTGCAGACGTCCAGCAGCTGTTGGTGGTTAAAGAAGAGGTTCCCCCTGAGCAGCAGGAGTGGGGCTCCAGTGTGGACCAGGAGGACCCAGAGCCTCCACACATTAAAGAGGACCAGGAGGACCCAGAGCCTCCACACATTAAAGAGGACCAGGAGGACCCAGAGCCTCCACACATTAAAGAGGAACAGGAGGACCCAGAGCCTCCACACATTAAAGAGGAACAGGAGGAACTCTGGATCAGTCAGGAGGGAGAGCAGCTTCAAGGGCTGGAGGAGGATGATATCACCAAGTTCACATCCACTCCTGTCCCTGTGAAGAGTGAAGATGATGAAGAGAAACCTCAGTCCTCACAGCTTCATCAAAGACACACTGAACAGATGGAAACTGGAGCTGATGGAGAGGACTGTGGAGGACCAGAACCAGCCAGGAACTCAGATCCAGATACACATTTACAACCTGAGACTGATGACAGTGGTGATGATTGGACAGAGACCAGAGAACCTCAGTCAGCTTTAAACTGTCTTAGAAATGATGAAGACCGTGTTTGTGATTTGGAATATAGTGCTGATGAGAAACCATTTAGCTGCTCTGAGTGTGGGAAAAGATTTTCTCAAAAAGATAATCTGAAGAGACACATGAGAACTCATACAGGAGAAAGACCATTTAGCTGCTCTGAGTGTGGGAAAAGATTTTCTTGGTCAGGTCATCTGAAGACACACATGAGAACTCATACAGGAGAAAAACCATTTCACTGCTCTGAGTGTGGGAAAAGATTTTGTAGAAGTGGAGATCTGAAGACACACATGAGAACTCACACAGGAGAAAAACCATTTTGGTGCTCTAAGTGTGGGAAAAGATTTTCTCGAAAAGATAATCTGAAGACACACATGAGAACTCATACAGGAGAAAAAACATTTAGCTGCTCTGAGTGTGGGAAAAGATTTTCTTGTTCAGGTGCTCTGAAGACACACATGAGAACTCATACAGGAGAAAAAACATTTAGCAGCTCTGAGTGTGGGAAAGGATTTTCTCAAACAAGTATTCTGAAGGCACACATGAGATCTCATACTGGAGAAAGACCATTTACCTGCTCTGAGTGTGGGAAAGGATTTTCTTGGTCAGGTGGTCTGAAGAGACACATGAGAACTCACACAGGAGTAAAACCATATAGCTGCTCTGAGTGAGGGTAAAGATTTCCTCGAAGTGGAGATCTAAAGACACACATGAGATTTCATACAGGAGAAAAAGCATTTAGCTGCTCTGAGTGTGGGAAAAGATTTTCTTGGTCAGGTGGTCTGAAGAGACACATGAGATCTCATACAGTAGAAAGACCATTTAGCTGCTCCGAGTGTGGGAAAAGATTTTCTCAAACAGGTCATCTGAAGGCACACATGACAACTCATACTGGAAAAAATACATTTGGTTGCGCTGAGTGTGGGAAAAGATTTTCATGGTCAGGTGGTCTGAAGACACACATGAGAACTCATACTGGAGAAAGACCATTTGGCTGCTCTGAGTGTGGTAAAGGATTTCCTCAAAGTGGAGATATGAGGACACACATGAGGTTTCATACAGGAGAAAAACCATTTACCTGCTCTGTGCGTGGGAAAACATTTTCTCAAACAGGTCATCTGAAGAGACACATGACAACTCATACTGGAGAAAGACCATTTAGCTGCTCTGAGTGTGGGAAAAGAGATGGAAACAGAGGCTGATGGAGAGCACTGTGGAGGACCAGAACCAGCCAGGAACTCAGATCCAGACACACATTTACAACCTGAGACTGATGACAAGACTGGAGAGTCTTCTGAACCTGAGACTGATAATAGTGACGATGATTGGAAAGAGACCAGATAATCTCAGTCATGTTTTTGCTGTGAACTTGTAGCTTCCTGTCAGTTGTTAGCAGTTAGCAGAAGGTTAAACTGTTACTGCGGCGCCTTTTAAATGTCAGTATTTATTCACTGTAAGCTGGTAACAAACTTAAGCCTCTCCAGTTCATGTATTTATAGTATTTGCCAGTCGCATTGGAGCTCCATGGTCACGAAATGTGACTGCGAGTCACAGTTTGGATCTCTCCTGGTCACACTGTCGTTTAACTCATTAAGTTAAACTCTTACAGCTACGCTGCTAAACATGGATGATTTATTCATAATGATAGCAGAGTACGAAGAGGAACTTTGTCGATGAAACGAGGAGAATGAGTGTCAACGGAAACTACTGGACGCTGTTTTCAACCCTCAGCTTCGGTTACACAGAGCAGGTTTGTTCATTAAACATTACAAATTCATTATTAATAATATAACTGCAGCTTTGTTCAATAAATATTCAGTCTGTCGACGTTTAAAAGCCACGTTAGCTTCTGTGGTGTCGTTAGCTTCTCTGTTGTTATTAGCTTCTCTGGTGCCGTTAGCTATTTCTACTTCTGGCCATCATGTTTTTTTTTTCTTTAGATATGTCATAGGACAAAGGTGCTCTTTAACAGTTAAGTGGGATTTCTTAACTCATAAGGGACACAGGTAACGTGTTTACTTCCTGTCAATAGAGCAGTAAATCTGATGTCCATATATGTATTTTGTATTTATCTGTTTTAACATATCTGTAGCATGTTTTACTGTATCATAATACATGTCTCAGGATTACACTCACCAGCATGGTATCTCACAGGTGCACTACGTCATCAAACCATGCCGGCATTGTTTTTCTTTTATTCCTTTTGGTTTTTGCATCAGGGCAGCCTAAACACACAAAGTCCAAAATCGCGATGAGTGGTGACAAGTCATGTCATGCCGTTTTTCGAGGGGAAAAGTTAAAGGATTACTCGCGATCTCATGCGGAGCCGTCAGTGGCCGGGCAAGTACTTCCCAAATCTACTTGCCCCATCTAAATTCTTACTTGCCCTGCCTAAGAGGTTCTTATTCTGGCTGTGTGGTACATATTTTCGCTCATGACTTATATGTTACGTGAGCAGAGACGCTCAGCCAATGGAGGCAGCAGCACATAAAAAAGCAGCACACTGCAACTGGCCCCTCCAAGGACAGAAACAGGAGAGGAAATACACCATTACAGGCCTGGAATTATGTCATTTTTAGGGCAAGGCCACTTGGCCTTTTGATAAATGCAAATTTATTGGGGCACCAAGGCCAAAACCAATGGCGCAATAACAATATGTGCTAACTACATTGAATGAAGACAAAACAATATATGTGTTGAAAAACAGTACTGAGTTTATTAGAAGTGGGTGTGCATGACTGGGGATATATCTTGTTTCTTGTTGTTTTGATTCATGTCCCTTATTTTTTAAGTCTTTGAAATCTCTTTATTCTTTTGTTATCTCCTAGTTATTAAAAAATTATTAGAAGAAAATTCTTTATGTTCCTTTCTCAGCACATTACATACATTGAAACGAAATTTGAACTCTGCATTTGACCCATCCTACTGTATACACTGGGAGCAGTGGGCAGCCGCAGTGCAGCGTCCGGGGACCAACTCCAGTTCTTTTGCCAATGCCAGTGGTCAGGGTCACTGACAGGAGTATTCACCTAACATAGCCTACATATCTTTAATTATATAATTATTTATATGTCTCTATGTATATTTTTACATAAATCCCCAATGTTTTATTTGCCTTTAAAAAATCCTATTCTTTCATTTAATTTGACAATGTTTATTGTATTGTATTATATGTATGAATTCTCTACAGGATCTTGTATGTTCATTAATGTGTGTTCAATTTATTAAAAGAAAAGAAAGCTTCTCTG
Source organism: Epinephelus lanceolatus (assembly GCF_041903045.1). Classification (NCBI taxonomy): domain Eukaryota; kingdom Metazoa; phylum Chordata; class Actinopteri; order Perciformes; family Serranidae; genus Epinephelus; species Epinephelus lanceolatus. Next base: position 5,712,018 of record NC_135755.1, read on the forward strand.
GTGTCGTTAGCTTCTCTGGTGTCATTAGCTTCTGTGGTGTCGTTAGCTTCTCTGGTGCCGTTAGCCTCTCTGGTGCCGTTAGCTATTTCTACTTCTGGCCATCATGTTTTTTTCTGTAGATATGTAATAGGACAAACATGCTCTTTAACAATTTCGTGGGATTTCTTAACTCATAAGGGACACAGGTAACGTGTTTACTTCCTGTAAATAGAGCAGTAAATCTGATGTCCATATATGTATTTTGTATTTATCTGTTTTAACACCTTATTTTGACACAAAGACGCAGTCATATCTGTAGCATGTTTTACTGCATCATAATACAGTACATGTCTCAGGATTACACTCACCAGCCACTTTATTAGGTACACCATGCTAGTACCAGATTGGACCCCTTTTTAATTCTTGGTGTCACAGATTAAAAAGGTATTAGAAAGATAGAAAGGTGCTCTATTGGACTGAGATCTGGTGACTGTGGAGGCCATTGGAGTACAGTGAACTCATTGTCATGTTTGAGATGATGTGAGCTTTGTGACATGGTGTGTTATCCTGCTGGAAGTAGCCATCAGAAGATGGGTACACTGTGGTCATAAAGGGATGGACACGGTCAGCAACAATACTCAGGTAGGCTGTGGTGTTTAAACCATGCTCAGTTGGTACTAAGAAAATCTCCCCCACACCATTACACCACCAGCAGCAGCCTGAAGCGTTGATACAAGGCAGGATGGATCCATGCTTCCATCTGAATGTGGTTTTTCCAATCTTCTATTGTCCAGTTTTGGTGAGAAAACCCGTGTGAATTGTAGCCTCAGTTTCCTGTTGTTAGCTGACAGGAGTGGCACCTGGTGTGGTCTTCTGCTGCTGTAGCCCATCTGCTTCAAGGTTGTGGCACCTGAACCATTTCCTTTGGGTTTCAAACAGGAGAGCAGAGAGGCAGAGCTTTCAGCCAGTAGCTCAGCTCAACAGATGGAGGTTTTAGAGGTTCATAAATGTAGGGCTGGGCAATATAGACCAAAAATCATTTCTCTGTATTTTTAGGCGAAATGGCGATACACAATATATGTCTCTGTATTTTCCAATACAAAATGTTCAGTTGTAAGTTGAAGCCACATGTGAGATATCACAAAAACTTTAATTACTGTGATCAGAATAAAATGCTAAGACAGAGTCTCCTTGTTGTACCATATAAATTGCCTTTTTAAATAACATAAATATAAATAGGCATGTCTCTGAGTATGTTCCTTTCTCAGCAATAACAGAACGAAAACAGCAAAAATACTTTCACTGCAATTACAGGTTTCCCTCTCTTGCTTTACAAAATATTCTGCTGTGCAAACAAGTTTTCTATTGAGGTTTTACTGAAAATACACAGCTGCATGATACGTCACCATGTAAATGAAAAATTGTACAAAACTGACTTGTTAAAAAAGATTATTCAAATGAAAATAGGCATGCCTCTGAGAATGCTCCTATGTTTATTTTCCCAACAACCATATCATACTGAAGAATGTACAGAATGCTTTGACTAGTGCATTTACAGGATTTCTTCTTCTTCTTAACAAAATACCCAGCTATGGTTTGTAAACAACACAAAAATTAGAGAAGGACTACTTTTTCTAAGTAGTTACATTTGATAGCAGTAAAAATATTCCCTCCTATGTAGTCCTGTACTTTTTTTTACAGGTTTTATGCAATAAAAAATAAATACGTTTTGCTATTTTCTTGATATTTGCTGAGGGACTCATTGCCTTGTCAGGACTTTTTCGAAAGAAACCGAACCAATTCACTCGGGTTTTTAAAGATTTAGCAGCACAAGGAAACTGATGTCTCTCCACTTGTACTTTGTTATTTTATTTTTGTTTATATCTGTTTTGCAGTTAGCGCAGTTAAAGTAATACTGTAATCTACAGTTAGGTCCATAATTATTTGGACAATGATACAGTTGTCGTCATTTTGGCTCTGTACACCACCACAATGGGTTTTAAATGAAACAATGAATACCTGCTTGAAGTGCAGACTCTCAGCTTTCATTTAAGGCTTTTTTCAAAAATGTAGTATGAACTGTGTAGGAATGACAACCATTTCTTCACACAGTCCCCCGACTTTAAGGGCTCATAAGTATTTGGACAAACTAACATAATCATCAATTAAACAGTCAGTTTTAATACTTGGTTGCAAATCCTTTACAGTCAATGACTGCCTGAAGTGTTGGACACATAGGCATCATCAGATGCTGGGTTTCTTCCCTGGTGATGCTCTGCCAGCCCTTTACTGCAGCCATCTGCACTTCCTGCTTGTGTTTTGGGTGTTTTGCCCTCAGTTTTGGCTTCAGCAAGAGAAACGCATGCTCAGTTGGATTCAGGTCAGATAATATGACTTGGCCATTGCAGAACATTCCACTTCTTTGTCTTAAAAATGTCTTTGGTTGCTTTTGCAATATACTTCAGGTCAATGTCCAACTGCACTGTGAAGCATCGTCCAATGAGTTTTGAAGCATTTAGTTGAATCTGAGCAGATAATGGTGCCCCAAACACTTCAGCTTTCATCCTGCTGCTCTTGTAAGCAAGACAAGACTTCACTAGAATAAATACAGAGGGTTTATCACAAGATGCAAACCACTGGTTAGCCTTAAAAATGGAAGGCCAGATTAGAGTTTGTCAAAAACCATCTAAAAAGCCTGTACAGTTGTGGAACAGCATACTATGGACAGATAAAACAAAGATCAACTACCAGAATGATGGGAAGAGAAGAGAAGGAAGAAGGGAAGGAACTGCTCATGATCCAACGCACACCACCTCATCAGTGAAGCATGGTGGAGGTACTGTTATGTCATGGCCATGTATGGCTGCCAGTGGAACTGGTTCTCTTGTATTTATTGATGATGTGACTGCTGAGAAGAGCAGCAGGATGAAAGCTGAAGTGTTTGGGGCACCATTATCTGCTCAGATTCAACTAAATGCTTCAAAACTCATTGGACGATGCTTCACAGTGCAGATGGACATTGACCTGAAGCATATTGCAAAAGCAACCAAAGACATTTTTAAGACAAAGAAGTGGAATGTTCTGCAATGGCCAAGTCATATCATCTGACCTGAATCCAACTGAGCATGCGTTTCTCTTGCTGAAGCCAAAACTGAGGGCAAAACACCCAAAACACAAGCAGGAAGTGCAGACGGCTGCAGTAAAGGGCTGGCAGAGCATCACCAGGGAAGAAACCCAGCATCTGATGATGCCTATGTGTCCAACACTTCAGGCAGTCATTGACTGTAAAGGATTTGCAACCAAGTATTAAAACTGACTGTTTAATTGATGATCATGTTAGTTTGTCCAAATACTTATGAGCCCTTAAAGTTGGGGGACTGTGTGAAGAAATGATTGTAATTCCTACACGGTTCATACTACATTTTTGAAAAAAGCCTTAAATGAAAGCTGAAAGTCTGCACTTTAAGCAGGTATTCATTGTTTCATTTAAAACCCATTGTGGTGGTGTACAGACCCAAAATGATGACAACTGTATCATTGTCCAAATAATTATGGACCTGACTATATATTTAGCTGTCAGGTTGTGGGTTTTTTTGTTGTTGTTTTTTTGTTGTTTTCTGTAAATACACTTCTTACTGCCTTTTTTTTTATTTGAATGCCACTATTGGAAAAGGGCAGGGTGGCCAGGCAACCACCCCATCATCCCCTTACACTACACTAACCTTCCAGTGTAATCAATCTACCCTTTATTTAGGCTAGTTGTTAAAAATGTTGAGGCAGAGGGTACTGTCTGTAGCTCTGGTTGAGGGTGAGAGGCTATCAGCAGATAAACAGAGATCTGTGTGGGTACATGAGACCCTAAAAAAGAGGATGGATCATGGGGAGTAGCACCAGTTGGTCCAGGAGCTTCTCCTCCATCATGGACGTTTACAGAATTATTTTAGGATGACTCAGGGGCAGTTTGACAACCTGCTGTCTATCATCAAGCCATACAGCTCTGAGTATCGAACAACAGCTACCACCAGTTTCTCCTCCATTGTTTACCAGCTGTAACAAGTGGGATGAGGACAGTAAGGGCAGAACTTATTATGGAATACAAAACACAGTTAGAGCACAGAGCATTAAGGGAAGAGGTAGAAGAGAGGAAGTAGTCTTGTCAAGATTAAGATTAGATCACACTGGTTTGAAGGCAACTTTATTTTTATTGGGAAAAGTAAATTTGCGGGGTTGCGCAATTTGTAATAAATTAAAAAATGTGGAACATGTAATTATGCACTGTACTAAATATAATGAAGAAAGGATAATGTTACAACAAAGGGTGAGAGAGGCAGGACGAGACTGGAATTTGGAAGGAATACTGGCAACCAAGGGAGATAAGGTGTGGGGAATGCAGAGGGGAGTAATAGATTTCTTAGTTAGTACTGGTTTGTTTCATAGAATATAGCTGCTGACTGTTTTGTTTGTTTATTTATTTCTTGTTACTATTTGTTTGAATTTGTTTATTTATTTATTTAGTTATTTATTCTCATATGATATGATATAATGTAAAACTAGATCCTGTTCTACATACTCCGGTACAGTAGGTGGCGGTATGCACCTTTTAAGTTTAAAATTGAAAGAAGAAGAAAAAAACCTGCGCATCGCGGAAACACTTCCTGGATTAAGATCCTCCTTACTCGGCTTGGAAGCATGGGAGTGGTCGTCGAGGATGATGACGCCAGAAAAGGGAGACGGTGGCGCGGAGGTTTAAAATTGTGTTTGATAAAGAATCTGAGAAGATAATCGACAGAATTAACTTTGAGTGAACGTGTGTGAGTTTACGAGCTGGTCTCCCCACTCCAGTCGGGTGAAAATGGGCTCCCGCAGCGGTTTTCGCGGTCGGGGAGGCTTTACTCGTGTTGCAGGAAATCTGGACCGAGACTCCATGGCTGGGCACAGCTGGTCCGGGAATGGGTCGGGCTCTGAGATAGGGCAACACTGGAACAATGATGAGATGGAGCTGGAAGGAGATAAGGAACAGAAGAGGGGAGATCCGAACCAGCAAGAAAGTTTGAGGGGAGGAAACACTCACAAGAGGCAGAGAAGTGAGATAGGTGTGAGTTTGGATGAAAGTGTGAAAGGGAGGTTTAGCCCAGAGGGAGGGCAATAAGCTGGTGGTGATCTTACGCTTTGGGGAGGCTGTGCAGAAAAAGATGAAAGCTATTAATCCACTGATGCTGACAAAAGACCTAGGCAAACAGCTGGGGGAGATCAAATTTGCTAAAGTGCTACCTGATGGGAATCTCCTGGTGTCATGCTCAGATGAGGGACAAGTAAAAAAAGCTAAGGGTATGAAAGAGGTAGTGATGCTAAAGGTGGTTCAGTCAGGGAGGGTAGGGGAGCGCAGCACAGGTGGTTGTAAGGGAGTGATAGCAGGGGTGCCCCTTTGTTTGAAAATGGAGGCGCTGCAGGAGAATCTGGTGGGGGGAAAGATCCTGAGGGTGGAGAGGTTGCAGAGGACGAGAGAGGGGGTGAAAACGGACAGTGAGGCGGTTTTGCTTGAATTTGAGGGGCAGGTGCTGCCTGGTAGAGTGCTGCTGGGTTTTGTAAACTATCCAGTCAGGGCTTATGTGCCAAGACCGCTGAGATGTTATAACTGCCAGCGGTTTGGCCATACAGCCCAGAACTGTAAGGAGGAGAGGAGGTGTGCCAGATGTGGGGGGGACCATGGCTATGGGGAGTGTGGAAATGGGGTGCCGCCCAAGTGTTGTAACTGTGGGGGAGATCATAATGTGGCGTTTGGGGGTTGTGAGGTTTTAAGGAGGGAGTCACAAGTCCAACAGGTGAGGGCTGAGGGAGGACTCTCATATGCTGAAGCTGTGAGGGTGGTGAGAGGACAAGGCACAGAGACCAGCAGGAATGAGTCGAGGAAGGTGGTCGTTTAGGAGGTAGAGAGACAGGTTTCTGACAGGATTTATATAGATAAGAAGGCTCTGGTCACCTTCGTAGCAGGTGTGATAAACTGCACATATGGGGTCACGTCTAAAACAGCTAAGATCCAGCTAGTGGTTAAAACAGCGGTGAGTCACCTGGGAGTAGAGGGACTGTCATGGGAGGAGATACAGAGGGACCTACAGGCTGCATGGGACTTACAGAACTCTTAACATTCATGGTGGTTCTCTTACAGTGGAATGCTCAGAGCTTACTGGCCAACGGCCAGGAGTTTAAGCATTTTGTGAGGGAACTGGATTGCAAACCTGACATCATTTGTATTCAAGAAACTTGGCTAAAGCTGAATCTGGATTATGTGCTGTATGGGTACACTGGGGTGCGTAGAGACAGAGAGGATGGTGGTAGGGGTGGAGGGTGTCTTACTTTAATTAGGCTAGGTGTTCCCCTTAGGGTACTGGAACTGGGGGTGGATCTTGAATATATTGTAGTGGAGATATGGGATAAAGGAGTGGAGATGGTGGTGATTAACTACTATAATCCTTGTAAGAGGCTGGAGTTAGAGTGATTGTTAGAGGTTAAGGGACAGGATAGAAGTAGGGTGGTTTGATGCGCTGACTTTAATCCTCTCCTCACAGCACTCTGTGGGGGGGGGGGGGGTTTATGACAGATGTGAATGGAGCAAGGATAGAAGAACTAATGGACAAGAGAGAATTAGTGTGCCTTAATGATGGTAGGGGGACTAGGTTAAACTGGGCGACTGGTAATGAGTCTGTGTTGGACCTGACATTGGTTTCTGCCCCGCTCGCCGGGGTGAGTCAGTGGGAGGTTTGGTCTGAGTCTACTGTAGGTAGTGATCACTATCCCGTATTGTGCACGCTAGGTGGTCAGGTGGAGGGGGGTGCAGGGGGTGGTAACACTCGGTGGGTGTTAGGTAAGGCGGACTGGAGTTTATTTAAGATGACTAGTGAAGGAATTTTAGGTAAAATTGACTTATTGGTGGATGTTGATGAGGTAAATAAGGGGTTCTCATCGGGGGTTATAGAGGCAGCAGAGAGAGCAATACTTCAGAGTATGGGTGGGAGGGAGAGGAAGCTGGTCCCATGGTGGTCTGAGGAGTGTCAGCAGGCGGTGAGGGAAAGGAATAGGGCATTTAGGTTAGTTAAGAAGACACTTTCCCAACAGCACCTGTTCCACTATAGAAGAGCCCAGGCATTTCTGAGGAAGATAGTGAGGAGGGCAAAGAGAGCAGCCTGGAGGGGGTATTGTAGTGGAATAGGGCGGACAACGCCAGTGGGAGAAGTGTGGGAGATGATAAAGAAGATGGGGGGAGACAGGAGAGAATGGGGATACTCAGTGTTGGTGTGTGGTGAAGAGACAGCAATATCAGATGGGGAGAAGGCAGAGCTTATGGCCAGATCTTTCTCTAAGGTGCATGATCTGAAGAATCTGTCTGAAGAAGGAATAAGGAGGAGGGAAGCTACCTTGAGTCTCCATCCAGGTGTGGTAGGTAGGAAGGAGAGGGGAGGGGATATTATTGATGAACCTTTTACGTTAGCAGAGATGGTAAGAGCTATAAATAAGTCCAAGCCCACTTCTCCTGGCAAAGATAGGGTGTGTTATAAAATGCTGCAAAACCTGGGGGATGAGGCTTTGGGGGCGTTGTTGTATATCTACAACAGAGTGTGGGAGGAGGGGAAACTGCCACAGGGGTGGAAAGAAGCAGTGGTAGTGCCGGTCCGGAAACCAGGCAAGGACCCAATATTACCATCTAGCTACAGACCAATAGCTTTGACTTCTAATATTTGCATAGTGATGGAGAGGATGGTGACAGACAGGTTACATTATGTGCTGGAGAGGAGAGGAGTACTGGCGGGATATCAGTGTGGTTTTAGGAGAGGAAGAAACACCATGGATGCTGTGATTAGACTAGAGGATGAGGTAAGGAGAGCCCAGGCTAACAAGGAGTCAGTGATAACTGTATTTTTTGATATAGAGAAGGCTTATGACATGATGTGGAGAGAAGGTCTGCTGATAAAATTGCACAAGTTGGGAATAGGTGGGAGAATGTTTAATTGGATTAGAGATTTTTTAACTGACAGAAAGATTCAGGTTCGGATTGGCTCTGTTTTGTCCAGTCAGTTCCAGACCAGTAACGGGACTCCTCAGGGGAGTGTCATCAGTCCTCTTCTCTTTACTATCATGATTAATGATATTTTTGCTGGGGTACAGGGGGACATAGGGAGGTCCCTATTTGCTGACGATGGGGCTCTCTGGAAAAGGGGGAGATGTTTGGAAAATGGGGTAAGGAAGGTGCAGGAAGCAATAGATGAAATGGAGCAGTGGGGGTTGAAATGGGGCTGCAGGTTCTCAGTGGAGAAGACGCAGACTGTGTTCTTCACGAGGAAGAAGGTGGAGGATGGTCTCAGGCTCAGGTTATATGGGCAAGAGCTGGAGAGGGTTGAGTCTTTTAAGTATTTGGGGGTGGTATTTGATGCTCGTCTGACATGGGAAAGCCATGTTAAGAGGATAGGAGAAAGGGGAAAAAAGGTGTTGAATGTGATGAGGTGCTTAGCACGTAGGAGTTGGGGGGCTAGTTGTGAGGCTTTGAGGGCAGTGTATGTGTCACTGGTGAGGTCGGTGCTGGACTATTGCTGTTTGGTGTATGGGTCGGCGGCCCAGACACACCTCAGGAAGCTGGATGTGCTTCAGGCCCAGGCTTTAAGGATCTGCAGTGGGGCATTTAAGTCTTCGTCAGTATCTGCTCTGCAAGTGGCCATGAATGAAATGCCACTGGAAATAAGAAGGGGACAGCTGATGGCTAATTACTGGTCTAGTTTGCAGGGACATGGAGACTCTCACCCTACTCTGGGGGTGCTAAGGGACTGCTGGGAGAATGGAAAGAGTAGAAAGAAGAACTTTGGCCGAGTAGGTAAGGATGTGGCAGGAGAGTTTGGAGTAGGGGGGTTACGGTTATGCCCATCGGTGGTGTGCCCAGTCGTGGCTCCCTGGATGTTGGAGTGGCCTGTAGTGGATTGGCAGCTGTTGGAGGAGAAAAAGACTGGAAGAGGGGTGGATTTGGTAGGGGTCTTTAAGAGTCTCACTCAGGTTTCTTATAGGGATTTTACTCTGATATTTACAGATGGATCAGAGGACATGGAGACCGGGGTGACAGGGTTTGGAGTAGTTGTTCCAGAGAAGGGGATGTCACTTAACAGAAGGACTACGAACAGACTGAGTGTGTACACTGTGGGGATGGTAGCTGTGCTGATGGCGCTCAGATGGGCTGAGCATGCTCGGGTGGAGAGGGTGTTAATATGCTGTGACTCGGCTTCAGTGTTAACGAGCTTAAGGTCCTTCCATTCTGGAAGCAGGCAGGGCTTGCTATATGAAATTTTTGATGTGTGTGACTCGGTGTGTGAGTCAGGGTAGTAGTGTGAGATTTCTGTGGGTTCCTGCACATGTAGGAGTGGGGGGCAATGAAGAGGCAGATGCGTTAGCTAAGAGGGCTCTAAAGAAGGAGAGAGTAGATATGCATGTTAGGATTAGTAAAGCAGAGGCAAAGGGGATAATTTGGGAAAAGGCAAATCAGTTGTAGCAGGCTAGATGGGATAAGGAAGAGAAGGGTCGGCACTTCTACCAAGTGCAGCGTAGTGTTAAAGGGCAGGGGGTCAGGAGTGGCAGCAGGAGGGATGAAATAGTATGGATGAGGCTGAGGTTGGGACACTGTGCACTGAATAAAACACTGAAGATGATAGGGAGGCACCAGCCAGGGTTATGTGAGGGGTGTGGGGAGGAGGAAGAATCAGTGGAACATGTATTGCTGTGGTGTAGGGCATATGAAGAACATAGGAGAAAGATGAGGGACAAGATGAGAAGTGTGGAGATCCTGGGATTTTAGCTAAAGGATATACTCAGGGAGGGCAGTGGGGCTAAATTGAAGATGGTGGTGGAGTTTCTGAAGAGCATAGGGGTGTATGACAGAATATAAGGATAAGGGATGTAGGAAATATGTAACTATTATTATTATTTATTTAATTATATTATTATTTAATTAATTAATTTAGTTTTTATTTTATTTATTTATTTATTTGTATTTTTATTTATTTATTTTATTATTATTATTATTTTGTTAGTTAATTAAACAATTTATTTCCATTTATTTACTTAGGGCAAGGAAATAAGCAAGTAGGGTTATTGGAGCCTGACCCACACCCGGGCCAGAAGGTGGCGGTAATGCTCCGTTGTAAAGGTGGCCAACCGCCGTTAAACTCCACGAAGAAGCAGAAGAAGAAGAAGAAGAAGAAGAAGCAGCATCGGCACAACACGCAACATCACGAGCTCAAACGCCTCTAGACATTCAGCTTAAAACAGCACACTTGGAAGAGTTCGTATTTAAACGCTCACTACTGTTAAAGTGTGAAAATGTCCAACGTCCAAATGCTGAGATCGTTTGTGAAGCAGCGACTAACTGCGGCTGATGGAGAGATATTTGGGCTGTTTGAAAGAACGATAGCAGAGAAAGAGGAGGAACATTGTCGATCAAAAGAGGAGAACGAGCGACAACGGAAACTACTGGACGCTGTTTTCAACCCTCAGCTTCGGTTACACAGAGCAGGTTTGTTCATTAAACATTACAAGTTCATTATTAATAATATAACTGCAGCTTTGTTCAATAAATATTCAGTCTGTCGACGATTTAAAGCCACGTTAGCTTCTCTGGTGCCGTTAGCTTCTCTGGTGCCGTTAGCTTCTCTGGTGTCGTTAGCCTCTCTGGTATTGTTAGCTTCTCTGGTGTCGTTAGCTTCTCTGGTATTGTTAGCTTCTATGGCGTCGTTAGCTTCTCTTGTGTCGTTAGCTTCTCTGGTATTGTTAGCTTCTCTGGTGTTGTTAGCTTCTCTTGTGTCGTTAGCTTCTCTGGTATTGTTAGCTTCTATGGCGTCGTTAGCTTCTCTGGCGCCGTTTGCTTCTCTGGTGTTGTTAGCTTCTATGGAGTCGTTAGCTTCTCTGGCGCCGTTTGCTTCTCTGGTGTTGTTAGCTTCTATGGAGTCGTTAGCTTCTCTGGCGCCGTTTGCTTCTCTGGTGTTGTTTGCTTCTCTGGTGTTGTTAGCTTCTCTGGCGCCGTTAGCTTCTCTGGTGCCGTTAGCTTCTCTGGTGCCGTTAGTTTCTCTGTTGCCGTTAGGCAAGGCAAGGCAAGTTTATTTGTAGAGCACAATTCGTAAACAAAGTAATTCATAGTGCTTTACAGAACAAGAAAATGCATTAAAATCACAATACAAAATAAAAACATAAATAATCATTATAAAATGAACTTTAAAAGAGAAGAGTGCAGATAAGATCTTTTCAGTCATATGCACAGTGAAATAGAGCTGTTTTTGAGCCTAGATTTGAACATTGTCAGAGTAGAGGCCTGTCTCACATCTTCAGAAAGACTTCCAGATTTTAGCTGCATAAAACTGGAATCCTGATTCCCCATGTTTAGTCCTGACTCTGGGCACCAGCAGGAGGCCGGTCCCTGACGTCCTCAGAGTCCGAGATGGTTCATATGGCGCTAACATGTCAGAGATGTACTTTGGTGCTAGGCCGTCGAGAGACTTGTACACAAGCAGAGCTGCTTTAAAGTCTATTCTCTGAGCCACAGGAAGCCAGTGTAGAGACCTGAGCACAGGACTAATGTGCTCGTACTTCCTGGTTCTGGTCAGGACCCGAGCAGCAGCATTCTGGATGTACTGCAGCTGTCTTACGGCCCGTTTGGAGAGGCCAGTGAGCAGGCCGTTACAGTAGTCTAACCTACTAGAGACAAATGCATGGATCAGTCTCTCCAAGTCAGGTTTAGACACTATACCTTTGATTTTGGCAATGTTTTTTAGATGGTAAAAAGCTGCTGATGTTGTTGATTTGATGTGGCTGTTAAAGTTCAAGTCTGAGTCCATTATTACCCCGAGATTTCTAACCTGATTTGTAGGTTTTAGAGAGAGAGACTGGAGGTGACTGCTGACACTTTCTCTTTGTTTCTGTGGACCAAATACAATGACTTCAGTCTTGTATGAATTTAGCTGGAGAAAGTTGTTTTGCATCCACACCCTGACCTGTTGGATGCAGTGACAGAGTGAATCCACTGGTCCATATTCACCTGCTGTCAATGAGACATAGATCTGAGTGTCGTCTGCATAATTGTGGTAGGACACATTATTACTTTGTATTAACTGGCCTAAAGGCAGCATGTAGAGATTGAACAGAAGGGGTCCCAGGATTGACCCTTGGGGCACCCCACAGGTCAAGGCCATGTGGTCTGAGACACAGTTACCAATTTCAACAAAGTACTTCCTGTCTTCTAGATAGGACTTCAACCAATTTAGGGGAGTGCCAGAGATGCCCACCCAGTCCTCTAGTCTCTGTGAAAGGATCTCATGATCGACAGTGTCAAAAGCACTCAGATCTAGCAGGACTAAAACTGAGACTGCCTGTGTCAGTGTTCAGGCGGATGTCATTTGTCACCTTAATAAGAGCGGTCTCGGTGCTGTGATGGGGTCTAAAACCTGACTGGAAAACATCAAAGGAGTTGTTCTTTAGGAGAAAGTCAGTAAGCTGTTGGTAAACAGCTTTCTCAAGGACTTTGCCTAAAAACGGCAGATTTAAAAATGGTAGTTGTTCAGTACTGTGGCATTGAGACTGCTCTTCTTTAGGAGAGGCTTTATGACCGCAGTTTTCAAGGCCTTTGGGAATGTTCCAGATTGTAGTGACATGTTAACTATGTGAGCGAGTGGTGGTAACAAACTGCTCAGCACAGACTTTAGAAATCTAGTGGGTAACACATCGAGGCAGCATGTAGACGAACTCAGACTGGTGATGATCTCTTGGACAGTTTTGTCAGTTACAGGTGCAAAATGAGTCAGCTCTAAGTGTCTAGGTGGCTGCAGGGTTGTTATTGGTGTTGTGGAATTGATGGCATTTTTAATGGTCTGAACCTTGTCGCGAAAGAATACTGCAAACTCATTACACTTAGATGTGGAGATCAGTTCCAACGGCAGTTGAGCTGGAGGGTTTGTTAATCTGTTCACTGTTGCAAATAAGACACACGAGTTGTTACTGCAGTTTCCAATAATTTCAGAAAAGTACCTCTCCCTTGTTCTACGTAAGATCTGGTTGAACACATACAACTTTTCTTTATAAATTTCAAAATGAACATGAAGCTTTGACTTGCGCCATTTCCGCTTGGCCCTCCGGCACTCCCTTTTCTGTGCCCTGACCGAGTCATCGTTCCTCCATGGCGCCTTCTGCTTATTTTTAACCATTTTAACCTTCACAGGGGCAATGGTGTCCAGAACATTCAAAACACTCAAAGTAACAGAGTTCAACAAATCATCAACATTAGAACATGAGGCATTTTCAAAGTTTATCATTTTCATGAACAGAGCACCTGTGCTTTTATTTATGTGTCTCCTCCGAACAACTGCAGGACCAGCCGGTGGTTTGGGAGAAACAGACAGGTCAAAGAAGACACAGAAATGATCAGACAGAGCAACATCAACCACATTGACGGTTGAAATATTAACCCCCTTTGTAATGAGCAGGTCCAGAGTGTGCTGCGCTCTGCTGTGGGTGGGCTCACACACATGCTGAGTCAGGCCAAAGGTTTCAAGGACAGCACTGAGCTCTTTAGCATTTCTGTCACAGACATTATCCACATGTACATTAAAATCACCTGTAATGACCAAACCATCAAAGTCTGTGCATACAATTGAAAGCATCCTGGTAAAATTATCAATAAAACTTTGATGGTGCTGGGGAGGCTTGTATATAACTACATAGAGTATGGACGGAGATTGTTTTAGCTCCATTTTAAAGGATACATACTCAAATGATGAAAACACCCCAAATGACAATCTGTGCATAACCATATGATCTCTAAATATTGCACAGACACCTCCACCCTTTTTGTTTTCTCGTGTTTCAGATTCAAATTTGTAGTTGGGTGGAGCTGATTCCATTAGAACAGCATTACCTGTGTTTTTGTCAAGCCATGTTTCAGTTAAAAACATAAAATCAAGATTATACGAAGAAATCAAATTATTAATTAAAAATGATTTGTTAGACAAGGATCTGACATTAAGCACAGCAAGTTTCAGATTAGTTTCAGTAGGACTGGACATTATCTTCTTACAAGGGATATAGATTAAATTTCTCTGATTGGACAGTCTAACTGTCCTTCTGTAATCTGGTCTATGTGGTGTGGCTGTAGATATAGCACTAGGGGAGAATATTGTCTCACAGGGCCTCAGCTTGATATTACCTTTATCATGGCTGTAAGTCCTGGGACAGCAGAGGCCCTGTGCATCCTAGCTCTTAGGGATACCAGCTCTGAGGGCAGGCAGGGGAGGACGAGCAGGGGGAAGTTTGGGTGATGGACCAGATGAAAACCGAGAGGGAGGAGCTGGGGGAGCTTTAGTTTGTGAAGCAGGAGAGTTGAAGCTCCTGTGTGACTTGAGGGGCACAGTTTTATCCGGGGGATAGTTCAGCATAGTTGGTGATAGAAGTCTTGACCTTGCTATATTAGGGGTGAGGGGAACCATCTTAATCCCTGATTTGATCAGGCTTTCAAGATGGTTGGGAAGGCCCATGGGGGAAGGTGGGGATGAAAATAAGAGGGAGAGGGACAAGTCTCTAGAGGGGGTAGATGTGGCAGGGGGGGCCCAGGGCTGGTCTGTGGGTAGAGGAGGTGATGGGGGTGCTGCCGGGTCTGAAACTTCTGCTGGGGCCATCACAGACAAGTCCAAGGCCTGTGATGAGGGCCCGGGGGGAGGTGAAACCGATGGCGGGCCTGAATCCTTCACTGGGAGCAGTGGAGGCTGTTGTGGTGCTGGAGCTGAATCCTTCGCTGGGGGCGGTGGAGGCTGTTGTGGTGCAGCTGGTGCTGAAACACTGGCTCGGTCTCTGGCTTCTGCGACAGAGATGCTTCTCTCGTTCCTCTTTTCTCTCACTGGTCGCTCAGGACCCTGTCCCGGCCCATTCTGATGCCTCAGAGCGTGGAGGAGGTGTTCCGTCAGCACTCTCCTCCCACCTCTGCACAGGTGTGGGCCCTTTCCTTGAACAGGTCCTCTTGTTTCCAGAACAGATAAAAGTTCTCAATGTAGTGCAAACCTCTGTGTGCACACTCTTTGGACCGCCATGTGTTCAGCTGAAGCAGCTGGCTGAACTTGTTTATCTTCCTGTCTATGTTTGGAAGAGGTCCACTAATGAATGCCTTGACCTCCACTTTATCAAGCTCCTTGAAGAACTTAGTGAAATCCCTTTTCAAGACTTCAGTCTGTTCCTTTCTGATGTCCACTGCACCCACGTGCATGATCAGCTGTTTGACTCCTCGGTGTGTAGACAAAACTTTTGGGAGGAGTGTTATCTCAGAGACAGTGGCACTGGGACAGCAGCATGTTTGAATTCTTCTGTGGTTTATGCCACTGATAGCACCGTCTCCTATCAGCAGCGTATCTCTGACCTTGACGTTTGGTCCAGATTGTCTGTCTGCCTGCTGTCTTTTGCCGACTTTATGGCTCCAGTTTCGTGAAGATAATCCATTTTCTCTTTGTTCATTAGAAACATTAAATTCAGTCTCTGACAGTGGCAAAAATCTGTTTGTAAGCTGTATTTTGGGTGATGTTACGTAGGTATTAACATTGTCTCTTATCACTTTGTGCTGCTTTGGCTTAGCACCAAGTTCTCTCTTTGGTCTTTACAGAATTTTGGAAAAGACACAGTATCACTCAGGTTTAAGATGAAAGTAGCAGGTTTTTCACCCTTTTTACTGAAAGTAACTGTGGGCTTCTTACCATCGGATGTCACTGGGAGTGTCTTGTGAAGTCCTTTTTCAGATTCTAAAGCAAAAATACGTGCTTGTAGCTCATTAATTTCTTGTTGATATCTCCGACAGCGTTCACAAAAGGAATTTGTTTGGTTTCTTCCCCCGGACATGCTGCTGGCTCGTCAGATCAGTTAAAAATATAAAAATCTTCTTCAAAGTCTTGGTTTACTTAAAATAATTCATGAAATGATGGATATAGAGATTTTCCAGGATTTGTAGAAGGAATAAAACGATTAAAAAGCAGAGTAAAGAAGGAAGCAGGCTGGAGCAAGCAGGAAAGCGTCTGCACTCTTCAGAAGCAGTCCAGAATCTATTTTGGTTTCTCTGGTGCCATTAGCTTCTGTGGCGTCGTTAGTTTCTCTGGTATTGTTAGCTTCTCTGGTGCTGTTAGCTTCTCTGGTGTCGTTAGCTTCTTTAGTGTCATTAGGTTCTCTGGCACCGTTAGCTTCTCTGGTATTGTTAGCTTCTCTGGCGTCATTAGCTTCTCGGGTATTGTTAGCTTCTCTGGCGCCGTTAGCTTCTCGGGTATTGTTAGCTTCTCTGGTGTTGTTAGCTTCTATGGCGTCGTAAGCTTCTTGGGTATTGTTAGCTTCTCTGGTGTCATTAGATTCTGTGGTATTGTTAGCTTCTCTGGCGTCATTAGCTTCTCGGGTATTGTTAGCTTCTCTGGTGCCATTTGCTTCTCTGGTATTGTTAGCTTCTCTGGTGTCATTAGCTTCTCTGGTATTGTTAGCTTCTCTGGTGTCGTTTGCTTCTCTGGTATTGTTAGCTTCTCTGGTGTCATTAGCTTTTTTGGTGCCGTTAGCTTCTGTGGCGTAGTGAGCTTCTCTGGTGTCGTTAGCTTCTCGGGTATTGTTAGCTTCTGTGGCGCCGTTAGTTCCTCTGGTGTCGTTAGCTTCTCTGATGCTGTTAGATTTTCTGGTGCCGTTAGCTTCTCTGGTGCCGTTAGCTTCTCTGGTGTCGTTAGCTTCTGTGGTGCCGTTGGCTTCTGTGGTGCCGTTAGCTTCTGTGATATCGTTAGCGTCTGTGGTAGTGCTACAGTATTTGTAACCTAGAAAAAAAGCCTCCCTGAATATAAAATGTAAATGATAGACAGCAGGAGGGAGCTCCGACAGCTTTGAAATAAAAATGTAGCAAGGTGAAACAGAACCAATATCAAGCCGAACGGCCCGTCGTAATTTCTGATATAATATGCCAGAAACACAAGTCTATCAAGTTGATCAGGATCAAGTGCGGCTCTCTGTTTCTTTACAATATTACCTGCCGACTAGAGGTGTAACGATACATCGATCCACATCGATACATTGATTAACGATCCGATTATATCGATGCAAAATGAAAACATCGATCCATATTGTCATCTTAAAGATACACATTTATTTTGAAATTCACATAGCACGTCTGTGTCACCATTTCTGGGCAACGACATCATTACTGGCACTTCATTTACACTGAGTGAACACTGTGAAGCTGTTTGATGCTCAGAGATCTGTAGAAGTTCAGTAAGGAGTTTTTGAGCTGTGATGTGAATGAACGACAACATTTCTCTGTAACATCTGTGTGTTTCCTGTTTCCTGCAGACGTCCAGCAGTTGTTGGTGGTTAAAGAAGAGGTTCCCCCTGAGCAGCAGGAGTGGAGCTCCAGTGTGGACCAGGAGGACCCAGAGCCTCCACACATTAAAGAGGAGCAGGAGGACCCAGAGCCTCCACACATAAAAGAGGAACAGGAGGACCCAGAGCCTCCACACATTAAAGAGGAACAAGATGACCCAGAGCCTCCACACATTAAAGAGGACCAGGAGGACCCAGAGCCTCCACACATTAAAGAGGAACAGGAGGACCCAGAGCCTCCACACATTAAAGAGGACCAGGAGGACCCAGAGCCTCCACACATTAAAGAGGAACAGGAGGAACTCTGGATCAGTCAGGAGGGAGAGCAGCTTCAAGGGCTGGAGGAGGATGATATCACCAAGTTCACATTCACTCCTGTCCCTGTGAAGAGTGAAGATGATGAAGAGAAACCTCAGTCTTCACAGCTTCATCAAAGACACACTGAAGAGATGGAAACTGGAGCTGATGGAGAGGACTGTGGAGGACCAGAACCAGCCAGGAACTCAGATCCAGATACACATTTACAGCCTGAGACTGATGACAGTGGTGATGATGAGTGGACAGAGACCAGAGAATATCAGTTAGGCTTAAAGTCTCTTAGAAATGATGAAGACCCTGTTAGTGATTCGAAAGGTAGTGCTGATGAGAAACAATTTAGCTGCTCTGAGTGTGGGAAAAGATTTTGTAGAAGTGGAGTTCTGAAAACACACATGAGAACTCACACAGGAGAAAAACCATATAGCTGCTCTGAGTGTGGGAAAAGATTTTCATGGTCAGGTCATCTGAAGGCACACATGGGAACTCATTCAGGTGAAAGACCATTTAGCTGCTCTGAGTGTGGGAAAAGGTTTTCTCAGTCGAGTACTCTGAAGGCACACATGATAACTCACACAGGAGAAAAACCATTTAGCTGCTCTGAGTGTGGGAAAAGATTTTGTAGAAGTGGAGTTCTGAAAACACACATGAGAACTCACACAGGAGAAAAACCATATAGCTGCTCTGAGTGTGGGAAAAGATTTTCTTGGTCAGGTCATCTGAAGGCACACATGAGATTTCATACAGGAGAAAGACCATTTAGCTGCTCTGAGTGTGGGAAAACATTTTCTCAGTCGAGTGCTCTGAAGGCACACATGATAACTCACACAGGAGAAAAACCACATAGCTGTTCTGAGTGTGGGAAAAGATTTTCTCTGTCAAATAATCTGAAGATACACATGAAAACTCATACAGGAGAAAAACCGTTTAGCTGCTCCGAGTGTGGGAAAAGATTTTCTCGAACAGGTCAACTGAAGACACACATGAGATTTCATACAGGAGAAAAACCATTTACCTGCTCTGAGTGCGGTAAAAGATTTTCTCAGTCAGGTGCTCTGAAAACACACATGAGATTTCATACAGGAGAAAAACCATTTAGCTGCTCTGAGTGTGGTAAAAGATTTTCTCAGTCAGGTGCTCTGAAGGCACACATGAGATATCATACAGGAGAAAAACCATTTAGCTGCTCTGAGTGTGGGAAAAGATTTTATCAGTCATGGTGTCTGAAGACACACATGAGAGTTCATACAGGAGAAAAACCATTTAGCTGCTCTGAGTGTGGGAAAAGGTTTTCTTTGGCAGGTCATCTGAAGACACACATGAGATCTCATGCTGGAGAAAAACCATTTAGCTGCTCTGAGTGTGGTAAAAAATTTTCAGAGTCTGGTACTCTGAAGGTACACATGAGAACTCATGCTGGAGAACGACCATTTAGCTGCTCTGAGTGTGGGAAAAGATTTACTCGGTCAGGTGATCTGAAGGCACACATGAGAACTCATTCAGGAGAAAAACCATTTACCTGCTCTGTGTGTGGGAAAAGATTTTCTCAAACAGGATATCTGAAAAGACACATGACAACTCATACAGGAGAAAAACCATTTACCTGCTCTGAATGTGGGAAAGGATTTTCTCGAACAGGTCATCTGAAGAGGCACATGACAACTCATACAGGAGAAAAACCATTTACCTGCTCTGAATGTGGGAAAGGATTTTCTCGAACAGGTCATCTGAAGAGACACGTGACAACTCATACAGGAGTAATACCATATAGCTGCTCTGAGTGAGGGTAAAGATTTCCTCAAAATATTCATCTGAAGACACACACGGGCATTCACACAGGAAAAAAAACTATTTACCTGCTCTGTGTGTGGGAAAAGATTTTTTTCATCCACGTGATCTGAAGGCACACATGAGAACTCATTCAGGAGAAAGACCATTTAGCTGCTCTGAGTGTGGGAAAGGATTTTCTCAAACAGGTCATCTGAAGAGACGCATGACAACTCATATAGCTGCTCTGAGTGTGGGAAAAGAGATGGAAACGGAAGCTGATGAAGACGACTGTGGAGGAGCAGAACCAGCCAGGAACTCAGATCCAGATACACATTTACAACCTGAGACTGATGACAAGACTGGAGAGTCTTCTGAACCTGAGACTGATGATAGTGACGATGATTGGAAAGAGACCAGATAATCTCAGTCATGTTTTTGCTGTAAACTTGTAGCTTCCTTTCAGTTGTTAGCAGTTAGCAGAAAGTTAAACTGTTACTGCGACGCCTTTTAAATGTCAGGATTTATTCACTGTAAGCTGGTAACACACTTAGGCCTCTCCAGTTCATGTATTTATCCTATTTGCCAGTCGCATTGGAGCTCCACGGTCACAAAATGCGAGTCACAGTTTGGATCTCTCCTGGTCACACTGTCGTTTACCTCAATAAGTTAAACTCTTACAGCTGCGCTGCTAAACATGGATGATTTATTCATAACGATAACAGAGTACGAGGAGGAACTTTGTCGATCAAAAGAGGAGAACGAGCAACAACGGAAACTACTGGACGCTGTTTTCAACCCTCAGCTTCGGTTACACAGAGCAGGTTTGTTCATTAAACATTACAAGTTCATTATTAATAATGTAACTGCAGCTTTGTTCAATAAATATTCAGTCCGTCGACGTTTAAAAGCTACGTTAGCTTCTGTGGTGTTGTTAGCTTCTCTGGTGTCATTAGCCTCTCTGGTGCCGTTAGCTATTTCTACTTCTGGCCATCATGTTTTTTTTTTCTTTGGATATGAATAGGACAAACATGCTCTTTAACAATTTAGTGGGATTTCTTAACTCATAAGGGACACAGGTAACGTGTTTACCTCCTGTAAATAGAGCAGTAAATCTGATGTCCATATATGTATGTTGTATTTATCTGTTTTAACATCTTATTTTGGCACAAAGACGCAGTCATATCTGTAGCATGTTTTACTGCATCATAATACAGTACATGTCTCAGGATTGCACTCACCAGCCACTTTATTAGGTACATTTTGGTAGAACCGGGTTGGATCTCCTTTTTAACTTCGTTCGGACGCCGGCGTCTGCGCTCCCTCCCTCCTCTGTTAAATGGTATCTTCCAGGTGCACTACGTCATCAAACCATGTGATGTTTGGTATCACCGGATTCAGGAACCTCTCGGTTTCCTGATTCCAGCATCGTTTTTCTTTTATTCCTCATGGATTTTGCACCAGGGCAGCCTAAACACACAACGTCCAAAATCGCGATGAGTGGTGGCAAGTCATGTCATGTCGTTTTTCGAGGGGAAAAGTTAAAGGATTACTCGCTATCTCACGTGGAGCCGTCAGTGGCCGGGCAAGTACTTCCCAAATCTACTTGCCCCATCTAAATTCTTACTTGCCCTGCCTAAGAGGTTCTTATTCTGGCTGTGTGGTGCATATTTTCGCTCATGACTTATATGTTACGTGAGCAGAGACGCTCAGCCAATGGAGGCAGCAGCACATAAAAAAGCAGCACACTGCAACTGGCCCCTCCAAGGACAGAAACAGGAGAGGAAATACACCATTATAGGCCTGGAATTAGGTCATTTTTAGGGCAAGGCCACTTTGGCCTTGCCCTAAAAAATACAAATTTATTGGGGCACCAAGGCCAAAACCAATGGCACAATAACAATATGTGCTAACTACATTGAATGAAGACAAAAAAATATATGTGTTGAAAAACAGTACTGAGTTTATT
This sequence comes from Epinephelus lanceolatus, assembly GCF_041903045.1. Classification (NCBI taxonomy): domain Eukaryota; kingdom Metazoa; phylum Chordata; class Actinopteri; order Perciformes; family Serranidae; genus Epinephelus; species Epinephelus lanceolatus. The sequence continues at coordinate 5,733,442 of NC_135755.1, forward strand.
AGAAGTGGGTGTGCATGACTGGGGATATATCTCGTTTCTCGTTGTTTTGATTCATGTCCCTTATTTTTTAAGTCTTTGAAATCTCTTTATTTTTTTGTTATCTCCTAGTTATTAAAAAAATTATTAGAAGAAGAAGATTCTTTATTGTTCTTTCTCAGCACATTACATACATTTGATCTCTGCATTTGACCCATCCTACTGTATACACTGGGAGCAGTGGGCAGCCACAGTGCAGTGTCCGGGGACCAACTCCAGTTCTTTTGCCAATGCCAGTGGTCAGGGTCACTGACAGGAGTATTCACCTAACATAGCCTACATATCTTTCATTATATAAAGTTTATATGTCTCTATGTATATTTTTACATAAATCCCCAATATTTTATTTGACTTTAAAAAAATCCTCTTCCTTCATTTAATTTGACAATGTTTATTGTATTATATATACATATATATTTTCTATGTGTAGCGTAGAAACCTAAGAAATTGTTGGGCGCCAGACAGGCGGACACATAAACCCTCACCTGTCAAATTTATTAAGAGTGAAGTAAAAGCAAAATAACCCGACTGCTTATTTCTACACTAAAAAATAACAGAAAACACCACAAATCAAGTTGATTCATTAAGGGTCATTATATTCATTCCTAATTCTAATATTAATTCTAATTCAATCAAACAGAATCAAATAACTCAAAAATTTCTTAATTCATCAATGTCACTGCAGTAAACAGAAATCCAATTCAATTCAATAGTCAACCACAGGAAAACACAAAATTCAAATACAAATAATATTCATTCAGCTCATAAACAAATAAAAGGAAATTATGTGTGTGTGTGCGTGTGTGTAGGTGAGAGAGAGAGGTTTACAGTTCAGTTCATTTAGTTCAGATAGGTGAGAGTGTTGAGGGGAGTATGTGTGTGTGTTTGAGTGAGTGGGGAAGTATGAATGTAATTCAGTTCAAATCAATTCAGGTGGAAGAGTGTGTGTTGAGTGTGAGTGTGAGTGAGGGGGGAGGGAAGGACCCAGGTTAGCTTGAAGCTCGAGTTTGGAGAAGCCAGGAGATTGTGGGGAAAAAGGAACTTATCTGCTGGTAGTGAGTCATCCACCTCAGCTCAGCCACTGAATCCAAGCAGGAAAAGCACAGCAGACCCAGTCTGTTTCCACCTGCTCCAGAGATCAGCTTTTGTTTGAGGTTGTTGTTTCCTCACCGTTCATTTCCAGTCAGTCCTTGTGACACTTTGTCCCTAGGGTAAATTCACTGTTGTCTTTTCATTTAATCCAGTGCTGGGTTCACCCTTTTACTTATTTCCTCTTTTGTTTCCCATTCTCACATCTCCTTTACATCCTCCTTTAAGTCTCCTTTGTTTGATTTTCCCGCTCTCTGTTCCGCTCACAGGTGTCTCCTTAATTTATCACCTTCCCCTCCTCCTTCCTCTCCTGCTCAGGTGGACAAGGCTGTGATCTCACTTCCTTTTTCCTTCCTGCTACAGTATTATATGTATTAATTCTCTACAGGATCTTGTATGTTCTTTAATGTGTGTTCAATTTATGAAAAGAAAAGAAAGCTTCTCTGGTGTCATTAGCTTCTCTGGTGTCGTTAGCTTCTCTGGTGTCATTAGCTTCTCTGGTGCCGTGAGCTTCTCTGGTGCCGTTAGCATCTCTGGTGCCGTTAGCTTCTCTGGTGTCGTTAGCTATTTCTACTTCTGGCCATCATGTTTTTTTTTTCTTTGGATATGTAATAGGACAAACGTGCTCTTTAACAATTTAGTGGGATTTCTTAACTCATAAGGGACACAGGTAACGTGTTTACTTCCTGTAAATAGAGCAGTAAATCTGATGTCCATATATGTATTTTGTATTTATCTGTTTTAACACCTTATTTTGACACAAAGACGCAGTCATATCTGTAGCATGTTCTACTGCATCATAATACAGTACATGTCTCAGGATTACACTCACCAGCCACTTTATTAGGTACACCATGCTAGTACCGGGTTGGACCCCCTTTTTAATTCTTGGTGTCACAGATTAAAAAGGTATTAGAAAGATAGAAAGGTGCTCTGTTGGACTGAGATCTGGTGACTGTGGAGGCCATTGGAGTACAGTGAACTCATTGTCATGTTTGAGATGATGTGAGCTTTGTGACATGGTGTGTTATCCTGCTGGAAGTAGCCATCAGAAGATGTACACATTGTAATCAGTGCTTATTTGACTTCCTGTTGCCTTTCTATCATCTTGAACCAGTCTGGCCATTCTCCTCTGACCTCTGGCATCAACAAGGCATTTTGGCTCACTGGATATTTTCTCTTTTTGGGACCATCCTCTGTAAACCCTAGAGATGGTTGTGCTGAAAATCCCAGTAAATACTCAGAGCAGCCCGTCTGGAACCAACAACCATGCCACGTTCAAAGTCACTTACATCACCTTTCTTCATCATTCTGATGCTCAGTTTGAACTTCAGCAGCTCGTCTTCACCATGTCTACCTAATAAAGTGGCCAGTGAGTGTAGAACTATCGATCCATCATACAGCAGTAATGTGACCGTTAAAAAAGGCACCAGATACCTCTCTTTTCCAATTCCACCTTAGGCTTAAAGGGGAACTAATTTTTTTTCAACCTGGGCCCTATTTTCCGATCTACTTTTGTCTAAATGAGTGATGAGGATGTTAAATATTTTCTCCAGTATGAAGCTAGGGCTGACCTGCCTGCAGCCCGTGAGCGTGCGCTATATTAAATAATAGGGCACTCAGACAGCGTCAAACAACGTCAAAATACGTTCACTAAAAGTGCATTTTTTTCACACAGATAAGCTCGGATTGTTAGTATAATTATCCAACAACATAATGTAAAGGAGAAATGAACGTCTGTGTTTCCCTTTAGCTGGATTCGGACATGTTCCTCTGCCTGTTGCTGCTCCCTCTCTCTGCTCGTCCACTCTTCAATTTCAATGAGCTCTGCGTCCGTGTACTCCATGTTCAAATAAATCATCAAATTCAAATGGCTCATCCAGATCCAGTTGGTCAAAATCGGGTAAAAATTCAGACATGTTTGTTGTGGCAAGTCAAAACACTCCCTCAGAGAGTGAAAGGCTGGCTCTGAAATCTCACGTCTCGCGAGATTCTTCTTCTTTGGTGTTTTCAGCAGTTGGTTTCGCGAGATTTGAGTTGTTGCAGGAAGTTACCGCTGAAGCCAGCTTACAAATGCGAGGAGTTACTCTGTTTGGAGTAGTCATGGCTGAATTTGTACCCGATTTTGACCAACTGGATCCCCCTCTTTCTTTTCTTTTTCAGCTCTTGTTACGTTTTGCTATTTTCTTGAAATTTCTTGCTAAGGGGCTCATTGCCTTGTAAGGACGTTTTCGAAAGAAACCAAACCAATTCCCTCGGGTTTTGGAGAGCAGAGACAGAGCCTTCAGCCAGCAGCTCAGCTCAACAGATGGAGGTTTTAGAGGTTCATAAATGTAGGGCTGGGCAATATAGACCAAAAATCATTTCTCTGTATTTTTAGGCTAAAAGGCGATACACGATATATGTCTCTGTATTTTCCAATACAAAATGTTCAGTTGTAAGTTGAAGCCACATGTGAGATATCACAAAAACTTTAATTACTGTGATCAGAATAAAATGCTAAGACAGGGTCTCCTTGTTGTACCATATAAATTGCCTTTTTAAATAACATAAATATAAATAGGCATGTCTCTGAGTATGTTCCTTTCTCAGCAATAACAGAACGAAAACAGCAAAAATACTTTCACTGCAATTACAGGTTTCCCTCTCTTGCTTTACAAAATATTCTGCTGTGCAAACAACAAGTTTTCTATTGAAGTAGACAGTTCTTTACCAACAATTTTTTTTACTGAAAATACACAGCTGCATGATACGTCACCATGTAAATGAAAAATTGTACAAAACTGACTTGTTAAAAAAGATTATTCAAATGAAAATAGGCATGCTTCTGAGAATGCTCCTACGTTTATTTTCCCAACAACCATATCATACTGAAGAATGTACAGAATGCTTTGACTAGTGCATTTACAGGTTTTCTTCTTCTTCTTAACAAAATACCCAGCTATGGTTTGTAAACAACACAAAAATTAGAGCAGGACTACTTTTTCTAAGTAGTTACATTTGATAGCAGCAAAAATATTTCCTGCTATGTAGTCCTGTACATTTTTTACAGGTTTTATGCAATAAAAAATAAAAACGTTTTGCTATTTTCTTGATATTTGCCGAGGGGCTCATTGCCTTGTAAGGACTTTTTCGAAAGAAACTGAACCAATTCGCTCGGGTTTCAAAGATTTATACACTTAAGAAAGGCGTCTGGATGCAGCACAAGAAAACTGATGTCTCTCCAGGTTTCAAAGAGAGGTGTAATCAATCTACCCTTTATTTAGGCTAGTTGTTAAAAATGTTGAGGCAGAGGGTACTGTCTGTAGCTCTGGTTGAGGGTGAGAGGCTGTCAGCAGATAAACAGAGATCTGTGTGGGTACATGAGACCCTAAAAAAGAGGATGGATCATGGGGAGTAGCACCAGTTGGTCCAGGAGCTTCTCCTCCATCATGGACGTTTACAGAATTATTTTAGGATGACTCAGGGGCAGTTTGACAACCTGCTGTCTATCATCGAGCCGTACAGCTCTGAGTATCAAACAACAGCTACCACCAGTTTCTCCTCCATTGTTTACCAGCTGTAACAAGTGGGATGAGGACAGTAAGGGCAGAACTTATTATGGAATACAAAACACAGTTCGAGCACAGAGCATTAAGGGAAGAGGTAGAAGAGAGGAAGTAGTCTTGTCAAGATTAAGATTAGATCACACTGGTTTGAAGGCAACTTTATTTTTATTGGGAAAAGTAAATTTGCGGGGTTGCGCAATTTGTAATAAATTAAAAAATGTGGAACATGTAATTATGCACTGTACTAAATATAATGAAGAAAGCATTACGTTACAACAAAGGGTGAGAGAGGCAGGACGAGACTGGAATTTGGAAGAGATACAGGGAACCAAGGGAGATAAGGTGTGGGGAATGCAGAGGGGAGTAATAGATTTCTTAGTTAGTACTGGTTTGTTTCATAGAATATAGCTGCTGACTGTTTTGTTTGTTTATTTATTTATTGTTACTATTTGTTTGAATTTGTTTATTTATTTAGTTATTTATTCTCATACAAGTAAAACTAGATCCTGTTCTACATACTCCGGTACAGTAGGTGGCGGTATGCACCTTTTAAGTTTAAAATAGAAAGAAGAAGAAAAAAACCTGCGCATCTCCGAAACACTTCAATCCCTGCGTTCCAAATCGCATACTTCTACTATATACTTTTAGTATATACTGCAGCTGCCCTCAAAAAGTACGTAGTGTAGTATGCAGTATGCATGCAGTATGCATGCTATTGGGACACACTACATCCGCTCCCTGAACTCCGACCCTCTTGCTCACTTCTGTAGCGCCACATATGAATGTTTTGTTTTGTTGTACTTTGGAGATGCAGCAAATCTCCTCTCGTCGAGCTCGCCAGAGTCGTGCATACCGTCGGAGGTGCCGGAGAGCTCTGTTGCTGTTATGTCGTAATGTATGTTGTTGTTTCTAATAAACTGACGTGTTCACGTAAACAGTTCCAAGCCTATTATTAGTGACCTGTCTATTGAACTAGTCACCAGTAGGCATATTAACCCCTTTCACACATACAGTTGTGCTCATAAGTTTACATACCCTGGCAGTATTTATGATTTCTTTGCTATTTTTCAGAGAATATGAATGATAACACAAAAACTTTTCTTTCACTCATGGTCAGTGGTTGGGTGAAGCCATTTATTATCAAACAACTGTGTTTACTCTTTTTAAATCATAATGACAACAGAAACTACCCAAATGACCCTGATCAAAGTTTACATACTGCAATTCTTAATACCTTGTATTGCCCCCTTTAACATCAATGACAGCTTGAAGTCTTTTGTGGTAGTTGTGGATGAGGCTCTTTATTTTCTCAGATGGTAAAGCTGCCCATTCTTTTTGGCAAAAAGCCTCCAGTTCCTGTAAATTCTTGGGCTGTCTTGCATGAACTGCATGTTTGAGATCTCCCCAGAGTGGCTCAATGATATTGAGGTCAGGAGACTGAGATGGCCACTCCAGAACCTTCACTTTATTCTGCTGTAGCCAATGACAGGTTGACTTGGCCTTGTGTTTTGGATCGTTGTCATGTTGGAACGTCCAAGTACGTCCCATGCGCAGCGTTCGGGCTGATGAGTGCAAATTTTCCTCCAGTATTTTCTGATAACATGCTGCATTCATCCTGCCATCAATTTTGACCAAGTTTCCTGTGCCTTTGTAGCTGACACATTCCCAAAACATCAGCGATCCACCTCCGTGTTTCACAGTAGGAATGGTGTACCTTTCATCATAGGCCTTGTTGACTCCTCTCCAAATGTAGCGTTTATGGTTGTGGTCAAAAAGTTCAATTTTGGTCTCATCACTCCAAATAACTTTGTTTCAGAAGTTTTGAGGCTTGTCTCTGTGCTGTTTGGCGTATTGTAAGTGGGATGCTTTGTGGCATTTGCATAGTAATGGCTTTCTTCTGGCGACTCAACCATGCAGCTCATTTTTCTTCAAGTGCCTCCTTATTGTGCATCTTGAAACAGCCACACCACTTTTTCCAGAGAGTCCTGTATTTCAGGTGAAGTCATTTGTGGGTTTTTCTTTGCATCCTGAACAATTTTCCTGGCAGTTGTGGCTGAAATTTTTGTTGGTCTACCTGACCGTGGTTTGGTTTCAACAGAATCCCTCATTTTCCACTTCTTAATTTGAGTTTGAACACTGCTGATTGGCATTCTCAATTCCTTGGATATTTTTTTATAGCCCTTTCCTGTTTTATACAGTTCAATTACCTTATCCTGCAGATCCTGTGACAATTCTTTTGCTTTCCCCATGACTCAGAATCCAGAAACGTCAGTGCAGCACTGGATGAAAGATGCAAGGGTCTGTCAGGAGTCTAGAAAGTCACTGACCTTTTATACACACACACTGATTACAAGCAAACAGATCACAGGTGAGGATCGTTATCTTTATTAGCCATTTAAAACCGTTTGTGTCAACTTGTGTGCATGTTATCAGGCCAAAATCTCCAGGGTATGTAAACTTTTGATCAGGGTCATTTGGGTAGTTTCTGTTGTCATTATGATTTAAAAAGAGTAAACACAGTTTGACAATAAATGGCTTCACCCAACCACTAACCATGACTGAAAAAAAAGTTTTTCTCTTATCACCCATATTCTCTGAAAAATGGCCAAAAAATCACAAATTCTGCCAGGGTATGTAAACTTATGAGCACAACTGTAGCTCTCTGTTGCTGGCAGATGTTTGCTGTTAAATATATTTACAGCTATGCTGGCACTATATTCTGTCTGCACGTGAAGCAGCCTTACATTCACATTACTTTTATTTGTAGTGTAACATACTTGCACATTCTTCCTACATTACTTAATATGTATTTGACTTTTACTATTTATATATTTACTAGTCTATACTGCTCATACCTGGCCCATAGTGTATTCATATTTAGTCATATTCATACATTATTTATACCACACTTACATCACAGCCTATACTGGTAGAATCTTCTATATTGTAGTCATAGTTGAACCCTAACATTATCACAATAAAGTTGTCTGTGTTGTCTGTGTCCTGTTGTCTTCCGTGCTATATGTGGGCGTTGGTTGTACACACAGCTCAGTCAGTGCGACATAACTTCCGCTGCGCAAAGGATTGTGGGTCAGAATGGCCAAAGAAGCATGCTGACATGCATACTACGAAATGTGACCGGATGTAGTAGAACATCCTGGTACTTTTGGCAAACTGCATCTGACATACTATGTATTGGGACACACTAATTCTTCTTCTGGCATACTATGGTATGGTATGGTAGTATGGGTACTGGAACGCAGGGCTCGATTAAGATCCTCCTTACTCGGCTTGGAAGCATCGGCACAACACGCAACATCACGAGCTCAAACGCCTCTAGACATTCAGCTTAAAACAGCACACTTGGAAGAGTTCGTATTTAAACGCTCACTACTTTAAAAGTGTGAACATGTCTAACGTCCAAGTGCTGAGATCGTTGTTGAAGCAGCGACTAACTGCGGCTGATGAAGAGATATTTGGGCTGTTTGAAAGAACGATAGCAGAGTACGAGGAGGAACTTTGTCGATCAAAAGAGGAGAACGAGCGACAACGGAAACTACTGGACGCTGTTTTCAACCCTCAGCTTCGGTTACACAGAGCAGGTTTGTTCATTAAACATTACAAGTTCATTATTAATAATATAACTGCAGGTTTGTTCAATAAATATTCACGATTAAAGCCACGTTAGCTTCTGTGGTGTCGGTAAATTCTCTGGTGTCGGTAGCTTCTGTGGTGTCGTTAGCTTCTCTGGTGTCGGTAGGTTCTCTGGGGTCGGTAGCTTCTGTGGTGTCGGTAAATTCTCTGGTGTCGGTAGCTTCTGTGGTGTCGTTAGCTTCTCTGGTGTCGGTAGGTTCTGTGGTGTCGTTAGCTTCTCTAGTGTCGTTAGCTTCTCTGGGGTCGTTAGCTTCTGTTGTGTCGGTAGCTTCTCTGGCGTCGTTAGCTTCTGTGGTGCCGTTAGCTTCTGTGGTGTCGGTAGCTTCTCTGGTGCCGTTGGCTTCCGTGGTGTTGTTAGCTTCTGTGGTGCCGTTAGTTTCTCTGGTGCCGTTGGCTTCTCTGGTGCCGTTAGCTTCTCTGGTGCCGTTAGCTTCTGTGGTGTCGTTAGCTTCTGTGGTGTCGTTAGCTTCTCTAGTGTCGTTAGCTTCTGTGGTGTCGTTAGCTTCTCTGGGGTCGTTAGCTTCTCTAGTGTCGGTAGCTTCTGTGGTGTCGGTAGCTTCTCTGGCGTCGTTAGCTTCTGTGGTGTCGTTAGCTTCTCTAGTGTCGTTAGCTTCTGTGGTGTCGGTAGCTTCTCTGGTGCCGTCAGCTTCTGTGGTGTTGTTAGCTTCTGTGGTGCCGTTAGCTTCTCTAGTGTCGGTAGCTTCTGTGGTGCCGGTAGCTTCTGTGGTGTCGTTAGCTTCTCTGGTGTCGTTAGCTTCTCTAGTGTCGGTAGCTTCTGTGGTGTCGTTAGCTTCTGTGGTGTCGTTAGCTTCTCTGGTGTCGTTAGCTTCTCTAGTGTCGGTAGCTTCTGTGGTGCCGGTAGCTTCTGTGGTGTCGTTAGCTTCTCTGGTGTCGTGCTCCCAGGGCAGCAGCTGCCTTTTCTCCCTCTTGTGTACAGTCACTGTCTGTCTCATTGTCCTTCATCTCGTGTGATAAGGTATCACTGACGAGATTTCTCTGTTCGGATGAAAGGTGGACTAAGGGAGAGAACCAGGGGGTCAGAAAGGCTGCTTTATTGAGAAGCATCCACTTGCTGCTCTCTTCACTGTAGCACATTTTCAGATTGGCCACCATCCGGCCTGTGAAAATAATAAAATAAATCTAGCCCTATATCACACACTATGTGAAAATGTAAAACTGCATTCACATCTCTAATTGTATTAGAGATATTAGGCGTCGTGAAAAATACATATTGTTGCAATGTGGAGGGTATTATGAACTTCACATTTAATAAAGAATAAAAGTCAAATACCTCTCACTTCTTTGATGGCTGGTTTATGCGATGCATCAGGAGTGCTCAGCTGAGATATCATGACATGCTGCAGGGGAGGACAGCTGATGCTGTGGGGAAGGCATCGGTGTAGAGGGCCTGAGTTGCCACTTTGAACTAGAGATGTTCCAATACCATTTTTTCCCTCCCGATACCGATTCTGATACTTGTGCTGTGGGTATCGGCCGATACCAAGTACCGATACCAGTATGTTATAAAAAATATATATATACTACGCCTGCATGACTGTGATATATGATTATCATTGTGGCAAGGCCTGGCTCAGGTTAAACCCTTTGTTTAAAAAAAACTTATAGTGCAACACCAACCTATAAAGTAAACATTCAAAAAATACAAATCAAAAGAGCAGCAGCTACACAGTAAACAAAATACTTTAAAACAAGGAGGTTACACATTGCAGTAGCATTTCAGCTCACAATTTCAAGAGCAAAGGCAGATTCTTCTTCAAGAAGATGAGCATTTCTGCTCTCTCTCCTCCTAGCCTGTTCCTTCTTGCATCAACAATGTTGGATGCTGCACCGAACAGTCTCTCACTGTCAACACTGGTACAAGGAGCACAGAGATACTTTGCAGCAGTGGCAGCCAGGGTGGGAAACCGAATTTGGTTGACTCCCCAGTAGTGGAATGGGCTGTCTGAGCGTGGGACCGTTTGCTCTGTCATATATGTCTGTATTTGAACCTGTGTGCTTGTGCTACTACTTGCCCCACGTTCCTCATCATGCTCCTGCAGGATTTCCTCAAACAGGCCTTTCAAGCTGCTCTTTCTGCTGCTGCTGCTGCTGCTGCTGCTGTCTGGCTGTGCTTCCATACGTGGGGCTTTATGGGGGTTGCCTGGCACTGCCTCTGCTCCCTCAGGTGTGGTCCTGCTGCTCAGTAACGCCTCCATCTTCTCCACCTCTCGGGTCAGAGCATCCTTGGCAAGCTTGATGCTGTCTGCACCTGTGAAGTATCTGAAACAACAATGAAAAATAATACATAAATGTCTTAATGTGTGTAAAAAAAAAAAAAAAAAATGTTGTTTATAATACAGACATTTAATAAAAATATTAAATATACCTGTCTTTGAATTGTGGGTCTAAAAGAGTGGCAGCTGCATACAAGGGCTCATTCTCGTAGGGTTGTTTTCATGGTTTTTATACCCGTGTCCTCCTCGTTCTCCCGAGAAAGCAGGCGTTTTAGCACTGTGACCGAGGGGATGACTTCAGCTGCAGATGAGGTGGAGGAGCTCATCTGTCTGGTCAGTTCTTCAAATGGTGCCAGAACAGTGATTATTTTCTCCAGTAAAGCCCACTGGTTAGCTGTAAGGGTCACTGGCAGGCCGTGGTCAGCTCCATATGCTGAAATTGACCGCTTCTGCTCCAGTAAACTCTCGACCATATAGTAGGTACTGTTCCACCTCGTTGCTACGTCTTGGTGCAGAGGTTTGGTGGGCATTTGGAGATCTTTTTGAAGATCCTCTAGGCGTGTAGTGGCCAGTGGCAAGTGTTTGAAATGCGCGACTATCTTCCTACCATTCGCCAGTGCATCATTCACACTTCTCTGTGACAGTAGCCCTTCATGCACCACCAGCTGGAGATTGTGGGCGAAGCATCCCAAACTTGGTACATCCATCTCGTCCATGGCTTTCTTCATGTTGCTAGCGTTGTCGCGCAAAACAACATTAACGTTGGATTTGGGGATTTTCCACTGTACTAACATCCCCTCAATTGCTTCGGCAATTAATGTGCCAGTATGTGACCTTTGGAACTCTTTTGCGTGCAGCACCGCACTTTGAGGGGTAAATGTTGACTCTCTGTCCACCCAGTGTGACGTTAAACTTAGCAAAGACATGGGGCACACGTCGGAGCTCCAAATGTCCGTGGTAAAGCTGATTGCATGCACGTCTTTCAGCATACACGATATGTGTTCCCTAACTGCCTCATATAATTTGGGTAGCGAAGTTTCAGAGATATATTTACGACCTGGCAAACAGTACCTTGGCTCCAGATGCTCCATTAAGCGGCAGACACGACAGACAGGGGTTGGTCATCCAAGACAATAAACTCCAAAATTTTGTCTGTTATCTTTGTTTTTTCGCTGTCTTTGGGGAATTTATCTCGTTGCTGGAAGGCAGTTTCCAGAGTTTGCTGCTGCAGCTCGTCCTTCTTTTTCCCCTTTGCTTGGGTAAATTCGTCGTGCTCTTTAGCATGACGCGTCTTCAGGTGTTTAATCAAATTGCTGGTATTGAAATTAGCAACACCCACGCCACCCCTCGAAATTTTGTCTTGGCATATGTTGCATGTCACAGTCTTGCTGGTGGGAGCATCCAGCGTGAAATACTGCCACACTGCCGACATGATGCGCTAAGGCTAGTTAGCTCCTTGTCTAGCAGGTCAGATGATCAATTCTTCTTCGCCCCTCTAAAACAGCAGGCTGCAGATGGCAGCACAGCGCAACTGTTTTAAGAGCAAGCGAAGAAGAACTGTGTGCTAACGGAGCTAACCGGTAAATAGATTCCTATTTTAATAAATTACGTGGTATCGGATCGGTGCCTGAACTCCAGTACTCGCCAATACCGATGCCAGCATTTTCGGCAGTATCGGAGACATTTCCGATACTGGTATCGGAATCGGAACAACGCTACTTTGAACGGTTTCAGTGTGTCTTTTAGTTGCTCAACCTTGGAGCACTCAGAAGTGCTGAGTTCCAAATGAGATGTTCAGATGCACGGCATATCATGTCATAGATGGTATTCCATCTGATGATTCAGTCATTTATCGGTCTGTCTTTTTTCAATCCGAGGAGCTCCTGCTTTTCCTCCAGCAGGCAGGTGTGGGATGGAGACCTCCCAAAATGGGCTGCAGGTTGCTTTAGTCTGGAGAGAGCAGCGTCAACAGCTTTCACCTCAAGCCCCTTGTGCATGGCCAGGTTTAACGTGTGTGCCAAACAGGGTACATTAATAAGCCCTAAATTACGTACGGCATTAACGTTGTTCAGAGCATTATTGGTGGCGAGCGCTACAACCGCTTCACGGGAGATGTCAAACTCATCCAGTGTGCTGCTGATGCTTTCTGCAACGTGTACAGGAGCCTGTGTGGGTTCTTCTTAGCTCCTCAGTGCACAAAACACAATTTTCAAGTTCACATGAGTGTGATATACAGTGAGGGTCACAAGGAGGGTCAAATGTTTATAACTCTGCCCCCGAGCTTACTCTGGTCATGAGGGATGCTCCCTCCAGACATCCGGGTGTCAAAATGGGGGTAAAAAGTTCACTCAGGATGTTCAGACAATGCTTTCTAAGATGTCCCATAATGTCCCCTCGCACCACCCCGGGGAACCACACCATCTCATTGACAACTGGGTGGCGCTCTGCGGGTGTTAATTTTACGCCTTGTGTCGTTAGCTTCTCTGGTGTCATTAACTTCTTTGGTGTCATTAGCTTCTCTGTAGGGATGTCCAGATCACATTTTTTTTGCATCCTATCCCATACGAGTCCTTTATTTTGAAACCGAGTCCGATACGATACTTTGCACAGAATTAAGACAGAAAGGAAAAAGAATACATCCAAGTTGTCCCATAAGGTTTGTTTTTTATTTAAATAGTATCCAAAAAGCTTTTCGGTGGTTCAGCAGCACAAAATGTAAACCAAGTCAATATCTTCTTCTTGTCTTCAACAAACAAAATAGGTCTATAGCTTTTGACGCGGTTTGACACATGAAACAAATATTTTTCTTTTACTCAGTCAAACCCCACAAAGAAACCATAAAACCCATAAAACAGGTCCCTCGACACCAAAATTGTTTTTATCTGGTTTCTGTAGAACAAAAGAATTATACTATACTATACAAAAATACAAATACAACAGTGGTTTGAGCACAGCACCTGGGGGGGTAGCTTCCTGTTAATGCATGCTTTGTTTGCTGTTTGGGCCGGGACAGTGTTAGAGGAAACAGATCTTTTCATGTGTGTGTATATATATATATATATATATATATATATATATATATATATATATATATATATATATATATATATATATATACACTTTATTGTCAGAGTGCCAAAGTTGATATCGTTTTACATTTACTTACATGATTTTGCTATTCACAGCATTCTTACAATATTTATATAGAAATTTGTGTGTGAGTGAAAATAATAATAATATTGCATGATGCATGGTAATGCACGATAATGCTCATACATGCTCATCCACATACAGCTACACCCACCCCCCCCCAAAAAAAAAAAAAATTAAGGGCTGAGTCTTTCTCCATTTATTCCATCGTTTAAAATATTCCAGTTCTTGATTCCTGATTCTGTAAGTTATCCTTTCCATTTCTGAGATGATGTCTACATTTATCTTCCAGCTGTTAAGTGAAGGCGAGGTGGATTTTAACCAGTTCCTTGTTATCTGCTTCATAGCTGCAATTCTAAGTATCCTCTATAAGTATCTGTCTATATCTGATGTGAGTTCGGGTGGTGATATACCTAAAATAATACACTTTGATTCGAATGTCTGTTGAATTTGGAATGTTTTCATGATTGAAATTATAATTAATTGCCAGAACGTTTTTAGTATTGGGCAAAAAAAGAAGACATGTGAGTGATTTGCATTCTTTTCACCGTATCCTCTCCAACAATCTGGTTTAATGGATATTGTACATTTTGATTGCATTATTGGTGTGATAAAGAATCTTGTATATATTTTCCATGCATACTCCCTCCAGTATCTAGAATTTGTTGTTTTATGTATTGCTTTGTGTACGTTTTCCCAATCTTCCTCTTTTATCTGTCCATGTAGTTCTCAGTTCCACTTTATTCTAATCATATTGATGTTGTCGTCTAGTATTTTATATATTTTAGAGAGGATGATCTTGGGCTCTGTGTTACAGTTTTTTTTATCATAAATGTAATTAGGGGGTGGTGGTCTTGGTTAGTCTCTCTTCTCTGAAAATTTTTGATATAGTTTCTAAGTTGTAGATATTTATAGAAATTGGACTGTGCTAAATCAAATTTATTTGATATAGCTTCAAAGGTATTAACAGTATTCTTGATTAATAATTAATTAATTAATATTTGCAGTCCCTTTGATGACCAGATTTTTAATATATTATCCATTTTGTTTGGTTTAAATTGGGGGTCCGATGCCATTTCCCTAAGATAAAACAAGTCATTATGAATCCTTTGTTTTTTTTACAAATTTGTTTCCAGCTATATAGAGTGTTGTTAATCCATCTGTTTTGTCCTTTCAATTGTGCCACATCTTTTTTATCTATAAAGGGTAAAGTCTTAATTGAGATCGGAGCCAGCTCCTTTTCTATCATAAACCATTTAGCTTTTGTGCCATCATTAGTCCATTTCATTATATTACTTATTTGTGTCGCATAGAAATAATTCTGTAAATCCGGGAGTGCTAATCCACCACGTTCTTTAGATTTTACTAATGTTTTGAGTTTGACCATTTTTTTTGTTATTCCAAATAAAATTAGTTATTATTCCATCTCTTAAAACTCTGTGGAGGGATTGGAACTGGTAGGGCTTGAAAAAGGAAGAGGAACTGCAGGAAGACCATAATTTTTACTAGTGCTGCACGATTAATCTAATTGCAATCGCGATGTCAGGCTGTGCGATTACATAACCGCATAAAAGGCTGCGGTTTGCTATTTAATGTAGGCTAAATAAATGTTAACGTGTGCCTGTGAACGTGACTGCCTCTCCTGTAGTGTGTGGAGTTTGTTGACATCACGCCCACAAGCTATCCTGGTGCGTGCAGCAGGCGTGCAGCAGTGACCAACACATACGCTGAAGAAGAGCATGAGCTCAACCATGAACAGGCTGAGTTGGTGACGAAAAAACACGTCTGTTACATGGCGATACTTTGGATTCAGGTACGGCGATGTTGAACAGAAAGACGTGCTGTTCAAGTGTAAAAGTTAAAGTCGCCACGTCCCGCGGCAACACGACTAATCTATATCAGCACTTGACACAGCACAGGGAAAAGTAGGAAGAGTGCATGCGAGAGAAAGCCGAGCCGTGTAACGTTACAGACAATGAGACAACTGAAAGCCGCCAGAGCCTCATTAAACAACATCCAAGCACAGTTAAGCAAACATTTGTAAGTGTCACAGGGAAATCATGGACTCCATAACAAATGAAAAACTGAGCAATTTTGCTCGGGTTCGGCCCACTTGACATGCTGCTGTGTTGTGCTATGGCGTGCTTGAATTTGTCATTTATGTGACAACGCCTGAACGCAACACAGGCTTGCTCCGCTGTGTGTACAGTTCCGTGCTGGCTGCTGTGTGAGCAGCGTGTTTGACTGTGCTCAGTCTGTTGATGGTCATTGACACAATGTCTGTCCATAACAATAACTATGTCAGGTCAGTGCCCCCCTGATATAATGTAGGGAAACACTGAATCAAGCAAAAAGACTCATGATAGCATTTATTTATTATATTTCATTGTAATTATATTGTAATCACAGTCGCAAATCGCGATATTGTCCACCATAATCGCAATCACACATTTTTATCAAATCGTGCAGCACTAATTTTTACTGTATCTATTCTACTAAAAATAGAATCTGGTATTGTTTTCCACCTGGTCAGGTATTGTTTAATTTTTTTCTCTAAATTCTGATAATTAACTTCATAGATTTTATTTAGGTCCAAATGGATTGTTATTCCTAAGTACTCTGGTTCCACTTAAATTTGAGGTTTCCTTTCGAGTCATCTGTTGGTTGTTTACCTATACATATAGACTCACATTTACTTTCGTTAATTTTATATCCTGAATGCTCACTATATTCTTTTATTGTTTTAATATGTGAAGTTTCAGGTGTAGTCAGATAAAGTATAATGTCATCTGCATAAAGTGCTAGTTTATGACATTCCTGGCCTATAAGCAAACCCTTTATTTCATCTTGCTGTCTGATTGCTTCTGCAAGAGGTTCTATACATAGATTAAAAATTGATGCGGACGGTGGATCTCCTTGTCTGGTTCCTTTATGTATATGAAAGCGTCTTGATAGGGTGCCATTAACTCTTACTTGAGCAACTGGGTTTTTGTACATTGATTTTAACCATGAAATAAAGGTTGGATGGAAACCAAATGCTTTAAATGTTGTAAAGATATATGGCCACAGGACTCTATCGAAAGGTTTTTCAGCATCAAGTGTCAGCAAAAGCAAGTCTTTTCTATTTTTTTGAGAATGATCAATCACATTTAAAGTGCGTCTTATATTATCAGATAAAAATCTATTCGAGATAAAACCAGACTGATCTGTATCTATTATATCTGGGAGGATGTCTTTAAGCCTGTTTGCTAAAATAGATGTTAATATTTTTTGATCTGTGCTCAGTAAAGATATTGGTCTATAGGAAAATCTATCCGTTTTATTCTTCCCTTCTTTATATATGACTGTGATTATGGATGAGTTCCATGTTGAAGCCCAATTCCCTGATTCTAGGGCAAAGTTATAGGCTTTTTGTAATACAGGTGTCAGTAATTCTCCAAACTCCTGATAAAATTCATTAGTGTACCCATCATCTCCTGGGGCCTTTCCTTTTTTTAGCTTTCTAATTTGTTGTTTTATTTCATCCATTGTTACTGGTTTAATAAGGTTAGCATTTTTGGATATTGAAACTTGTTTTAAGTTTCTCAAGATATATTTCTGTTCTTCTTATATCTATACTTTCAGCATCATCCCTGTGTAATTCCTCGTAGTGTTTTGCAAATGCTTCTGCAATTTCAGTTTTGTCTGTTAGTATTTCTGATTTATCATCCTTTAACTTAGTAACATATGATTTACTTCTTTGCTTCTTGAGCCTATAAGCTAAAATTTTCATTGATCTTGGCCCCTCATCGTAATACTCTTGTTTTGTAAATATTAATGATTTTTCCACTTCTTCTGTCCGCAGTCTGTCTAATTCAATGCATTTTTTCTTCAGCTGTTTATTTAATTTCAGATTGCGTGATTTTTTTTGTTTTTCCTCTAGTACTTTTATTTGTAATTCAAGTTCCATCTTAATTTGTTCCCGTTGTCTTTACTGATGAGTACTTCATTATTTCTCCCCTCAAGACAGCTTTCGCCCCCTCCCATAAAATTATATTGTTAATTTCCTCTGTGTCATTTAGTTTAAAATATTCAGTAAAGGTTTTTTTGACTGTCTCTTTTAAACTTCCGTCTTGTAAGAGGGAATTATTCATCCTCCATACATATATTCCTTTACTTGAGTTTAATCTGACTGCTAAGGTGACCGTAGTGTGATCTGATAGCGTTATTGTTCCGATAGTGCATTTTTTAATAGTTGCTATGTCTTTATTAAACACGAAGAAGTAGTCCAATCCATTATATGTTGAATGTCTATTAGAATAATATGTATAATTATTTGTTCTTGGATGCAGTGTTCTCCATACATCCAGCATCCCTAACTGTACATGCTTTCCTGAAGATATTTGCATTTTTTTCTGCTTTATGTTTATGTCCTGCCGTTGAATCTATAGAATTTAAAACAAGGTTCCAGTCACCTCCAATAATAATTATTCCTTTTCCATGTGTCACTATTAAATCTAGAATTTGGTTCATAAGATCAGTGCCTTTGTCTGGCGGATAGTAAATATTTATAAGTGTTATTTCAGTGTTTTCTATTCTGCCCATCACTAAAACAAACCTTCCTTCCTTATCCATTGTACTATTTATCTTCTGAAATTATATGGTTTTTTTATAATGGTCACTACGCCTCTCCTTGATGAGCTATATGAGGAGAAAAAAACTTGAGCGTTTGCAATTTTGCCCAACTTCTTATGTTCCTCTTGTGTTAAATGTGTTTCTTGGAGAAAGAGTATATCTCCCTTTTTCTTTTTTCAGTTGTAGAATCTTTTTTCTCTCCATGATTTTCAGGAGATTTATACCTAGACCAAATTTCAGTATTCATTCTAACTAGAACTTGGGCAGGATCGCAGACCCTCTGTGCAGATATTCAGCCCTGAAAAGTTTAAGTAAAACATAAAACAACAAAAAACAGTAAAACAACAATCCCACATCTGAAATATTATCATTAACATCGTATCAATGGTGCAGTCGGCTTCCTGATAAGCT
The DNA here is from genome assembly GCF_041903045.1 of Epinephelus lanceolatus. NCBI lineage: Eukaryota > Metazoa > Chordata > Actinopteri > Perciformes > Serranidae > Epinephelus > Epinephelus lanceolatus. The sequence continues at coordinate 5,752,178 of NC_135755.1, forward strand.
ACCTTAGAACCGAGGTAGCTGGTTTTTCTCTATGCGCATCTCATTGCATGGATATTCCAAATTAGTAGGCAAATTCCTTTCCTCCCATTTCCTTTAAACGCTCTTCTTTCATCTAAGCTAAGATGAAATATCTACCCTTCTGATCTGATAAGCAAAAAAAAAAGAACTCAGTCAGACACACACACACACACACACACACACACACAATAAATAAACCTCAAAAATGATCTTTCGTCTATTTTTCTCTTTTACTTCTCGCTTAATCTAAAAATACAGATACAGGAAACAGATCTCAATGGGCAAGCTGTCAAACTTGACTCACTGCAAACTCTGGCATCCCATGGACAGTCATTCTCACATAATTCACATAAGCCTGAACAAATGAAGAGCTGCACTGGAGCCTCCAAACGTGACAAGAGTCTCAATGGATGTTAATGATTGCTGCGTAAATGAAACCTCAGCTCAACCTCACTCACTCTGACACAGCTGAGTGAACACTGTGAAGCTGTTTGATGCTCAGAGATCTGTAGAAGTTCAGTAAGGAGTTTTTGAGCTGTGATGTGAATGAACGACAACATTTCTCTGTAACGTGTGTGTGTGTGTGTGTGTGTGTGTGTGTGTGTGTGTGTGTGTGTGTGTGTGTGTGTGTGTGTGTGTGTGTGTGTGTGTTTCCTGTTTCCTGCAGACGTCCAGCAGCTGTTGGTGGTTAAAGAAGAGGTTCCCCCTGAGCAGCAGGAGTGGAGCTCCAGTGTGGACCAGGAGGACCCAGAGCCTCCACACATTAAAGAGGACCAGGAGGACCCAGAGCCTCCACACATTAAAGAGGACCAGGAGTTCACATCCGCTCCTGTCCCTGTGAAGAGTGAAGATGAAGAGAAACCTCAGTCCTCACAGCTTCATCAAAGACACACTGAACAGATGAAAACTGGAGCTGATGGAGAGGACTGTGGAGGACCAGAACCAGCCAGGAACTCAGATCCAGATACACATTTACAACCTGAGACTGATGACAGTGATGATGATTGGACAGAGACCAGAGAACCTCAGTCAGGTTTAAACTCTCTTAGAAATGATGAAGACACCGTCAGTGACTTGAAATGTAGTGCTGATGAGAAACAATTTACCTGCTCTGAGTGTGGGAAAAGATTTTCTCAAGTAAGTTATCTGAAGGCACACATGAGAACTCACACAGGAGAAAAACCATATAGCTGCTCTGAGTGTGGGAAAAGATTTTGTAGAAGTGGAGTTCTGAAAACACACATGAGAACTCACACAGGAGAAAAACCATATAGCTGCTCTGAGTGTGGGAAAAGATTTTCTTGGTCAGGTCTTCTGAAAGTACACATGACATCTCATACAGGAGAAAAACCATATAGCTGCTCTGAGTGTGGGAAAAGATTTTCTTGGTCAGGTCATCTGAAAGTACACATGACATCTCATACAGGAGAAAGACCATTTAGCTGCTCTGAGTGTGGGAAAAGATTTTCTCAAACAGGTCATCTGAAGACACACATGATAACTCACACAGGAGAAAAACCATATAGCTGCTCTGAGTGTGGGAAAAGATTTTCTTGGTCAGGTCATCTGAAGGTACACATGACATCTCATACAAGAGAAAGACCATTTAGCTGCTCTGAGTGTGGGAAAAGATTTTGTAGAAGTGGAGTTCTGAAAACACACATGAGAATTCACACAGGAGAAAAACCATATAGCTGTTCTGAGTGCGGGAAAAGATTTTCTTGGTCAGGTCATCTGAAGGTACACATGACATCTCATACAGGAGAAAGACCATTTAGCTGCTCCGAGTGTGGGAAAAGGTTTTCTCAGTCGAGTGCTCTGAAGGCACACATGAGATCTCACACAGGAGAAAAACCATATAACTGCTCTGAGTGTGGGAAAAGGTTTTCTCAGTCGAGTGCTCTGAAAACACACATGAGAACTCACACAGGAGAAAAACCATATAGTTGTTCTGAATGTGGGAAAAGATTTTCAGAGGCAGGTACTCTGAAGGCACACATGAGAACCCATACAGGAGAAAGACCATTTAGCTGCTCTGAATGTGGGAAAGGATTTTCTCAAACAGGTCATCTGAAGACACACATGATAACTCATACAGGAGAAAAACCATTTACCTGCTCTCAGTGTGGGAAAGGATTTTTTTCGTCAGGTGATCTGAAAAGACACATGATAACTCATACAGGAGAAAAACCATTTACCTGCTCTGAGTGTGGGAAAGGATTTTCTCAAACAGGTCATCTGAAGAGACACATGACAACTCATACAGGAGTAAAACCATATAGCTGTTCTGATTGTGGGAAAAAGATGGAAACAGAATCAGATGGAGAGGACTGTGGAGGACCAGAACCAGCCAGGAACTCAGATCCAGACACATATTTACAACCTGAGACTGATGACAAGACTGGAGAGTCTTCTGAATCTGAGACTGATGATAGTGACGATGATTGGAAAGAGACCAGTTAATCTCAGTCATGTTTTTGCTGTGAACTTGTAGCTTCCTGTCAGTTGTTAGCAGTTAGCAGAAGGTTAAACTGTTACTGCGGCGCCTTTTAAATGTCAGTATTTTTTCACTGTAAGCTGATAACAAATTTATGCCTCTCCAGTTCATGTATTTATACTATTTGCCAGTCGCATTGGAGCTCCATGGTCACAAAACTGCGAGTCACAGTTTGGATCTCTCCTGGTCACACTGTCGTTTAGCTCATTAAGTTCAACTCTTACAGCTGCGCTGCTAAACATGGATGATTTATTCATAACGATAGCAGAGTACGAGGAGGAACTTTGTCGATCAAAAGAGGAGAATGAGCGTCAGCAGAAACTACTGGACGCTGTTTTCAACCCTCAGCTTCGGTTACACAGAGCAGGTTTGTTCATTAAACATTACAAGTTCATTATTAATAATATAACTACAGCTTTGTTCAATAAATATTCAGTCTGTTGACGTTTAAAAGCCATGTTAGCTTCTCTGGTGCCGTTAGCATCTCTGGTGTCCTTAGCTTCTCTGGTGCCGTTAGCTATTTCTACTTCTGGCTGTCATGTTTTTTTTTCTTTGGATATGAATAGGACAAACATGCTCTTTAACAATTTAGCAGGATTTCTTAACTCATAAGGGACACAAGTAACGTGTTTACTTCCTGTAAATAAAGCAGTAAATCTGATGTCCATGTATGTATTTTGTATTTATCTGTTTTAATACCTTATTTTGACACAAAGACGCAGTCATATCTGCAGCATGTTTTACTGCATCATAATACAGTACATGTCTCAGGATTACACTCACTCATAATTATCCAACAACATAACGGAAAGGAGAAATGAACGTCTGTGTTTACCTTTAGCTGGATTCGGACATGTTCCTCTGCCTGTTGCTGCTCCCTCTCTCTCTGCTCATCCACTCTTCAATTTCAATGAGCTCTGCGTCCGTGTAGTCCATGTTCAAATAAATCATCAAATTCAAATGGCTCATCCAGATCCAGTTGGTCAAAATTGGGTAAAAATTCAGACATGTTTGTTGTGGCAAGTCAAAACACTCACTCAGAGAGTGAAAGACTGGCTCTGAAATCTCACGTCTCGTGAGATTCTTCTTCTTTGGTGTTTTCGGCAGTTGGTTTCGCGAGATTTGAGTTGTTGCAGGAAGTTACCGCTGAAGCGAGCTTACAAACACGAGGAGTTACTCTGTTTGGAGTAGTCATGGCAGAATTTGTTCCCGATTTTGACCAACTGGATCCCCCTCTTTCTTTTCTTTTTCAGCTTTTTCAGCTCTTGTTATGTTTTGCTATTTTCTTGAAATTTCTTGCTGAGAGGCTCATTGCCTTGTAAGGACCTTTTCGAAAGAAACCAAACCAATTCCCTCGGGTTTCAAACAGGAGAGCAGAGAGGCAGAGCCTTCAGCCAGCAGCTCAGCTAAACAGATGGAGGTTTTAAGGATTCATAAATGTAGGGCTGGGCAATATAGACCAAAAATCATTTCTCTGTATTTTTAGGCTAAATTGCGATACACGATATACAGTACAGGCCAAAAGTTTGGACACACCTTCTCATCATTGTAGATTCTCACTGAAGGCATCAAAACTATGAATGATAACATGTGGAGTTATGTACTTAACAAAAAAAGGTGAAATAACTGAAAACATATTTTATATTCTAGTTTCTTCAAAATAGCCACCCTTTGCTCTGATTACTGCTTTGCACACTCTTGGCATTCTCTCCATGAGCTTCAAGAGGTAGTCACCTGAAATGGTTTTCCAACAGTCTTGAAGGAGTTCCCAGAGGTGTTTAGCACTTGTTGGCCCCTTTGCCTTCACTCTGCGGTCCAGCTCACCCCAAACCATCTGGATTGGGTTCAGGTCCGGTGACTGTGGAGGCCAGGTCATCTGCCGCAGCACTCCATCACTCTCCTTCTTGGTCAAATAGCCCTTACACAGCCTGGAGGTGTGTTTGGGGTCATTGTCCTGTTGAAAAATAAATGATCGTCCAACTAAACGCAAACCGGATGGAATGGCATGTCGCTGCAGGATGCTGTGGTAGCCATGCTGGTTCAGTGTGCCTTCAATTTTGAATAAATCCCCAACAGTGTCACCAGCAAAACACCCCCACACCATCACACCTCCTCCTCCATGCTTCACAGTGGGAACCAGGCATGTGGAATCCATCCGTTCACCTTTTCTGCGTCTCACAAAGACACGGCGGTTGGAACCAAAGATCTCAAATTTGGACTCATCAGACCAAAGCACAGATTTCCACTGGTCTCATGTCCATTCCTTGTGTTTCTTGGCCCAAACAAATCTCTTCTGCTTGTTGCCTCTCCTTAGCAGTGGTTTCCTAGCAGCTATTTGACCATGAAGGTCTGATTCGCGCAGTCTCCTCTTAACAGTTGTTCTAGAGATGGGTCTGCTGCTAGAACTCTGTGTGGCATTCATCTGGTCTCTGATCTGAGCTGCTGTTAACTTGTGATTTCTGAGGCTGGTGACTCGGATGAACTTATCCTCAGAAGCAGAGGTGACTCTTGGTCTTCCTTTCCTGGGTCGGTCCTCATGTGTGCCAGTTTCGTTGTAGCGCTTGATGGTTTTTGCGACTCCACTTGGGGACACATTTAAAGTTTTTGCAATTTTCCGGACTGACTGACCTTCATTTCTTAAAGTAATGATGGCCACTCGTTTTTCTTTAGTTAGCTGATTGGTTCTTGCCATAATATGAATTTTAACAGTTGTCCAATACGGCTGTCGGCTGTGTATTAACCTGACTTCTGCACAACACAACTGATGGTCCCAACCCCATTGATAAAGCAAGAAATTCCACTAATTAACCCTGATAAGGCACACCTGTGAAGTGGAAACCATTTCAGGTGACTACCTCTTGAAGCTCATGGAGAGAATGCCAAGAGTGTGCAAAGCAGTAATCAGAGCAAAGGGTGGCTATTTTGAAGAAACTAGAATATAAAACATGTTTTCAGTTATTTCACCTTTTTTTGTTAAGTACATAACTCCACATGTGTTCATTCATAGTTTTGATGCCTTCAGTGAGAATCTACAATGTAAATAGTCATGAAAATAAAGAAAACGCATTGAATGAGAAGGTGTGTCCAAACTTTTGGCCTGTACTGTATGTCTCTGTATTTTCCAATACAAAATGTTCAGTTGTAAGTTGAAGCCACATGTGAGATATCACAAAAACTTTAATTACTGTGATCAGAATAAAATGCTAAGACAGGGTCTCCTTGTCGTACCATATAAATTGCCTTTTTAAATAACATAAATATAAATAGGCATGTCTCTGAGTATGTTCCTTTCTCAGCAATAACAGAATGAAAACAGCAAAAATACTTTCACTGCAATTACAGGTTTCCCTCTCTTGCTTTACAAAATATTCTGCTGTGCAAACAACAAATTTTCTATTGAAGTAGACAGTTCTTTACCAACAATTTTTTTTACTGAAAATACACAGCTGCATGATACGTCACCATGTAAATGAAAAATTGTACAAAACTGACTTGTTAAAAAAGATTATTCAAATGAAAATAGGCATGCCTCTGAGAATGCTCCTACATTTATTTTCCCAACAACCATATCATACTGAAGAATGTACAGAATGCTTTGACTAGTGCATTTACAGGTTTTCTTCTTCTTCTTAACAAAATACCCAGCTATGGTTTGTAAACAACACAAAAATTAGAGCAGGACTACTTTTTCTAAGTAGTTACATTTGATAGCAGCAAAAATATTTCCTGCTATGTAGTCCTGTACATTTTTTACAGGTTTTATGCAATAAAAAATAAAAACGTTTTGCTATTTTCTTGATATTTGCCGAGGGGCTCATTGCCTTGTAAGGACTTTTTCGAAAGAAACTGAACCAATTTGCTCGGGTTTCAAAGATTTATACGCTTAAGAAAGGCGTCTGGACGCAGCACAAGGGAACTGATGTCTCTCCAGGTTTCAAAGGGTTAAATCCGGCATAACCACTTGTACTTTGTTATTTTATTTTTGATTATATCTGTTTTGCAGTTAGCTCTAATACTGTAATCTATATTTAGCTGTCATGATGTGTTTTTTTTTTTTGTTGTTTTTTTTTACTGTAAATACATTTCTTACTGCCCTTTTTTTTATTTGAATGCCACTATTGGAAAAGGGCAGGGTGGCCAGGCAACCACCCCATCATCCCCTTACACTAACCTTCCAGTGTAATCAATCTACCCTTTATTTAGGCTAGTTGTTAAAAATGTTGAGGCAGAGGGTACTGTCTGTAGCTCTGGTTGAGGGTGAGAGGCTATCAGCAGATAAACAGAGATCTGTGTGGGTACATGAGACCCTAAAAAAGAGGATGGATCATGGGGAGTAGCACCAGTTGGTCCAGGAGCTTCTCCTCCATCATGGACGTTTACAGAATTATTTTAGGATGACTCAGGGGCAGTTTGACAACCTGCTGTCTATCATCAAGCCATACAGCTCTGAGTATCGAACAACAGCTACCACCAGTTTCTCCTCCATTGTTTACCAACTGTAACAAGTGGGATGAGGACAGTAAGGGCAGAACTTATTATGGAATACAAAACACAGTTAGAGCACAGAGCATTAAGGGAAGAGGTAGAAGAGAGGAAGTAGTCTTGTCAAGATTAAGATTAGATCACACTGGTTTGAAGGCAACTTTATTTTTATTGAAAAAGTAAATTTGCAGGGTTGCGCAATTTGTAATAAATTAAAAAATGTGAAACATGTAATTATGCACTGTACTAAATATAATGAAGAAAAGATTACGTTACAACAAAGGGTGAGAGAGGCAGGACGAGACTGGAATTTGGAAGAGATACAGGGAACCAAGGGAGATAAGGTGTGGGGAATGCAGAGGGGAGTAATAGATTTCTTAGTACTGGTTTGTTTCATAGAATATAGCTGCTGACTGTTTTGTTTGTTTATTTATTTATTGTTACTATTTGTTTGAATTTGTTTATTTATTTAGTTATTTATTCTCATACAAGTAAAACTAGATCCTGTTCTACGTACTCCGGTACAGTAGGTGGCGGTATGCACCTTTTAAGTTCAAAGAAGAAGAAAAAAACCCGCGCATCGCCGAAACACTTCCTGGATTAAGATCCTCCATACTCGGCTTGGAAGCATCGGCACAGCGCGCAACATCACGAGCTCAAACATCTCTAGACATTCAGCTTAAAACAGCACACTTGGAAGAGTTCGTATTTAAACGCTCAGTACTTTAAAAGTGTGAAAATGTCTAACGTCCAAATGCTGAGATCGTTGTTGAAGCAGCGACTAACTGCGGCTGATGAAGAGATATTTGGGCTGTTTGAAAGAACGATAGCAGAGTACGAGGAGGAACTTTGTCGATCAAAAGAGGAGAACGAGCGACAACGGAAACTACTGGACGCTGTTTTCAACCCTCAGCTTCGGTTACACAGAGCAGGTTTGTTCATTAAACATTACAAGTTCATTATTAATGATATAAGTGCAGCTTTGTTCAATAAATATTCAGTCTGTCGACGATTAAAGCCACGTTAGCTTCTCTGGTGTTGTTAGCTTCTCTGGTGCCATCGTTAGTTTCTCTGGTGTCGTTAGCTTCTGTGGTGCCGTTAGCTTCTCTGGTGTCAGTAGCTTCTCTGGTGTCGTTAGCTTCTGTGGTTCCGTTAGCTTCTGTGGCATCGTTAGCTTCTGTGATGTCGTTAGCTTCTGTGATGTCGTTAGCTTCTGTGATGTCGTTAGCTTCTATGGTGTCATTAGCTTCTCTGGTGCCGTTAGCTTCTCTGGTGTCGTTAGCTTCTGTGGTGCCGTTAGCTTCTGTGGTGTCGTTAGCTTCTGTGGTGTCGTTAGTTTCTGTGGTGTCGTTAGCTTCTCTGGTGTCGTTAGCTTCTGTGGTGCCGTTAGCTTCTGTGGTGTCGTTAGCTTCTGTGGTGTCGTTAGCTTCTGTGGTGTCGTTAGCGTCTGTGGTGCCGTTAGCTTCTGTGGTAGTGCTACAGTATTCGTAACCTAGAAAAAAAGCCTCCCTGAATGTAAAATGTAAATGATAGACAGCAGGAGGGAGCTCCGACAGCTTTGAAATAAAAACGTAGCAAGTTGAAACAGAACCAATATCAAGCCGAACGGCCCGTCGTAATTTCTGATATAATATGCCAGAAACACAAGTCTATCAAGTTGATCAGGATCAAGTGCGGCTCTCTGTTTCTTTACAATATTACCTGCCTACTAGAGGTGTAACGATACATCGATCCACATCGATACATCGATTCATTGATTAACGATCCGATTATATCGATGCAAAATGAAAACGTCGATCCATATTGTCATCTTAAAGGTACACATTTATTTTGAAATTCACATAGCACGTCTGTGTCACCATTTCTGGGCAAGCGCGCCTCCGCTCAAACAACAAACAGAGCTCAGAAATAAAATGCCCCCCCCATCCGATACGAGTCCTTTATTTTGAAACCGAGTCCGATACGATACTTTGCACAGAATTAAGATAGAAAGGAAAAAGAATACATCCAAGTTGTCCCATAAGGTTTGTTTTTTATTTAAATAGTATCCAAAAAGCTTTTCGGTGGTTCAGCAGCACAAAATGTAAACCAAGTCAATATCTTCTTCTTGTCTTCAACAAACAAAATAGGTCCAAATCTTTTGTCGCGGTTTGACACATGAAACAAATATTTTTCTTTTACTCAGTCAAACCCCACAAAGAAACCATAAAACCCATAAAACAGGTCCCTCAACACCAAAATTCAATTGTTTTTATCTGGTTTCTGTAGAACAAAAGAATTATACTATACTATACAAAAATACAAATACAACAGTGGTTTGAGCACAGCACCTGGGGGGGTAGCTTCCTGTTAATGCATGCTTTGTTTGCTGTTTGGGCCGGGACAGTGTTAGAGGAAACAGATCTTTTATGTATATATATACAGTACAGGCCAAAAGTTTGGACACATCTTCTCATTCAATGCGTTTTCTTTATTTTCATGACTATTTACATTGTAGATTCTCACTGAAGGCATCAAAACTATGAATGAACACATGTGGAGTTATGTACTTAACAAAAAAAGGTGAAATAACTGAAAACATGTTTTATATTCTAGTTTCTTCAAAATAGCCACCCTTTGCTCTGATTACTGCTTTGCACACTCTTGGCATTCTCTCCATGAGCTTCAAGAGGTAGTCACCTGAAATGGTTTTCCAACAGTCTTGAAGGAGTTCCCAGAGGTGTTTAGCACTTGTTGGCCCCTTTGCCTTCACTCTGCGGTCCAGCTCACCCCAAACCATCTGGATTGGGTTCAGGTCCGGTGACTGTGGAGGCCAGGTCATCTGCCGCAGCACTCCATCACTCTCCTTCTTGGTCAAATAGCCCTTACACAGCCTGGAGGTGTGTTTGGGGTCATTGTCCTGTTGAAAAATAAATGATCGTCCAACTAAACGCAAACCGGATGGGATGGCATGTCGCTGCAGGATGCTGTGGTAGCCATGCTGGTTCAGTGTGCCTTCAATTTTGAATAAATCCCCAACAGTGTCACCAGCAAAACACCCCCACACCATCACACCTCCTCCTCCATGCTTCACAGTGGGAACCAGGCATGTGGAATCCATCCGTTCACCTTTTCTGCGTCTCACAAAGACACGGCGGTTGGAACCAAAGATCTCAAATTTGGACTCATCAGACCAAAGCACAGATTTCCACTGGTCTAATGTCCATTCCTTGTGTTTCTTGGCCCAAACAAATCTCTTCTGCTTGTTGCCTCTCCTTAGCAGTGGTTTCCTAGCAGCTATTTGACCATGAAGGCCTGATTGGCGCAGTCTCCTCTTAACAGTTGTTCTAGAGATGGGTCTGCTGCTAGAACTCTGTGTGGCATTCATCTGGTCTCTGATCTGAGCTGCTGTTAACTTGCCATTTCTGAGGCTGGTGACTCGGATGAACTTATCCTCAGAAGCAGAGGTGACTCTTGGTCTTCCTTTCCTGGGTCGGTCCTCATGTGTGCCAGTTTCGTTGTAGCGCTTGATGGTTTTTGCGACTCCACTTGGGGACACATTTAAAGTTTTTGCAATTTTCCGGACTGACTGACCTTCATTTCTTAAAGTAATGATGGCCACTCGTTTTTCTTTAGTTAGCTGATTGGTTCTTGCCATAATATGAATTTTAACAGTTGTCCAATAGGGCTGTCGGCTGTGTATTAACCTGACTTCTGCACAACACAACTGATGGTCCCAACCCCATTGATAAAGCAAGAAATTCCACTAATTAACCCTGATAAGGCACACCTGTGAAGTGGAAACCATTTCAGGTGACTACCTCTTGAAGCTCATGGAGAGAATGCCAAGAGTGTGCAAAGCAGTAATCAGAGCAAAGGGTGGCTATTTTGAAGAAACTAGAATATAAAACATGTTTTCAGTTATTTCACCTTTTTTTGTTAAGTACATAACTCCACATGTGTTCATTCATAGTTTTGATGCCTTCAGTGAGAATCTACAATGTAACAAAGAAATGACTGAAAGATCCAGCATCTGACACCAGTGCTAGCAGTATGAATGCAACTGGACCAATCAACCAAAAATGAACAGTTAAATTGTATAAAAAAATATTGTACATGTTTGTAGTGTTACTTTATTTGGAACATGACAGGTGGTACAAATGAAAGGGTACTTGAGCTTATCTGATCAGGATGAAGGGGAACAGGAACATTGTGAATTGTTTGGTGGCACAAATTCAAATGTCACAGTTTCTCAAAGTTGAACAGCAGGTGACAGATTTATTTTTTCACAGTTAGTCTTAAAATAAATTGGAATTCAATGTGATATTACATTGTCATTAATTCTGGGCTCTCTGTCATGTGTTTATTGTCCCTTATCAAAGTGGTCATTGAAAAGAACAGTTAGGTGACCTATACATACAGGGCAGGACCGGTGCGTGTGACCACCAAGCTCGACTCACCTGCTGTGTGTGTTTGTATTCAATCAGTTGTTGTGATGTGAATGAACGACAACATTTCTCTGTAACATCTGTGTGTTTCCTGTTTCCTGCAGACGTCCAGCAGCTGTTGGTGGTTAAAGAAGAGGTTCCCCCTGAGCAGCAGGAGTGGAGCTCCAGTGTGGACCAGGAGGACCCAGAGCCTCCACACATTAAAGAGGACCATGAGGACCCAGAGCCTCCACACATTAAAGAGGAACAGGAGGACCCAGAGCCTCCACACATTAAAGAGGACCAGGAGGACCCAGAGCCTCCACACATTAAAGAGGACCAGGAGGACCCAGAGCCTCCACACATTAAAGAGGACCAGGAGGACCCAGAGCCTCCACACATTAAAGAGGAACAGGAGGACCCAGAGCCTCCACACATTAAAGAGGAACAGGAGGAACTCTGGATCAGTCAGGAGGGAGAGCAGCTTCAAGGGCTGGAGGAGGCTGATATCACCAAGTCCATATCCAGTCCTGTCCCTGTGAAGAGTGAAGATGATGAAGAGAAACCTCAGTCCTCACAGCTTCATCAAAGACACACTGAAGAGATGGAAACTGGAGCTGATGGAGAGGACTGTGGAGGACCAGAACCAGCCAGGAACTCAGATCCAGATATACATTTACAACCTGAGACTGATGACAGTGGTGATTGGACAGAGACCAGAGAACCTCAGTCAGGTTTAAACTCTCTTAAAAATGATGAAGACCCTGTCAATGACTTGAAATGTAGTGTGGATGAGAAACCATTTAGCTGCTCTGAGTGTGGGAAAAGATTTTCTCGGTCAGGTGCTCTGAATTCACATATGAAATTTCATACAGGAGAAAAACCATATAGCTGCTCTGAGTGTGGGAAAAGATTTTCTCACTGTGGAGATCTGAAGAAACACATGAGATTTCATACAGGAGAAAAACCATTTAGCTGCTCTGAGTGTGGGAAAAGATTTTCTCAGTCAGGTCATCTGAATTCACACATGAGATTTCATACAGGAGAAAAACCATTTACCTGCTCTGAGTGTGGGAAAAGATTTTCTCAAAGTGGAGATCTGAAGAAACACATGAGATTTCATACAGGAGAAAAACCATTTAACTGCTCTGAGTGTGGGAAAAGATTTTCTCAAAGTGGAGATCTGAAGAAACACATGAGATTTCATACAGGAGAAAAACCATATACCTGCTCTGTGTGTGGGAAAAGATTTTCTTACTCAAAAACTCTGAAGTCACACATGTCAACTCATACAGGAGAAAAACCATATAGCTGCTCTGAGTGTGGGAAAAGATTTTCTTGGTTAGGTGCTCTGCAGACACACATGAGAACTCACACAGGAGAAAAACCATTTAGCTGCTCTGAGTGTGGGAAAAGATTTTCTCACTCAAATACTCTGAAGTCACACATGTCAACTCATACAGGAGAAAAATCATATAGCTGCTCTGAGTGTGGGAAAAGATTTTCTTGGCCAGCTACTCTGAAGAGACACATGACAACTCATACAGGATAAAAACAACATATGTGTTTAACAATTTAGCGGGATTTCTTAACTCATAATGGACACAGGTAACGTGTTTACTTCTTGTCAATAGAGCAGTAAATCTGATGTCCATATATGTATTTTGTATTTATCTGTTTTAACATATCTGTAACATGTTTTACTGTATCATAATATATGTCTCAGGATTACACTCACCAGCCACTTTATTAGATACATCTTGGTAGTACCGGGTTGGATCCCCTTTTTAACCTCTTTAACTCCGTTCAGACACCGGCGTCTGCGCTCCCTCCCTCCTCTGTTAAATGGTATCTCCCAGGCGCACTACTTTATCAAACCATGTGAAGCTCTCGGCTTCCTGAATCCGGAATCGTTTTTCTTTCATTCCTTATGGATTTTGCATCAGGGCAGCCTAAACACACAAAGTCCAAAATCGCGATGAGTGGTGACAAGTCATGTCATGCCATTTTTTGAGGGGAAAAGTTTGCCGTCTCATGCGGAGCCGTCAGTGGCCGGGCAAGTACTTCCCAAATCTACTTGCCCCATCTAAATTCTTACTTGCCCTGCTTAAGAGGTTTTTTTTCTGGCTGTGTGGTGCATATTTTCGCTGCTCAGCCAATGGAGGCAGCAGCACATAAAAAAGCAGCACGCTGCAACTGGCCCCTCAGAGGACAGAAACAGGAGAGGAAATACACCATTACAGGCCTGGAATTAAGTTATTTTTAGGGCAAGGGCACTTTGGCCTTTGATAAATACAAATTTATTGGGGCACCAAGGCCAAAACCAATGGCGCAATAACAATATGTGCTAACTACATTGAATGAAGACAAAACAATATATGTGTTGAAAAACAGTACTGAGTTTATTAGAAGTGGGTGTGCATGACTGGGGATATATCTCGTTTATTGTTTTGATTCATGTCCCTTATTTTTTAAGTCTTTGAAATCTCTTTATTCTTTTGTTATCTCCTAGTTATTAAAAAAATTATTAGAAGAAGATTCTTTGTTCTCCTTTCTCAGCACATTGCATACATTTGACCTCTGCATTTGACCCATCCTACTGTATACACTGGGAGCAGTGGGCAGCCGCAGTGCAGCGTCCGGGGACCAACTCCAGTTTTTTTGCCAATGCCAGTGGTCAGGGTCACTGACAGGAGTATTCACCTAACATAGCCTACATATCTTTCATTATATAATGTTTATATGTCTCTATGTATATTTTTACATAAATCCCCAATATTTTATTTGCGTTTAAAAAAATCCTCTTCTTTCATTTAATTTGACAATGTTTATTGTATTATATGTATGAATTCTCTACAGAATCTTGTGTGTTCATTAATATGTGTTCAGTTTATTAAAAGAAAAGAAAGCTTCTTTGGTGTTGTTAGCTTCTCTGGTGCCGTTAGCTATTTCTACTTCTGGCCATCATGTTTTTTTCTTTAGATATGTAATAGGACAAACATGCTCTTTAACAATTTAGTGGGATTTCTTAACTCATAAGGGACACAGGTAACGTGTTTACTTCCTGTAAATAGAGCAGTAAATCTGATGTCCATATATGTATTTTGTATTTATCTGTTATAACACCTCATTTTGACACAAAGACGCAGTCATATCTGTAGCATGTTTTACTGCATCATAATACAGTACATGTCTCAGGATTACACTCACCAGCCACTTTATTAGGTACACCATGCTAGTACCAGATTGGACCCCTTTTTAATTCTTGGTGTCACAGATTAAAAAGGTATTAGAAAGATAGAAAGGTGCTCTATTGGACTGAGATCTGGTGACTGTGGAGGCCATTGGAGTACAGTGAACTCATTGTCATGTTTGAGATGATGTGAGCTTTGTGACATGGTGCGTTATCCTGCTGGAAGTAGCCATCAGAAGATGGGTACACTGTGGTCATAAAGGGATGGACACGGTCAGCAACAATACTCAGGTAGGCTGTGGTGTTTAAACCATGCTCAGTTGGTACTAAGAAAATCTCCCCCACACCATTACACCACCAGCAGCAGCCTGAAGCGTTGATACAAGGCAGGATGGATCCATGCTTCCATCTGAATGTGGTTTTTCCAATCTTCTATTGTCCAGTTTTGGTGAGAAAACCCGTGTGAATTGTAGCCTCAGTTTCCTGTTGTTAGCTGACAGGAGTGGCACCTGGTGTGGTCTTCTGCTGCTGTAGCCCATCTGCTTCAAGGTTGGACAAGGTGTTGTTGCTTCAGAGATGCTCTTCTGCACACCTTGGTTGGAACCAGTGCTTATTTGACTTCCTGTTGCCTTTCTATCATCTTGAACCAGTCTGGCCATTCTCCTCTGACCTCTGGCATCAACAAGGCATTTTGGCTCACTGGATATTTTCTCTTTTTGGGACCATCCTCTGTAAACCCTAGAGATGGTATGGTAATAGATGTATGACCACCAAGATGGCTGCTGTGGTGTGAGTGTGTGTCACAAGCTGAAGTCTGCTGGCTCAAACATTTGAATGCTATGGTCCATGTGGGACAAATCTACTACTTTTTCATCTGGTGATATTTAAAGCTACTTGTGGTGCCTCTAAAGATTGGAGTATTTTTTCTTAAACCACAAACTTTTCTTGGTCCATACTGCTTTCCTCTTTGTGTGGGTGAAGGTGGCAGGCCTCACAATGACCAAGACACTATCTCCCTCCAAACTATCTGGGTGGGGATGCAACAAATAAAACTTGAGATGATCTCACATATGGATTCCAAGCTTGAAACTATTAAAGTTAGCCTCAACAAAATTGAAGGCTCACTCTCTACACTTGGAGAACAAGTTACTGAGCTGGAGCAGAGAGTCATCTCCAATGAAGACAATGTACAGGACCTGATACAACGTGTCAAAACACTTGAAAATGATAATGCCCACCTGAAAGATCGAGCTGAAGCCGCTGAGAACAAGAGCCGGGCCTCTAACCTGCGCTTCATTAATGTCCCCGAGAAGGCTGAGGGTAGGGACATCCTCAGCTTCATGAACCGCTTGATCCCGCTGCTCCTCGGTGAAGTGAATTTCCCCACTCCTCCTGTCATTGAGCGTTGTCACCGTTCATCCTTCATCAAGCTTAACTCCAGAGCCGGACCAAGGCCGATCCTGGTTTAGTTCCTCCACTTCCAGGACAAGATAAAGATCTTGAGGCTCTCCAGGGAAAAGAAGGAGCTTGTTTTTAACGGAACACGAGTTCTTATCAACCCGGACTTCAGTGCTGCTCTTGTCCAGAAACGTCGGCAGTTTGGCCCATAGAAGAAGAAGCTGCGAGATCTGGATTTGACATACTCTGTGCTCTTTCCCTGTACGCTGAAGGTGGTCCATGATGGTAAGACAAAACACTCTCTCGTTCCTCAGTCCTCATAGCTTCATCAAAGACACACTGAACAGGTGGAAACAGAAACTGATGGAGAGGACTGTGGAGGACCAGAACCAGCCAGGAACTCAGATCCAGATACACATTTACAACCTGAGACTGATGACAAGACTGGAGAGTTTTCTGAATCAGAGATTGATGAGAGTGATGACAGTGATGATTGGACAGAGACCAGAGAATATCAGTCAGGCTTAAACTCTCTTAGAAATGATGAAGACCTGTTAGTGATTTGGAATATAGTGCTGATGAGAAACCATTTAGCTGCTCTGAGTGTGGGAAAAAATATAGTCACAGTTCAGCACTGACGATACACATGAGATCCCATACGGGAGAAAGACCATTTAGCTGCTCTGTGTGTGGGAAAAGATTTTCGCAAAAAGATCATCTGAAGGCTCACATTTTGTTTATTTTCTTTATTTTAAGGATCCCCATTAGCTGAATGCCTTGGCAATCAGCTCGTCTTCCTGGGTCCACACTACTCACACGAGAACTCATTCAGGAGAAAGACCATTTAGCTGCTCTGAGAGTGGGAAAAGATTTTCTCAAACAGGCAATCTGAAGACATACATGAGATCTCATACTGGAGAAAGACTATTTAGCTGCTCTGAGTGTGGGAAAAGAGATGGAAACAGAGGCTGAAGGAGAGGACTGTGGAGGACCAGAACCAGCCAGGAACTCAGATCCAGATACACATTTACAACCTGAGACACATGACAAGACGGGAGAGTCTTCTGAACCTGAGACTGATGATAGTGACGATGATTGGAAAGAGACCAGATAATCTCAGTCATGTTTTTGCTGTGAACTTGTAGCTTCCTGTCAGTTGTTAGCAGAAGGTTAAACTGTTACAGCGGCGCCTTTTAAATGTCAGGACTTATTCACTGTAAGCTGGTAACAAACTTAGGCCTCTCCAGTTCATGTATTTATACTATTTGCCAGTCGCATTGGAGCTCCACGGTCACAAAATGCGACTGCGAGTCACAGTTTGGATCTCTCCTGGTCACACTGTCGTTTAAATCATTAAGTTCAACTCTTACAGCTGCGCCGCTCAACATGGATGTCATGGAAACATGAACAAATTTAAGTTGCTTTAAAATGCTTGTATTTTCATTTTACATATATTCACATCATATCTACATCATAAGGCTGATACTGTATGATTTTTATATTACCATGTTTTATTTTTGATTGTTGTTTTGTTGGGCTTAGGTTTGACTCATACGTCACAGCATGCAGAGCTGTGTGTGTGTGTGTGTGTGTGTTTGTGTGCGTGCGTGCACTGTGGTTGAGCTCACGTGTAGTGAAACATGAGTCATATCATGGGTCCATCAATGCCACATGGGAGGGCCATGTGACGTTGATGGACAGATACTGTCAATCAGCCAACTGTGTTTTGAATTTACTGAAAACCTGTCCGTGGTGTCATCAAGAACTGGGCTTGAGAGCGTATAAAAAGAGACAACATTTGGCGATCGTGGCCTTCTTTCAGAGGCCCTGGTCTCTCTGAATCATGTTTTTTTGCTCTGGCAGGAAACTGAACATCAGATTGAATCTTTTATCTTCCTTTGTGAAACTCATCGCCGGTGAAAGTTGACTTGGAGCGGCAGCTGGCCTGTGCTGAAGAGCATCTGCTCTCCTGAGGGACCCGTAATAACTCTCTCACAGGGCCTTGAACAGGAAGCCAAAGCAGTTAATGTCAGACGGTTTCTGGACTGATCTTTACTGAAAAATAAAAAGATGCAAATTCAGGTGATACATTTTAACAAAACCAAATTTAAAATCAGATTTGCCTAATTGAATGGCTTACAAAACCTATCCAGACCAGTTCAAACTATTTTTAACTTTTTCCCAAAAAATTTGAATTTTAACATTTTTGGTTTAAATTCATTTTTGCCTTTTACTATATTATTTGACGGAAAACACCGGAATTGAGGGAATAAAAATCATTTTACAACTTGAGACATTTCTCTCTGAATCTTTATTCCTCATGAGAAAGCCACAAACACCAAGGACTGGGGGTTTTCTTCACAAGCTCACCGGAGAGCACAATTTACATGGACTCACTGTCTTTACTGTGTGTTTTGAATCAACTAAACTTCACAGCACTTCACAGAAACCTCACCGCTGACTAGTGTTCTAAAGGTGTAACTGCAGAGTGATGCAGACACCACCGCACAAGCAGAGCCATAGAATCACAAAGGAGGATAAGGGCCATGTTAAAGAAAAAAAAACATCTTAGAGTTCGAGACTCAAGTCGTAAATCTACAACATTAAATTTGTAATTTTAGCAGAAAAAAGTCACAGATTAAAATTGTAAAGTCTGGTTACATGGTATAAAAAGCGTCAAAGTGTGTACAAGTGTGCTGGGGGTGACAGTAATATTTGTTTTAGCAGTACCGAAGTAATATAATCCACTACCAACAAGATTTTGGGAGATATTACATTTACAGTGTCACGTAACATTTTAACACATCTGGGTTATGTCTTGTTTTTTCCTCGTCCCTGTTTAACACATCTGGGTTCATGGTATGTGCGTTAGTATGTTGAATGTTTCCATTCACATCCCCTCCAACTGCAGAGCAACACCAGCACACAGTCACATTGTTGGAAACAATCTTACATCATCTTTTTTTGTTTGGTTCATGGTTTTTCCAGAACTTTGACAATGTAATAAAGTACAGGGGGCGCCCACTCCATCCGCTAAGCCACCGACACCCTGTGGAAGTTTCGTTTGATTCTTGTTCAGCTGTAATCTGATGGGGCCCAAACACACTGGGCAGCGACTCAAAATCAATCACAAAAATATCGTACAGACTGGTAGAAATTTTGCTTATAATTATGTCATTCTGTTAATATTCGGCTGAGGTTAATTGAACTGCTGTAAAATGACTTCCGATTCACGTAATCTCCTTCATTCTCAGATGGAGCTATTATGGGATGTTGAGTCCCATAAATGAGCCAATTACACCACAGAATCTTTGCGTTTATGAAAAGTATTCATGAATCATTGCATCATGTATCCACGGAGATTAATATGCTATTAAAACTGACAAGCCTGCAATTCTGTGGAATTCCTTTTTTCTTTTTTAAAGATTGTTTTTTTGTTGCCTTTAATGGCAAGACAGCATAGCGTTAAGGGGGAGAGAGAGGGGGAATGACGCACTCACAGTTAGAGAGTGCAGGCTGGAATTGAACCCGCGGCTGCTGCAACAAAGTCCCCGTGCCCCGTGGAACCTGTCTTTGATGATCCTTTTTGATGTATGCCCCGGGAAAACTGCTAAAACGGGCAAAAATCTTTTCAGAGCCAGAGTCACTTTTCTTACGGCCTGACAAATTGCTGTCTTGCTGATATGCTCAGTGTTTCTGATGTTATAAAGAAAAGAATCAAAGGGCAATGCATAAAATTTGCTCCGATGATAATGTAAATCCATGATGTGTAATATTTGATATATGTGAGAACAGATCGTTCGATAAATGATAGAGTGACACTCCTCCGGGGAGACATCCATATCATCATCTCCTGATGCAGCAGCCCCTGAATAAACTGTGACTCAATGTCCACAACTTCATTCACAAAGGACACGCCATGTCTCTCCTTTCTGCTACACGCTCAGCAGGCGATCAGCCTCAGGCTTAGATGCAAGCCAGCAGTTTCCCTCATCTCAGAACATTAACATACTCAGAGTTTTCACTAATCCTGCTCTCTGAAATAGGGCCCAGGTGTTCTCTGAGGATGGCTCAGGTTGTGGTTGAAAGAGTCAGAGACAAAAACTTAGTCGGAGTTAAAGAATGAATGTTCAAACTCAATGAGTATCAGTATTTAAGAAGTGTTTTTTTTTTTTGTTTTTTGTTTTAAAATATTCTTTATTTCACATTTCCTTCAGGGGTTACAAACAAATTGTGATACAGATGAATAAAAGATATGCAGAAAATTACACCAAAAATACGATATAACAGAATCTTTATCTCAGAGCACAAATTTAGGGTTTTCACAGTGTTTCTACTGCTTGAGGTAAATAAAGTCCTGATATGGGATTCTGCTTCATTTTCAAAGGTACGACAAGTGTTTTCTCTCAGTAATTCCGGTGTTACATTTCAGGTCTTTTATTTTGAAGTTCAGTATTTCATCTGCCCCGGAAGCTGTATTCCTCACTGTGACCAACGTCACATTAGTTTAACAAGATGGCGTCCAGTAGAAACGTGTGTTAGCAGAGTGTCTTTGTTGTGTTTTTAAAGTGTGAACATGTCTAAAGTCCAAATGCTGAGATCGTTGGTGAAGCAGCGACTAACTGCGGCTGCTGAAGAGATATTTGGGCTGTTTGAAAGAACGATAGCAGAGTACGAGGAGGAACTTTGTCGATCAAAAGAGGAGAACGAGCGACAACGGAAACTACTGGACGCTGTTTTCAACCCTCAGCTTCGGTTACACAGAGCAGGTTTGTTCATTAAACATTACAAGTTCATTATTAATAATATAACTGCAGCTTTGTTCAATAAATATTCAGTCTGTCGATGTTTATACGCCGCGTGAGCTTCTCTGGTGTCGTTAGCTTCTCTGGTGTCGTTAACTTCTCTGGTGTCGTTAGCTTCTCTGGTGTCGTTAACTTCTCTGGTGTCGTTAGCTTCTCCGGGGTCGTTAGCTTCTCTGGTGTCGTTAACTTCTCTGGTGTCGTTAGCTTCTCTGGTGTCGTTAGCTTCTCCGGGGTCGTTAGCTTCTGTGGTGTCGTTAGCTTCTGTGGTGCCGTTAGCTTCTGTGGTGTTGTTAGCTTCTCTGGTGTTGTTAGCTTCTCTGGTGTCGTTAGCTTCTGTGGTGCCGTTAGCTTCTGTGGTATTGTTAGCTTCTCTGGTGTCGTTAGCTTCTCCGGGGTCGTTAGCTTCTCTGGTGTCGTTAGCTTCTGTGGTGTTGTTAACTTCTGTGGTGTCGTTAGCTTCTCTGGTGTCGTTAACTTCTCTGGTGTCGTTAACTTCCCTGGTGTCGTTAGCTTCTCTGGTGTCGTTAACTTCTCTGGTGTCGTTAGCTTCTCCGGGGTCGTTAGCTTCTCTGGTGTCGTTAACTTCTCTGGTGTCGTTAGCTTCTCTGGTGTCGTTAGCTTCTCCGGGGTCGTTAGCTTCTCTGGTGTCGTTAGCTTCTGTGGTGCCGTTAGCTTCTGTGGTGTTGTTAGCTTCTCTGGTGTTGTTAGCTTCTCTGGTGTCGTTAGCTTCTGTGGTGCCGTTAGCTTCTGTGGTATTGTTAGCTTCTCTGGTGTCGTTAGCTTCTCCGGGGTCGTTAGCTTCTCTGGTGTCGTTAGCTTCTGTGGTGTTGTTAGCTTCTGTGGTGTCGTTAGCTTCTCTGGTGTCGTTAGCTTCTGTGGTGCCGTTAGCTTCTGTGGTATTGTTAGCTTCTCTGGTGTCGTTAGCTTCTCCGGGGTCGTTAGCTTCTGTGGTGTCGTTAGCTTCTGTGGTGTCGTTAGCTTCTCCGGGGTCGTTAGCTTCTCTGGTGTCGTTAGATTCTCCGGTGCCGTTAGCTTCTCCGGTGCCGTTAGCTTCTCTGGTGCCGTTAGCTTCTCTAGTACCGTTAGCTTCTGTGGTGTCGTTAGCTTCTGTGGTGTCGTTAGCTTCTCTGGTACCGTTTGCTTCTCTGGTGTCGTTAGCTTCTCTGGTGTCGTTAGCTTCTCTGGTGTAGTTAGCGTGTTACACATGGCGAAGTACGAACAGTTGCAACAAGTACACAAATCAGCTTCACTATAACTCCACATTCACAGACAAACACTTGTCTTAATCTGGACACATTTTCCCCACAAATGCAACATGCTAATGTTTTTAGCACAAGCCTATGGCATTTTACATTGTATAACTAAGGTAACGGTAGAAAATTTGGCTCCATTACAGCTCACAAGGTTCACCGACAAAACAACTGTCTTAAGCTAAACACGTTTTCCAAACAAATACAACATGCTAATGTAATTAGCATAAGCCTATGTCACTTTACATTGTATAAGGTAGCCTGGCGACAAGCGAGATTTCCTCTGCTCATATGAAACCAAGATAAATCACACACAAGACGTATGCAGGATTTATACTTACGCTCAAATCCACGCCGTACCTATGCCATAGGCTCTGTGTTGAGGAACAGCAGTTTTGGCACTTTGTGTTCATCCTCAGAGGCTGTGGCTTGATTTCTACCATCAAATGCCATGTTCTGGCATGTCAGTCAGTATAATTACTATTTTTTTGCAGTTTATCAAGTATATTAAAATGTTGACATATCTGAGACAGTGTCTTAAATATTCTCTGACTTCTCTCAGGAAATCTTGTCCAGGTTTGACAAGTCTAAGTATAGTGGTTTTTGACCTGGACCTGGTTTAATGTGATCTTCCCATATAGAATGAAGGTTTCACAAACCTGAAACTGTGTTTTAAATAATATTTAGCCTCTTTAGGATAATTTAGACAGAAGAATAGACTTTTATTATTGTTGCAGAAGTACAATGAAATTGGGTGGCTCTCCTTAAAAAAAAACCCTGATTACAAAACAAGGTGGATCACTATGACAATGAATGTAATTAATGTAACAATTGTATCTATATCTATCTGTGTATATATATGTATATATATATGTATATATATATATATATATATATATATATATATATATATATATATATATATATATATATATATATATATGTATATATATATATATATATGTATATATATATATGTATGAAAAGGATGTAAAAAACATCTAAAACAAAACATTGCCCACATGTTTCATTGCACATAATGCTAATGGACGATAGTATCATATTGCACAAGAGATCACAGTGTATGTTAAGTGTTCATATTGAGTGCAGTGATGGCTCTGGGATATAAACAGTTTTTCAGCCTGTCTGTCTGTGATTTAAAGGCTCTCCAAGTCTTCCAAAGCTTGAGAGGTTTTTGTCACATACAGCAAACTCTCCTCACAATCCGCTAGCTACATGTCCTCTGAATATGCTGTGAAAAAGTCCGGTCTCTGTAGGCAGCCCAGGCTCCGCGACTGATTCACTTAAAGTCTGAATGGCTGAGTGAACACTGTGAAGCTGTTTGATGCTCAGAGATCTGTAGAAGTTCAGTAAGGATTTTTTGAGCTGTGATGTGAATGAACGACAACATTTCTCAGTAACATCTGTGTGTTTCCTGTTTCCTGCAGACGTCCAGCAGCTGTTGGTGGTTAAAGAAGAGGTTCCCCCTGAGCAGCAGGAGTGGAGCTCCAGTGTGGACCAGGAGGACCCAGAGCCTCCACACATTAAAGAGGAACAGGAGGAACTCTGGATCAGTCAGGAGGGAGAGCAGCTTCAAGGGCTGGAGGAAGCTGATATTCCCGAGTTCCCTTTTACTATTGTCCCTGTGGAGAGTGAAGATGAAGAGGAGGAACCTCAGACCTCACAGCTTCATCAAAGACTCATTGAGCAGATGGGAACAGAAGCTGATGGAGAAGACTGTGGAGGACCAGAACCAGCCAGGAACTCAGATCCAGATACACATTTACAGCCTGAGACTGATGACAGTGATGATGATTGGACAGAGACCAGAGAATATCAGTCAGGTTTTAACTTTCTGGAAAGTTATGAAGTCCCCGTAAGTGATTCACGTGTTAATTTGAAACCATTTCGCTGCTCTGAATGTGGGAGAAGGTTTGGTCACAGTGGGAATCTGAAGACACACATGAGGACGCATACAGGAGAGAAACCATTCAGCTGCTCTGTGTGTGGGAAAAAATTTGCAGAAAGTGGAAATCTGAAGATACACATGAGAATTCATACAGGGGAGAAACCGTTTGGCTGCTCTGAGTGTGGGAAAAGATTTTACCATAAGACACACCTGAAGAGACACATGATCACTCACACAGGGGAAAAACCTTTCAGCTGCCTAGTTTGTAAGAAATCGTTCACACAGAGTGGAAATTTATACACTCACATGCGAAGCCACACAGATGAAACACCATTTGGCTGCTCTGAGTATGGGAAGAGATTGGGCCCCAGGACACATCTGAAGCAAGACAGCAGCTCTGATACAGGAGAAAAACCTTTCAGTTGCCCAGCTGAGAAATCTTTTTCAGTGAGTGAACATTTACAGACACACATGATGATCCACACAGCAGAGACACCATTCAGCTGCAGTGTTTGTGACCAAAGATTCACTTGGCCTCATCAACTCAGAGACCATCAGTGTGATATTCATCAGTCTGATCGGGCTCGTGAAAGTCGGACTGAGGAGAAGGGAGAGGCAGAGCCTCCAGCCAGCAGCTCAGCTGAACAGATGGAAACAGAAGCAGACCGAGAGGACTGTGGAGGACCAGAACCAGCCAGGAGCTCAGATCCAGAAGCATATTTACAGCCTGAGACTGATGACAAGGCTGGAGAGTCTTCTGAACTTGAGACTGAACACTGATGGTGGTTGTACGCAAACCGATGAACCTCAGTTATGTATAAACCCATTTAAAAATGATGAAGTCCCATTCTGTCTTATGACACTTACTACTGGCTAAAAACCTGAAATTGCTCTGAGTGTTGTAAGAGATTTGTCTGCTGGAGTCTGAAGGAACACAAGAATTCATACAGGAAAGAAACCATTGAGTTGCTCAGTGTATGAGCTTGAGCTGGTTTGATTATATGCAAACTGGCTTAATCGGCTTTTGTCATTTCAACATAACCCGACCAATTAAACAGTAGCTTACACAAGCAACCAGTGTTGATGGTGTCACGTCGCTAAGTCCAACTTGTACTGTACTAGTAATAAGCAATAAAACAACTTTCTTAACATAATATTAAGTGTATAAACAGACTAACAGAGCCACAAGAGTCCAGCAAGCCATGCACAATTTACTGCCAAACCCAGGCTGGTGTTGGTAACATGAAGGAGATCGAATTTCAGAAGAGGTGGGATGGACAGAGCAGCGCACACTGTTTGTTTATAGGAGAGTTCATGTGTTTTTTGAGTGATGAGAGGATACATGACAGAGTTGGTCTCAAGAAATTTAGAACTGCGCTAGTATCGCCCCGTTTCCACCAAACACTTTCAGTATGGTACCTTTGGAACCAACAGTAACCCTTCAGACATGGTACCTAGACCCTCGGTCTGTTCAGACAGTCTTCTTAAATGTGGGCGGGGTTGTTGTCACTCACTGCTCCGCCCAGCACTCGCTGTATTTCCTCATCAACGGTGACACAGGTGGAAGTCTGCACCCCGTTTATCGTCCACAGAACGAGGCTGCACGCCGACATTTTCAGAACAAAACAGAACAGGCTGCAGTGAGAGTCTCTCTCCATGGGATATTAAAAAATAGCAGCTTTGTGCATTTAGTCCTTCTCAGGCAAGCTCAGGGGTTTAGTGTTGCTGTAGCCCACAGCACTTTTTTTTTCTCCAAGTGAGGATTAGAATATATGCAGTACACAAAACTAATATGATTAATATATGCAAACACTTGAAGATCCACTCATGACTAAAAGTGTCTGTCATTATAAAAACTAAAGTGATTGTCAAAGTTGTCACAGTGAAATTTAAGGTGTGCTGATGGATTCACGTCATCAACTCATGCATTGAGTAACATTACAAGTTAACGTTCCACCTTAAAAGTCGCTGGCAGTCGGCCCAGTGAGTGAAGTTATTTTTTCTCAGACTACAGCTTTGAGAAAGCTAATCAACACAGCGTGTTGTGTTCACAGCTCCACCTTTTAGTACCAGATCTGTGTGCTAGGTACCCCAACAGATGGGGGACCAAACATGGGGACATTAGGGAACAGGTCCATTGGTACCATCCACAACTTTTCACTGTGGAAACAGAAAAAAAGCGCACCGAGCTGAACTGAACCGCACTGCTCGGTGGAAACGGGGCGTATGGATTTGGAACTGACGAGGTGTCTAAGGTGGCTGCACAGGACGAGCTGAACTTTCATGAGATGCTGCGTTGCTCGCTTTGAAAGCACTACAATAGATAAAGAACAGCTGATTCATAAAGTTGAAATGAGAAATTATCTCCAAGATACTTTCTCATTTCACCACAGAAACCTAAATAAGATGGCAGCTGGTTGGAGTGAGATCGCAACGTAGCTGAACGTTTCTGGTAAACTAAAACACTATTGCTAAAAACAAGCAATGCTACCTGCAGTTGGCTATACTGTATGCCATTTCCAGTAAATGTCTCGGTATCAGATGTATTTTTTGGTTTAAAAGGTGATGTTACAAATGAGGGAAGATAGCAAGTAAGCTACTCACCCATCTGTGAAGTGGTGAGGTCTCCAGTCTGATCTCGAGGACACAGCTGATAGTTATGTGTTTAACAGAAGTGCATATTCAATGGATGCAGTGTGGACAGAGATCTCCGATATTACGCCATGCTATGCGATAGTGAGACACTAGTTTGCTGATAGGACACAATGTTGTTATGCTCCACTCAGGAGCAGTGTTTGGCTTAATATCAGACCGGTTTAAAAACGTCCACACCAGCCCAACGCTATTTGTGGTGCAAGATTCCCTTGGAAGGAAAACATTGTTCGTCACATGAGATTTGGTTTCAGCTGCTCAGTTTGTAAGAAACACTCCAGACTGAATGACCACGCTGTGACACACATATGGGAACCCACATTGGAGAGAAACCCTTCAGCTGCTCAGTGTGGGGAAAAGTTTTAAACAAAAAAATTGAAAATTAACAGCAGTGGCAGTAAAACTACCGGTTCAGCTGAACTTTGAGCAGCGATGAAACTCTGGAGCGACAGAGAGTTGAAACAGTTGTGGACATGTTTGAAATAAGAACAGTTTTCTTCTGCTGTGAGCAAACAACATTTGGAGTTGGGTATTGTTTCGCTCCAGATATCGATCCTGGTTCTTACTGGCGTCTGGTAACGGTTCTCCAACTATTTTTATAGTACGACATGAGACGAATCTCCTTATCAACATTAAATTCAGTCATTAAGTGTTCACTGGTTAATAAACCAGTGAACACTGTGAACCAGTGAACTGCTTATTTAAGATAATCTTGAGTGACAAATTTGATGTGATCTCTGTTTGTTTATCTGGTGATAAGTTTATGTTTTGACTGATCGATGTGATTTTATATGAAACTGTGATGAACTCGAATAGACTCTACGTGTTGTATATATTGATCTGTGTAGGGCATATCTACAACATAGAGAAGCGAATATCCTCCCCTGCATGGCCCTGTTTTCTTTTTTCATTTATAGATGGCCGAGTGATTAATTTTTATTGAAATGTGAAATACAAGGAGCCCCATATGAACGCATCTCCACAGGTGGCGGTGCTCCTGTATAACGTTAAACTGTTTAAAAGAACAAAACTTGAACTTTAACTTTGCCTTTGTTTGAAACTTAAGAAAAGGGAAACAGTATGTCGTCTGGATGTGGCTCAATGTTTTCTCTGCGCTCTGAAAATGTAACAAAATATGTTTTTCTGTAAACTGAGTGGCTTGAATATGTAAAAAATGAAGTGTTTCCCAGACTGATAGACCTGAATAAAGGCAACAGAACTGAATGACTTAATGACATTTTAACAGAAACCGCAACTTCTCTGTGTTGAAAAATGCTTTTTTTTTCCCAAGTTCAGAAATTAATCTTCAAGCTCAACAAATTCCGTTCTTTCGAAAGTGGATTTTAATAATTAATCTTCCTGTAAATTTTTTTCTGAGTAATTCCAGTAACACTTCAGGAGTATTTTTCCCAACAGTATCGTTATTTATTTTAACAACAACAAAGAAAGACAAACACATAAGAACTAAACACTTAGAGATCTTTCAGTGATCAATTAAAACAATGGCTGATTACTAAGCACACATGTAAGCACTAAACTCTTTTCTGCTGCTGCTGATAATAATAATAATAATAATAATAATAATAATAATAATAATAGTAGTAGTAGTAGTAGTAGTAGTAGTAATATGTCCTGCTGGTGTTGCAATGTTGATCTATGTTCAAGATTCAAGAGGCTTTATTGTCAGTTCTCCAGTTATGTAACAGACATACAGAGGATCGAAACTCTGAATTGACCCACAGTGCGAAAGGATAAGTATAAATAAGGAAGTCTAAGAGCAAAGAAGAAGTTATACAAAAATGAAAATATGGACCTATATCGCTACCGTCTCTAGCCAAATCATTAAAACCACTGACACTGAGTGAATAACTGATTATGTTGTTCTAATGCATTGTTTTGCTGGGAAACCTTTGGTTCTGGGATTCATGTGGATACCACCTGACATGTTCCACCCACGCAAACACCATTGCAGACCAAGGGCAGGACACTCCCAGAGATCATGTGTCCATGCTTTAACAGGTCAGAGCCAATTCCAATTCAAAGAGGCCCCACCTTGGATTAGGGGTACATCTGGGGTACCGGCGCACCACAAGAATTCTTGAGCAGATTGGGACCTGGGACATTTAGAAGCCAGGTCAACACACTGATGTCTTTGCCATGCTCCACAGCCCATTTCTAAACAGTTTATGTTGTATGGCATGCTCCTTTTTTTCTGCTGGGGGGGCCACTACCATTGGGCATGAGGGGGGTACTTGGTCTGCAATGGTGTTTGAGTGGGTGGAACATGTCAGGTGGTATCCACATGAATGCCAGAGGTAGTGCCGTGGTAGAAATGAACTGGGGCACACTGTGAAAGATGGGGATATGGGGCCCTTTCACAAGATGAACAGATGCTAAATTCTTGTCACACCTACAGTTGAGATCAATCTTAAGGTCACTCTCAAAGAATATATCCACAGGGCTCAGCAAGAACTTGATAATAAATTGAGTACAAAATTTTACAAATAAAAGTGGCATGGCTGTGGTGAGGCAGGATCACTGATGCATCTGTTGTAGCATTGCCGTAATTTGAGACGTGTGTTAAGTGTTTGTAATTGTTGCTTTGGTACCTGCCCTCTCACAGTTCTCAGTTTTGATGTTTTCATGCAGGTCCTCTCTTTTCTTTATAGATGATACATCGCCTTTTCTACTGTTGACATGAGGGGATGGAAATTGGTCCTAAATGGGATTGTTCATGGGTTACATATTGGCTCCATGCCAGTTGCCCACATGAGTGGGTCTACCCAAGTGGGCCCCGGATGAGATGCCCATTTTTGGCCCATACCCATTTGGTACCCAGGTAGCGCGGGCATAAACCAAGTGGGGTCCACTTTGGTAAAGCCAATGATGTAGGCATGGGGCTGATATGGACAATCCCATTCAAGGCCCATTTGTCGGCCCATTTACTACCCACATGGGCCCCACATACGAATGCTGTCTGAGAAATGAAAAACAGAGAGAGAGACAAAGGAATGGATCTTTGTGCAAAGTTTGGTTTATTTTCAAGCATGAGAAGGCAGATTTTCTAGCAGAAAAACACTTGAAGATGCTGCACAGTGATCAGTCACGCTCAGGCAATTTTAAGCAATAAGCTGGAGCACAAGAAGATGTTTACATTACAATGTGGATTCTGCACCAGTTGAGGCTCAAACTCACAACCTCTAGAACCTACGACAGTCATCTACTACTCTGAGCTAATTGGCAAGTAGCGACTCAACAGTGGCTTCACAAATTGAGTAAGCCATTCACTGTTGTGTAGGAAAGCAGCCATCCGTGCATGGAAAGGCAGATTTGAAACCACTGTAAAAAATTCAGTTATTAAGACAAAAATCTGAAAATACACATATTGCATCTAGACAGCACGGAGATGTTGGTAATTTATTTGTAACAATGATTGATTTGCTCCATAAGTGAAAAACTGATGTTTAAAATTGCCATTTTTACATTGACTCCAATTGTTCACATTAAAGCAAAATTCAAAATGCTGTCAAAAATTCAGTTTCTGAGATACAATTCTGAAATTTGCCACACATCATCTACCATGACTCTAGAATTTTGTCATTTTTTTCATGAACATTGAAGATTTATTGAGCAAGAATTTGCATGTAAATGTTTACAGTACCGTTTACAGTCAAACATTTCGATGCACTGTAGGCTCAATTTTTGATAAATCAAAAATCTGAGAAACATAGTTTTTGTAGGACAGTCTGAAGATGCTCTGTAGCAAGTTTGGTGTCAATTGAGCAAAAATTGTGGGAGGAGATAGGTTTAAGAAGTTTTACAGTTTTTGAAAAAAACAGATTGATGAACGTCATAATTTTTAATAGGTTTAAATGTACAAAAGTTTCCTCAGTATTGGGGCTACAGTTTGATGAAAGTTGTGAAGTTGTAGCATGTATGGTTGATTTGTTATGAATTTTCAAAGTTTTGAACTTTAGACACTTGCTGTAGCGCCACCATCAGGACTATTGGCTTGAGTTTACAGCTGAGGATATCTGGCATGAGACTGGACCTTTGTGCAAAGTTTGGTGAGTTTTCACCCATGGGCAGTATGATTTCCTCGGAAGAAGAATGAAGAAGTAGAACAAGAAGAAGAACTAGGATTACAAAGAAAGAGACAAACAAACAAGAAGGAAAGAAGGGAGAAACAAAAAGAAAGATAGAAACAAAGAAAAAAGACAGAAGCAACAAGAAACTAACAAAAAAAGGAACAAGAAAGAAAGAAAACAAATGAAATAAAAAATAAACAAGAAAAAGAAACAAAAAAGAAAGAAAGACAAAAAAAGTAATGCTTTGGCAATAACATATACATACATATATATATATATATATATATATATATATATATATATATATTTGAGCTGAACTGATTTGAAAAGTGACTGTTTTTGTTGTGTCCTGATGAAGTTCACTTCAGGACTTTTATTTTGAAGTTCAGTATATCACCTCCCCGGAAGCTGTATTCTTTACTGCTGCTAGCTTAACCCCGTTTAGCGTCAGGTGCAAACAGGTGTGGTGGTAGACGAGTGTTTGTTGTGTTTTTAAAGTGTGAACATGTCTAAAGTCCAAATGCTGAGATCGTTGGTGAAGCAGCGACTAACTGCGGCTGCTGAAGAGATATTTGGGCTGTTTGAAAGAACGATAACAGAGTACGAGGAGGAACTTTGTCGATCAAAAGAGGAGAACGAGCGACAACGGAAACTACTGGACGCTGTTTTCAACCCTCAGCTTCGGTTACACAGAGCAGGTTTGTTCATTAAACATTACAAGTTCATTATTAATGATATAACTGCAGCTTTGTTCAATAAATATTCAGTCTGTCGACGATTATTATTGTGACGTATTGATTTCGAATACATTCCATCTGATGCTGGTTTTGTTTCGTCACTGTAGCCAGTATTTAACTATCACTATCCTCATTCAGATTTAAAGAAGCTACAAATTATATTCAGCCACAAAATAAGTCTGAAAAGCTGCAAATCAGAACGGAAGTACAGAGAGTTGTTGCACAGCGATGATACACCGTCTCATCTGGTTGCATTGGTGGGACCCAGCAGGTTTTTAGAACATTACAGAACAGGGTGTTGACAGTACAGTAATTGCCTGTTTCAAGTCGCCTCGTCGTGAATCTTTGGTCTGAACTGGGTTTAAGAGTAAAATTGGGTCAACAACATTCCACTGTTGTTGTCACTCAGACCAGTCTATCCAGGCCCAGAGGCGTCACCTTAGTGCTTAGTTATTCAGGGGCCAGGCAGGCAGTCCTGCCAGGACCCTGTTGTTTTCCTGCTCCTTATATCTTCTTCCTCTGATCCTACTTCCGGTGCACGAAAAATCACCAAACTTTGCACAAAGGTCCAGTCCTATGCCAGATTTGCTGAGCTACAAACACAAGTCAATAGTCCTGATGGTGGCGCTACAGGAAGTGTCCAAAGTTCAAAACTTTGAAAATTCACAACAAATCGATCGTATGTGCTACAGATGTGCTATACCAAAAGATAGTCCCAATACTGTAGAAATGTGTACATTTAAAGCTATTGCAAATTATGAAGTCCATCACCTATCATCCAAACCTATCTCCTCCCACAATTTTCGCTCAATTGACACCAAACTTGTGACAGAGCATCTTCAGACTGTACTCCACAAATTGTCCTCACAGATTTTTGATTTATCAAAAATTGAGCCTACAGTGCATCAAAATGTTTGACTGTAAACAGTACTGTAAACATATACTTGCAAATTCTTGCTAAATAAGTTTTCAGTGCTCATGAAAAAAAAATTAACAAAATTTTGGAGTCATGGTAGATGATGTTCGCCAAATATCAGAATTTTGTATCAAAAACTGAATTTTTGACAGCATTTTGGATTCTGTCCTCGTGTGAACCATTGCTGTCCTTGGGAATAGAGCATCTTTACACACCAGTTTTTTCCCTTATGGAGTAAATCAATCATTGTTAAAAAAACAAATTAACAACATCTCCATGCTGTCTAGATGCAATATGTGTATTTTCAGATTTTTGTCTTGATAACTGAATTTTTGACAGTAGTGTGAAATCTGCCTTGACAGCTGCTGTCATCCTGGTGGTTGGCTTAGTCAATTTGTGAAGTCAGAGAAGAGTTGTCACTTGCTAATTAGCTCAGTCAGATAGACGGTGCTACTTGGTGTCAGAGGTTGTTAGTTCAAGCCTCAACTAATGCAAAATGTATACTGAAATGGCAACTTTCTTATTGTCTTCCTATTCTGCCTCTTGTTGCTTCGAATTGCCTAAAATTGCCTGGCCCTGACCATTGCTGTGCAGCAGCTATAATTACTTTGTTGTTTTTGATGCATTTAACAAGGAACTGGACGTTTTTTTAAAACCATTGAGACTAAGGATGTATCGATTGGGAAATTCCAGGCCGATACTGATACTGATGCTTAAAATAACAATTTGACTGATAGCCCATACTGATACAGATGTTTTTTTGTTGTTGTTTGCTATGATTTTGTTGTTATTTTTTCCCCTTTGATACCATGGAAAGAAGAAATCTTCACAATAAAAAATTAACTGAACTGTTTTAAGGTCTTCAACCCTTCTCTCTGATTGAGCACAAATATAATCAAGCAAATTTTTGAAGCAATATAATTGACTTTCACATGAAAACCATCTCTAACTGTCCTATATAATACATCAGAATTATATTGCTGTCAAGACATCAACAAATTCATTCTTTAAACAGCTGCATTAATTTAAGTTTCTGGCCAAAACTTATGTTTTATAAGATTATATTTTCACACACCATGAGAAATTTATAAATTATCTTTACTGAATACTAATTTTTACTCAGTAGAGCTTGAACGCATCATAATGTAACTCAACCTCTATCAGGAGTAAGTTGCAGCCACTGACTGCTAAAAGCTGACAGCTAACGTTAGCGAGCTCTCCTCCTGCTGACTTTAACACAGATTTGTTGTTTTACAATGTAGCATCATCAGGGACTGCATCCTTTTGTCCAGTGGAAGATCTCTGTTTGTCCCAAACATGTTTTCTATTGTCTCCAGCATGATGAAAAGCCATTAGTGTGGAACCCCTACTTTTTAACCCTGTGCAAAATTGACATGACACAATGTAAAAACATGGGACACTACCATCGGTGGATGCCACTGGCAGCCAACAAAGTGACTATCAGCAGATACATCAGTGCAAATCAGTAGAGGAAAGCTGTTTAAAAAGACATAAACTCAACTTAATTATTTACCTTTCACCAACATAAACAGGCACACTCTGGTCTCTAGTCGCCATACAAGACAACCTTCAGGCTTAAATGTAGGACTGTGACAATAACAAAAATTTTTGATACCAGTACCAGTGAAATTCCATGATTCGTGATACCCATTTGGATACCACTGTAAAAAGAAAAAAGAAAAAAAAAGAAAAACAATAAATCCCCTGTACTTACACAAACACTCCTTTCTTTAAAACATCTGTATTAAATGAGATTTTTGTCAGCGATGAAACATATATTATACACAGCCTACAATATATTCACATATTGGTCCTCCATTGTTGTTGTTTTTCTTTCGCACTTGCACATGTGAAATGTGACGATTGGTTTTTGTGGTTGGCTATTTGTCCTGCCCCTCCTCCACTGTGATTGGGTGGCTGGGTGAAAAGTAGGGCTGCCCCCTAACAGTTGACTAAACATCAGTCGAACAGAAAGGTCATTAGTCGGCAAGATTCCATTGGTCGCTTAGTCGCAGGAAAGAAAAAAAAACTGGAAGTGTCCACGCTCAGCAGTCAGACAGGAGTCAGGTTAATTTCCAGGGCTGGTACCTGCGGTTATTCCACAGGCTAGTTAATAACATGTCGGGCAG
Source organism: Epinephelus lanceolatus (assembly GCF_041903045.1). NCBI lineage: Eukaryota > Metazoa > Chordata > Actinopteri > Perciformes > Serranidae > Epinephelus > Epinephelus lanceolatus. The sequence continues at coordinate 5,786,679 of NC_135755.1, forward strand.
GAAATCCAAAGTGTGGGATCATTTTGAGAAGGTGAAGGACGAACCCAAGGTGATATGTAAACTCATCTTCATTGGTTGACTACAAACATGACGTATCATCTGAAACATGGAAGTAGCTACATGCCCATTAGCCCACAGCGTCATTAACAGGCGGCTCGCTCAGTGTGTGACGTGCACTTGGAGATAAAATATAGGCCTATATTAATGAAGGTTCATTAGTACGGTTTTGTATTTCTCTGTAATGTAGCACAGTGTTAACAATGTTACTGATACTATTCTTTCTCACACCTTCAACTCAAACCACCAAAACATATCATTTAATCATTACATTCATATCAGAAACATGCGGGCGACTAGTCCACTGATGGACCCTGATGAGGACTGTTGGTCCACTGGGAAAATTCTTAGTAAAACAAAGTAAAAAGTGACAGTGCGGAGCACAGCGTTTTACCCAACATTGAATATTTTTCAACTCTCAGAGATCAGAAAAAAACGACTGTGCAGTGCTCAGCGCCTCGTCACCCTGCTGGTGTTTGTAGCAGAGTGTAAATATGCGGCACTCCCACTGCAAAGAATCTGGAAAAACCACTTATTTCCAGTGAGTCAAGGCTGAGCTGTCAGAGCAGCTGCATTTTTTGCCATCTTCCACTTGTTAGGTTGTTATTGTTCTTCTGTGCTGGTAGACACTCCAGGGAATTCAGATCCTGGTAGCTGAGATACCTACAGTACTGGAGAAAAACAAGCACTGTCACATTTTAAGAATTTTGGCATCGACTTCAATCAATCAATTTTATTTATAAAGCCCAATATCACAAATCACAGTTTGCCTCACAGGGCTTTACAGCATACAACATCCCTCTGTCCTTTGGACCCTCACAGTGGATAAGGAAAAACTCCCCAAAAAACCCCTTTAACGGGGAAAAAAAACGGTAGAAACCTCAGGAAGAGCAACTGAGGAGGGATCCCTCTTCCAGGACGGACAGACGTGCAATAGATGTCGTACAGAACAGATCAGCATAATAAATTAACAGTAATCCATATGACACAATGAGACAGAGAGAGAGACAGAGAGAGAGAGAGAGAGAGAGAGAAGGTGCCCGGTGTGTTACGCCTAAGCCAGCCTAACTAGGGGCTGGTACAGGGCAAGCCTGAGCCAGCCCTAACTATAAGAGGAAAGTCTTAAGTCTAGTCTTAAATGTGGAGACGGTGTCTGCCTCCCGGACCGTAACAGGAAGATGATTCCACAGGAGAGGAGCCTGATAGCTGAAGGCTCTGGCTCCTGATCTACTTTTGGAGACTTTAGGGACCACGAGTAACCCTGCGTTCTCGGAGCGCAGTGTTCTGGTGGGATAATATGGCACTATGAGCTCTCTAAGATATGATGGAGCTTGACCATTTAGAGCTTTATAAGTTAACAGTAGGATTTTAAATTCTGGATTTTACAGGGATTGGTAGGAGGCCCCGAAGCAGACCCAGAACACACCGGAGAGATATATCTTATCTGTCCTGGGAATGCCTCAGGATCCCCCAGGAGGAGCTGGAAAATTTACTGGGGAGAGGGACACCTTGCTCAGCCTGCAACCTGGACCCTGATTAGCGTATGAAAATGGATGGATAGATGAACATGAGGAGAGTAAGAAAACTTAAACGACAAGACGATGGCAGAGGATTTGGTGTTTAAGTGAAAAGGAAAAGCACCTACATGGAAATATTTTAGATTCAAACCCAGTGCTAATGTTGAATCTGACAGCGTTAAAGGGGGAAAAAGGGTTGGTTACACCGCTTCACTCCTCTCTAACAGTATCTACAGGTGACTCTTTGTGCCACTGATTCAATCAAAGTCTAAATGCAGAATTTAATGTGAAGCTGTTTGATGCTCAGAGATCTGTAGAAGTTCAGTAAGGAGTTTTTGAGCTGTGATGTGAATGAACAACAACATTTCTCTGTAACATCTGTGTGTTTCCTGTTTCCTGCAGACGTCCAGCAGCTGTTGGTGGTTAAAGAAGAGGTTCCCCCTGAGCAGCAGGAGTGGAGCTCCAGTGTGGACCAGGAGGACCCAGAGCCTCCACACATTAAAGAGGACCAGGAGGACCCAGAGCCTCCACACATTAAAGAGGAACAGGAGGACCCAGAGCCTCCACACATTAAAGAGGAACAAGATGACCCAGAGCCTCCACACATTAAAGAGGAACAGGAGGAACTCTGGATCAGTCAGGAGGGAGAGCAGCTTCAAGGGCTGGAGGAGGATGATATCACCAAGTCAATATCCACTCCTGTCCCTGTGAAGAGTGAAGATGATGAAGAGAAACCTCAGTCCTCACAGCTTCATCAAAGACACACTGAACAGATGGAAACAAAAGCAGAGGGAGAGGACTGTGGAGGACCAGAACCAGCCAGGAACTCAGATCCAGATACACATTTACAACCTGAGACTGATGACCAGACTGGAGAGTCTTCTGAACCTGAGACTGATGACACTGATGACAGTGATGATTGGACAGAGACCAGAGAATATCAGTTAGGCTTAAAGTTTCTTAAAAATGATGAAGACCCTGTTAGTGATTCGAAATGTAGTGCTGATGAGAAACCATTTAGCTGCTCTGAGTGTGGGAAAAAATTTGGTAAAAGTGGAATTCTGAAAGGACACATGAGAACTCATACAGGAGAGAAACCATTTAGCTGCTCTGAATGTGGGAAAAGATATGGCCGCAAGCCTGATCTGAAGAGGCACATGCTAACTCACACAGGAGAAAAACCTTTCAGCTGCTCTGATTGTGAGAAAAAATTCAACACCAAGACAGGTCTGAAGAGACACATGTTGATTCACACAGGAGATAAACTTTCTACCTGCTCAATTTGTGAGAAATCTTTTGTACAGATTGGATATCTACAATTACATATGAGAACACATACAGGAGAGAAACCATTTTGCTGCTCTGAGTGTGGGAAAAAATTGCGCACCAAGACACATCTGAAGCAACACATGAGATCCCATACAGGAGAGAAACCTTTCAGCTGCTCACTTTGTACGAGATCTTTTACACAGAGTGGAAGTTTACAGAAACACATGGCCTGCCACACAGGAGAGAAACCATTTAGCTGCTCTGAGTGTGGAAAAAGTTACCCTCACAAGTACTCTCTCGTTCTTCACATGAAAACCCACTCAGGAGAGAAACGTTTCAGCTGCGGTATTTGTGATCATAGATTTACTCACCCCAAATACCTCAGAGACCATAAGTGTGTTGGTCGTCAGTCCTCACAGCCTGATCGAAGTCAAACTGAGGAAAACAGAGAGGCAGAACCTCCAGCCAGCAGCTCAGCTGAACAGATGGAAAAAGAAGCTGATTGAGAGGACTGTGGAGGACCAGAACCAGCCAGGAACTCAGATCCAAATACTCGCCTCGTTGGCCACCTATCAGCAATTAAGATGACATTGATTGATGCTGTAGCCGCTGTTATCCTGTTGTGTCACATCAAGACCTCAAGAGTAATGGCCACAAACTTAGATTGATGGGCAGCTAGAACACGAATACAGTTTTGGGTGAGAAACTTTAATAAATACAGAATTTGGAAGGAGACTAAAAAAAACAATCTCTTTTTCAAGAGCACCCTGGCCGAGGCAAGCAGCAACATAAGTAACAGACACAACATAGAACAAAATGTACATCTCCCAAACAAGCAATATAAAACCCAAAGATTACGACAAAGAAAAGACAGAAAATATGTTGATATATACTAGAGGTTAACCATAAAAGTGCGAAAAGGGCAACTATACATGATTACAAAGACCAGCTAAGACACACCGTGACATTGGCATGTAGAAGACTGTGTACAAAAATCCTGCAGCAGTGCTTTGAAACGGCCGAGAGGAACCAAAGAGTGCAACTTTGAGTGTCCTGCAGAAGATTCCACATATAAGGACTAGAGATGTACCGATACCACTTTTTCCTTCCTGATACCGATTCCGATCCCTGAACCTTAGGTGTCTGCCGATACCGAGTACCGATCTAATACCAGTGCGTAAAATAAAAATGGATGGGATATGAATTGTTGTATGTCTCAACTCCTAAAACTCTATGTAAAATATTAAGAGATAAATACATAATAGTAGAATGAATGCCATAAAACTTTATTTTTATTATTATTATCCAGTGTTGACACAGATCAAGACACAGATTAAAGTGCAGCCACACAATTTGGTAAAAAAAGACATTTTAAAGGCTACAGTAGAATGCTTTTTAAACTCCGCTCCGTTTCCATTTCGTTTGCCTGTAGCGTGCATTAGTGATGCACGGGTCGGGTTTTTTCCAACCCACGGGTCCCGCATTTATGAAATAATTTGACCCGCTCCATCCCGCCCACACAACTGCATCTATTTTCACAACCCACCCCACCCCGCCCCTGTCGCTATTAACTTATCCGTCTTGTGGCTCTCATGCTTGTATAGCTTATCACAGGAATTGCACTTCACGTAGCCAATGCTGCTGTCGTCTGCTGCACTAACTAACTCACAGAAACTGTCCCAAACATGAGATTTAGCAGCTTGGCCTTCTTTTCTTTTAACTCTGTACTCTCCCGACTGTAATCTTTCCCTCACTTTTTCTTCCATCTTCACCGCTTCATTGATTCTGGTTTGTTGTGGCCGCTGCTTGGCGCTTATGTGATGTCAGATCGCAGGTTACGTTACGTAACATGCATTTACCTAACCTACAACAGTGTTGTTAACAAGTAGGCTATATCCAACATATTTAATCTTTAATGACCCGCCCCACCCGCCCCGCCAATAAAGTGAACATTTCTTGACCCGACCCAACCCGACCCGCGGGTTACGGGTCAGCCCGCGCATCACTAGCGTGCGTATGCATAATGACGTGAGGCATTACGTGGTATCAGATTGGTCATAGGCTGTACTCGCCAATACCCAAAATAAAAACCCAGTTTCAGCTTCAGCTTTTTCGTGAGTAGTTCAACATCTAACACAATGCCCAGATATTTATAAGATAAAACACACTCGACGCTCGTGTTCTTTTGTGAAAGCCAAGGTGAAACTTGTTTGTTTGCCTAAAAATGCTTCATTGTAAACAACGAACCGTTGTTAAAATCTGCAGGAGGAGGGCATTGTACATCAGTCCATTGTGGTGCAATTTAGAATTGTTGTGGTGGTGGTGAGGATTTGGGACGAGGGTTCAGTTTGTGTACGGCTGTGGGTAAAAACTGTTCCTCAGTGTGGACATGCAGCATTTCAGGGTCCTGTAGTGTCTTCCAGAGGGCAGTAGTGTGAACAGGTGGTGAAAGGTATGAGTTCTGTCTTCAGCAGTCCTGCAGGCTCTGCTGTGGCAGTGAGACCTGTAGATGTCCTCTAGGGGGGGCAGGTGGGGGGACTACAATCTGGAGAGCTGCCCTTTCTGCCGTCAAACAGTTCCCACACCAGGCCGTGATGCATTATTTATTTGAGTGATACACTTGATGTGGTGGCTGTAGTTTTTTTTTATCTGATTATTGTGGTTTACTTTTATATGCTTTACATACTGGGTATATTGATCTGTTGGGGCATATTTACAACATAAAAAATTAATCGTCCCGTCGTGTTTCCCCCTGACACCGCTGGGTGCCATTAAACTATAACGCTGGCCTGTTGTCCTCATTCGTGGACACTTTTTTTTGTGCCATCTAGTGGTAGTCAGAGCACAATACACTAAAACAAGATGGCAGCCATCTCTGCTGAGTCAGTCTGCAGCCGATCCTGACACCAAAGTGGACAAGGCCCAAAACCTGATCACGTCTTATGGTTGAAACTTGTTCATTTATGATTAATAATGTTCATAATTTAATATGGCAACAAAGTTTAGAATTATTAAATATTAAATTAAAATTAAAAAAAAACAACAACCTCATAATAAATCTCATAATTATGACATAAAGATCTCAAAGAAAGTAACCTTTTCCATCATGGAAATCTCCATTGTCACATCAATCCAGTCATTTATTGTCAGACCAACGTGCATCAACTACAGAAGCTTATTGCATTCACTTGACAAATTTAAAGAAGATTTGTTTTATTGAGTAATTTTTTTCTGTTTTTCGTGGTAATTTTTTTTTCTGTTTTTTTGTGGTATTTTTTGTTTTGTTTTTCGGGGTAATTTTTTTCTGTTTTTCTGAGTGTTTTTTTCTGAGTTAAGAGAGCAAAAGAACAACAGACACTTTAATTCCTTTCTTGAGAGCTGGATATAATGGAAGCAAACATGACCCGCTTGTTTAGTTTAATCCAGTTTTACTGTCTTTTGGGTTATGTGTCCAACTGATTCTGGAGAAACACTGCAATGTCCAGCAGATCTGAATGGGCTTTTCGTCTGAACAACCACAAAGTCTTAAGGTGCCTGTGTAAAGTCACCAAACCAATGATAACACCATCTATTTGACTTAAAGACAAGAGTATCTCCCAGTGTCTCAAACCCAAAAGAAAGTAAAGTATTGATTTGATGGTTGATTATGGAAGCGTATTGCATTCACTTGACAAATTAAAAAAAATCTGTTTTATTGAATAATTTTTTCTGTTTTTCAGAGTATTTTTTTTATTTTTCTGTTTTTCGGTGTAATTTTTTCTGTTTTTCGTATAATGGAAGCAAACATGACCCACTTGTTTAGTTTAATCCAGTTTTACTTTGTTTTGGGTTTGAGACACTGGGAGATACTCTTGTCTTTAAGTCATATAGATGGTGTTATCATTAGTTTGTTGACTTTACACAGGCACCTTAAGACTTTGCGGTTGTTCGGACGAAAAGCCCATTGCAGTGTTTCTCCAGAATCAGTTGGACACATAACCCAAAAGACAGTAAAACTGGATTAAACTAAACAAGCGGGTCATGTTTGCTTCCATTATATCCAGCTCTCATGAAAGGAATGAAAGCGTCTTTTGTTCTATTGCTCTCTTAACTCAGAAAGAAATACTCCGAAAAACAGAAAAAAATTACCCCAAAAAACAAACAAACAAAAAAACACAAAAACAGAAAAAAAATTGCCACGAAAAACAGAAAAATAAAAAAAAAATACTCTGAAAAACAGAAAAAATTATTCAGTAAAACAGATTTTTTTTATTTGTCAAGTGAATGCAATACGCTTCCGTAATCAACCATCAAATCAATACATTTTGACTCAGGAGGGTTATAGCCTGAATATATATGAAATTGAAATCTAAATGCATATTGAAGATGGATTGTATTTCTGTGCAATAAGTCTGATATTTTTTTTTGGTATTCCCTAAACACATGGTCATGGTTTGCAGCCACCGCCTGTAATTTCGATAACGCTTGTGGACTTTTATTTTGAAGCTCAGGAACTCATCTGCCCCCGGAAGCTGTATTCTTCACTCTAACTTCACACTGTTGACCAAAGATGGCGGCTGGTAGAACCAAGTGTTAGCAGAGTGTCTTTGTTGTGTTTTTAAAGTGTGAACATGTCTAAAGTCCAAATGCTGAGATCGTTGGTGAAGCAGCGACTAACTGCGGCTGCTGAAGAGATATTTGGGCTGTTTGAAAGAACGATAGCAGAGTACGAGGAGGAACTTTGTCGATCAAAAGAGGAGAACGAGCGACAACAGAAACTACTGGACGCTGTTTTCAACCCTCAGCTTCAGTTAAACGGAGCAGGTTTGTTCATTAAACATTCACTCTGTCGATGTTTAAAGCCACGTTAGCTTCTCTGGTGTCGTTAGCTTCTCTGGTGTCATTAGCTTCTGTGGTGCAGTTAGCTTCTCTGGTGCTGTTAGCTTCTCTGGTGCCGTTAGCTTCTCTTGTGTCGTTAGCTTCTCTGGTGCCGTTAGCTTCTCTGGTGCCGTTAGCTTCTCTTGTGTCGTTAGCTTCTCTGGTGCTGTTAGCTTCTGTGGTGCCGTTAGCTTTTCTGGTACCGTTAGCTTCTCTGGTGCTGTTAGCTTCTGTGGTGCCGTTAGCTTCTGTGGTGTCGTTAGCTTCTGTGGTGCCGTTAGCTTCTGTGGTGCCGTTAACTTCTCTGGTGTCGTTAGCTTCTGTGGTGCCGTTAGCTTCTGTGGTGCCGTTAGCTTCTGTGGTGTCGTTAGCTTCTCTGGTGCCGTTAGCTTCTGTGGTGTCGTTAGCTTCTGTGGTTCCGTTAGCGTCTGTGGTCTCGTTAGCTTCTACATTCCCTTCGGATTAACGGCTGATCCTGTTAACTGGCGACTTTCAGCTGGAGGCGTTAGTGATTGTCGTCATGACAACTGTTGACAGCAGGAAGAGAAACCCAGCTGTCCTCCTTCATGCCTCTGTTTAGTTTTTCTTTCCATTGTCAAAACACCTGATCTGTGTTTGAAGTCTTGTTGGAGGAAACCTGTCACATCTCACCTCTTCGTCTGCAGGTTCTGACTGAATCACCGTGAATTTTTAATACCTTAAATGTCATTACAGTTGTTAATCACAATAAGATACTGGATTATTCTGAGAGAGGATTGTAGCAATCAACTTTTGAGTTCACCAATGCTGCTAATCAAAACCATCCCTTTTAAACATTTTTAAAAAAAATAGCATACTAGATATGTATAAAATTGGATTTTTTGCCAATATCTGGTATGCAGATATATACGGCCGATATTTATTTATTTATTTATTTATTTATTAAAAGGATTCCCATTAGCTGCCACTTAGGTGATGAGTTTGTCTTCCTGGGGTCTGTCTGTCAGTTACTATGTCAGATTAGGCGATTGTGGAGTCATACAATCGTCCCGTGACTTGGCTGATATACATGACAAACTACACGCTGGTCCAGGACTAATCACCACTGGACATCTTTGACAATGTGTGTGATGTCACTGGATGATTCTTGTCCTATTTTTATAATTATTACCATTATTTCAGTCACTGTGTCTGTTCATGTGCCAGTCGAAATGTTATTGTAGTAACTAAAAAGCGCCAACAGGTGGCAGAAGCTACATTTGAAGTACCACATGCAAGCTATGTAAGTCACTGAATCCTCCACAATAAGTTCCTGCAAATGTTTCACAATAAAAGCATTTTTTTAGAAAATGAAGGGATTCTCCCAACTGAAATTATAATGGGCTTTTAATTTCATACAGATACAGGAAGTGCTGAGTTTGAAACCTGCCATTGTCTCCTACCTTGCTTCAGCCGTGTTTTTATTAAAATGAATATGACATCACATTACTCGTAGATTGCCATAATAAAAGTGGCAACTTTTTTCCATTTCTGCCTTTGAAGTGTGTCGATTGAGACATTGAAAAAATGTATTAAAAAATTGTAAACAGAAAATTCTTGGTACTGAAGTGAATCCTTTTTTTCCCACCCCTGACACATATTCTATCGTTGGATTATAACTGTTGTATTCATCACTGTAATGTTGCAGCTGGTAAATGTGGAGCTGATTTAAGTTATATATATTTTATATTTTGTGTTTCCTGTTTCCTGCAGACGTCCAGCAGCTGTTGGTGGTTAAAGAAGAGGTTCCCCCTGAGCAGCAGGAGTGGAGCTCCAGTGTGGACCAGGAGGACCCAGAGCCTCTTCACATTAAAAAAGAAAAGGAGGAACTCTGGATCAGTCAGGAGGGAGAGCAGCTTCAAGGGCTGGAGGAGGATGATATCACCAAGTTCCCATTCACTATTGTCCCTGTGAAGAGTGAAGATGATGAAGAGAAACCTCAGATCTCACAACTTCACCAAAGACACACTGAACAGGTGGAAACAGAAGTTGAAATAGAGGACTGGGGAGGACCAGAACCAGCCAGGAACTCAGATCCAGATACACATTTACAACCTGAGACTGATGACAAGCCTGGAGACTCTCTTGAACCCGAGACTGACATCGATGATGAGTGGAAGAAGACCAGAGAACCTAAGTCAGGTTTAAACTTTATGATACATGATGAAGACCCTGTCAGCGATTGGAGATGTGGTGCTGGTGAGAAACCATTCAGCTGCTCTGAGTGTGGGAAAAGATTTGGGAAAAGTGGAAATCTGAAGCGACACATGATAACCCACACGGGAGAGAAACCATTCAGCTGCTCTGTGTGTGGGAAAAGATTTTACCGCAAGACACATCTGCAGGAACACATGCGGTCTCATACAGGAGAAAGACCCTTCAGCTGCCCAATCTGTGAGAACTCTTTTACACATCGTGGAAATTTACAGAAACACATGATAATCCACACAGGAGAGAAACCCTACAGCTGCTCAGTGTGTGGTAAAAGATTCCCTCGAGAAGGATACTTAGCTCATCACATGAGAACCCACACAGGAGAGAAACCTTTCTGCTGCAATGTTTGTGACCAAAGATTCACTTGGCTTCACCAACTCAGAAACCATCAGTGTGAAACTGTTTAGCTGCCTTAAGTGTGGGGAAAAATTTAGCTGCAAGACACTTCTAAAGAGACGCATGTAAACTCATACAGGAGAAAAAAGTTTCGGCGGCTCAGTTTGTGTGAAATCATTGAGACAGAGTGGACATTTACACTCATGAAAAACCACACAGGAGAGAAACCACTTATCTTCTTTGAGTGTGGGAAATGATAAGAACCAAGAGAATTCTGAAGCAACACAAAAGATTTCATAGAGAAGAGAAACCTTTTGGCTGCTCAGTTTGTAAAAACTTTTACATAGAGCAGGGGTTTGCACACACATGATAATCAACACAGGAGAGAAACCCTTCAGCTACAGTGTTTGTTAACAAAAATTCACTTTGCCTAAACAGCTCAGAATCCATCAGTGTGTTGGTTGTCAGTCCTCACAGCCTCATCAAACTCAGCATGGCCTCCAGCCAGCAGCTCAGCTGAACAGATGGAAACAGAACCAGATGGAGAGGACTGTGGAGGACCAGAACCAGCCAGGAGCTCAGATCCAGATACACATTTACAACCTGAGACTGATGACAAGGCTGGAGACTTGATTTGGCCGCAAGAGCTTGAGGACATGTGGATTCATACAGGAGAGAAACCGTTCAGTTGCTCAGTTTGTGATACAGGATTTCCTTGGAAGGAAAAATTTCACATGAGATTTCATTTACGATAAAACCCTTTTTTGCTGCTCATTTAGTGCGAAACATTTCACACACGTTGTGAAAAACATAAGAATCCACACAGTGAAGATATTTTTCAGCTCTCAGTTAATGGTAAAAGTTTTGAAAGCGCTCCAGTCAAAGTTCAAGAAAATCATGTGGAAGATATGATGCAAATATGACGTTTCTGTTTTGTGTATGTATGTCAAGAAGGTTACAGTGTCCTAATCGCTCCTCAGAGGTCCACGTTATCAGCTCTTCAGTCAGTCACACGCTTCATTTTTCACTTTGTCGCAGTTTGTTTTTGGTGTTGATACACAAATTTTTCCACCTCAGCCAGGTGTGGAAACTTTTTGCAATAATTGTATTTTTTTCTTTCATTTCCACTTTCATTTTTATGCACAATTTCAAAATGGTGTATAAAGAGTTGACTAGGTTACGTTAGGCTTCGGGGGTCTGGAGGGATAGTGAAACAATTTTGGTACAAAAAAGACTAAGTTTGGAAGACGCCTTGTTGATTTGTTTGAAGCATCATTCAGCTGTGGCTGAAGCTAAGAATGTATTACTACATTCACTATCGTCTGTTTTAGTAAACATCACACTACTTTGCACAATTTATCCTGAGATGCTGGCGCAACAATATGTAAGTAAGTTTGGTTGGTAGTGTTTTCAGCAGGAGTAGGGCTGAGGCAGTAGCGGGCAGACGGATGTGCCTGGCTGGTAAGCTGTGATGGCTGGCTCACTGTCTCATGTTATTCCCTTGCCACCTACAGGAGACAACAGTCCTCCTCTCCAAACACTGTAACAGCTCCTCTGTTTTTCTGTGTTCTCCGTCAGCTACACTTAAGGTCACAAGCAGACCCACCGCAACCACTCCAGACAGAACGAACAGGCTCTCAGCTTTGCCTTGTACCTAGCAAAGTGTAGCTCGTCCCTCCAGAATGTTGTGATCACAACAATTAACGCACATTCAGTCAATCCCTGTGAATTCTGCTTAACCTTGCAATTTTGAACCAATCACTGCAACTTCACCACAAATGTGACCAATGAAAAGGGGTAAAAACTCATTATATTGTAGAGCTTCATGCAGCGTATTGATTTGTTGAGCTCTGTGCCCGGGACAGAGTCGCACAAACACAGTGACAGGGCTAACTGGCAGCTCCACTAGCATCACACAGCTACGTTACCCAGCAGCTATTAATTGGCTTACCGTCAGAGTTGAGCCGTTTGGGTGTTGGTGTCAGATGTAAACCGCTGCTGCAAGGCTTTTGCCCAAGCGGCAAAATCTGATGAGTAGAGATGATGTTGTGCTGTATTAGCTTGTGCGAATTGCAGCATCAGCAGCTGATTGTTGGCACAAATAGATTCTTATTCTGTGGGAAAGGGTGAATGCTTGTAATATTAAGCCCCAAATCTGTGACATTTGAGCAATTTTCACTGGAGCTGGCGTTTCATCCATCCATCTGTCCATTTTCAGCTGCTTATCCAAGGCCTGGTTGCAGGGGCAGCAGGCTGAGCAAAGTACTCTAGATGTCCCTCTCCGCACTAATGCTTTCCAGCTCCTCCTGGGGGATCCTGATGCATTCCCAGACCAGATGAGATATATAATCCCTCCAGGTGTTCTGTGTCTGCCCCGGGGCCTCCTCCCAGTGGGACGCGCCTGAAACACCTCTAAAGGGAGGCGCCCAGGAGGATCCTGATCAGATGCCCAAACCACCTCAACTGGGCCCTTTCAATGCGAAAGAGCAGCAGCTCTACTCTGAGCTCCCTCCAAATGTCCGAGCTCCTCACCCTATTTCTAAAGCTGAGACCAGCCACCCCACGGAGGGAACTCATTTTGGCAGCTTGTATCTGCGACCTCATTCTTTCCGTCTCACACTTCACCGCAAAAAAAACGCACCCTCTAGAAAGAGTGCAACATGTATTACAATTTTTTGAAAAGCTACTGTGAAATTTTAGGACACAGCAAAAACCTGGAGGTACTGATTACTGTTACGTTAGCATTGGCATGGTCAATTTAATGTTAACATAAGCTAACTAACATGGTTGACCTTTATTTTCCAACTTCCCAATGACACCATTTGCTCAAAAGTACTGTATGATCAACCAAAATTTTTCGGCACATGCCAGTACGCCCTTATTAGCATTATTAGCACAGCTGGGCTAACCCAAGGATAATTTATGAGCTGGCAGAGAGGTCAGTGGTGAGCTGAGGTGACTCCTTGCAGACAGCCAGCGGCTAGTGATGGAAGCCACTCTCTCAATTATGCAAAACTAAAAGCCTTAATGAAATGTAAACGGGTGAGTTATATATTTAAAAAAAATTCAGCCCCCGTACAGTTGTCATCAATGTTGTAATTAGCTATAGAGACCAAAACTGTTTTTGTACCAGGCTGTAACTTTTATTTCTGCCTTAAAGTTGGACATTTGAACATGTCATCTTTGGGGATTGACTCTGTTTTGGAGCCAGCCTCAAGTGGCCATTTGATGAACTGCAGTTTTTGGCACTTGCTCATTGGCTTCATCTTTCAGCCTCGACGGTCGCTGCCACAGGACAGAGTGGCCCAACTGTGACTGAGAGGATGCCTCGCCAATAAGAGTTTTACTGCAGGTCATTGTACTTCCCCATATACCCAGCTCATCTGTGTAGCTGCCCCGTTGGCTGATATGCATGTGTATGTATATGATTAATTATCTTTTATATGTTATTTTAACCTAACAAATGAATCATACCCCCTCCAATATAAATGTTCTTATAAATGTTCTTTGTAGTGTGTTTTATTTGGACCCTGATGAAGGCCATAATCTGAAACGCACTGGTCTGAAAGTCAAGTTGTTCTGTTTACTACAGGCAGTGTTTAAGTTCCTCTGTCCATGCACCTTGGATGTGGTATCTTGAAGTGGTCACTCAACACACTTTTCGACTGCTAACATCACGAAGCGCAAGCTCTCTCCAAAGATTTGGGTCGTTTCTGAATCCTCTGCACACAGCGCACAGATCTTAAATTCACAAGGACAGTTGGTCAGATTGTACCAACACTGATAATACATGTTCTATAAACCACCTATGCAGTGTTTCCCAGACAGAGGTTTTACTTGGGTCGCCCACCCTGGTAGAACTTTTTTTTATGTCTCCTCAACAGCAATAGCCGGGGTTGGAGGCATCATATTATCAGGTTGTCCGTCCATCTGTCTCATTCTTGTGAACATGATATCTTATGAAAGAATTTCTTAAGATTTGTCCACTTGCATTCAGCAATGAACTCATCAGATTTTGGTGGTCATAGGTCAAAGGTCAAGGTCACTGTGACCTTGTCAGTCTGCTTGTAAACATGATATCTCAGAAACACTGTGATTGAATTTCTTAAAATTGGACACAAACACTCACTTGGATTTATTGATGAACTGATTGAAATTTGGTGCTCAAAGGTCAAAGTCACTGTGACCCCAGATTTACATCCTGGAGATCGCAGTTTATGTCCCATGCTGTGATGTTACATTACATTGGTTACAAAAGTGCTTATCCTAATCAAACCATGAGTTATTGTTGTTAGTATGTTCCTCCACCAGGTGACACTAATGACTCAATAAAAGACAAACCTCTGTTTGCAAACCTTGCCGTGTGCAAAACACCTCAACACTGTTTTGGTTGAAAATGACTTTTGGTCATTGGAACAGTGAAGACCTGTTTTATCATGTAGACACATCCGGTGCCTCTTGTGTTGTGTTTATAAGGGTGAGGGAAAATAATATTGTAAAGTTCTGTTTTAATTCCATCCAAATATTAGTTTACCCAGTTTGTTCCAAATGATTAAGTGCCATCAAAAGACAATGTGGTTTTAAGAAAACCAACACATGGTTAATTTTTTCTTAACCATGTTATATTTAGTGGATCATTTTACGACCCAATCACCAGAATAAATGTTGGCATTATGTTTCTGCAAACCATGGGTATGTTACATTCATACTTGTTTATGTAGCTCATATGTTAAGGGCTGTGGGTTTGGATAGGGCATAGCTGCAGGAATGTGTCACTGCTGGGTACTGTGCGACTACGCAGTACACTCGTTCAAGCCGGCAGCATCGTGTCTGCCTCATTTCTTTCTGTCTCTCTCTCCTTACAGGTAAGAACAATGGTTGTAATATGTTTAATAACTGTGTACATATATTTTCTGAGTTACTAGGAACACATTGGCGTTAAATATCTTTGTCAAAAGTCATTTTAGGAGGTGAATTTAGTTAACTAAAACATTAGAGTGTTGGCTTGCTGGCAGCATGTTTGGTAGCATGGGTCAGGCATGCAGCTACTTGCATATCATCAGGGTTTGGGTGATGGCTATGTGCCAATTTACTGCCACGCCCCAGTTCTCTATACAAGAAACTATGTTCATCAAGATATAGAAAGAGGTGAAGTTGAGTCTCTGCACATAGTTTTGTGCTGACGTACCAGTTGGGCTTCAGTGACCATCTGCAAAAGCAGAAACCCACTTGTCTCTATTCAAACACAATAAAACACACCAGTCTGAGGTGCTGAAGGCACGGACTGCATCGTCTCCCAGCAAACTTAGATATGACATCTGCACAGCTGCTTGGAAGTGTCAGAATCTTTTGTATACCCTGCATGCCTATTGATAGGCTACAAATTAACATATTAGTTTTAATGAAATAGAAAATGGGACATTCGGTTCATTCATTATTTGCTTCTTAACATTACTGTTGTGTGACCTGAATTTGTACAGTTATATCAAATCAATATATTAATCTTGTGTCACTGGTGAACTTTGATTAGAAAACCACTAAAAGGCTGACCACTTGGTCCCCAATTGATATCTTGCCAACATCAGATGCACACCTGTCTAAAACCAATCAGTTGCAAGTATAGGGTGACACAGGTCACCTAGGTGGTGACAATAGGATGTAGGTGTGTCAGGTGTAAAAAAAATAAAGTGTGCCAGTATCACTGCAATGTCAAACAAAAACCTTGGTTGGGAGTTGCAGTTGCACAAAGACCCTGTTATGTAAGCAACATGTTTTTACATGTTTTTCTAACCCAGGCGCTTGCCTAGCTCTGAGTATACAGGCATTACTCATGTGTGAGATGAGATGTACAGGGAGCAGTACACCTTTCCTAGAGACAGCATAATTTATTTGTGTTGGTCATGTAGGGAATCTTGCAAATGAGCTGCATTTTTATTTAGTTTTTTCATCTTCATCCTTCTAACCGCTTCATCTTCTTGAGGGTCGCGGGGGGGGCTGGAGCCTATCCCAGCTGACACTGGGCGAGAGGCAGGGTACACCCTGGACAGGTCACCAGACTATCACAGGGCTGACACACAGAGACAGACAACCATTCACACTCACATTCACACCTACAGACAATTTAGAGTCACTAATTAACCTGCATGTCTGGAGCACCTGGAGGAAACTCACGCTGACACAGGGAGAACATGTAAACTCCACACAGAGGGGCTCCCACGCCCGGGATCGAACCGGCAACCCTGTTGCTGTGAGGCGAGAGTGCTAACCACCACACCACCGTGCCGCCCTATTTAGTTTTTTATAAACCTTTTTTTGCATTCAGGTACTTTAGGATAAAACTGTTTTTCGACAAAGTGCATCTGGTGAGTACAGCTGCAGCAACACAAAGCTATTTGTTTAACATTTAACGATTATTTGTGTGTGTGTGTGTGTGTGTGTGTGTGTGTGTGTGTGTGTGATTGACTGTAGTCTTCCTCCCATCCGCTATTCTTTGTGTTTATTGCAAATCAGATAATATTAGTGTGGCAAGGCTACGAGAGTTAAATTTACTTTTGTTAGTTAACCAGTGTCCAACAACACCACCTAGGGGAATTTCATCCCCAGGAAATCTATTAGAGGGGACCAACACTCTAGATCTGACAATAAGGTCACACAGGTCCGAACAACACAAGAGACTGACGTGATTCCAAGATAAATTTATACACAAGAAAGTTTTATTAACAACACTTTAAAATTCCCAACCTTGGACAAAATCGCTTGGTGGTGAGGCAACCAAAGAATATAATAATAAGTGGCCGAATATTGCACAATCCCTTAGGGCCTCCTAGTGGTTTGGTTAAGTTTGCTAATAAAGTGCAGCAAATTGGCCCAGGGCTGAGGGCTCACCAGGCAGAGATGACTAACTGAGGGGAAGGGGAAGGGTGCTGACGCTACACACCACACGTGAAGAAAAAAAAAAACACACCGTTGAATGACACCCAAGTGCACTACTGTACAGGAAGTGAAGGGAACACCACCGCGGGGATCAGTCAGTCACTCACACACACAACAGCTCCTGCCCAAAGAGAAAGAAAGCAAACTGTTAGTCAGGGCAAAGGAGCAAGAAAAAAATTAAAATAAACTGCCCAGACACCACACTATACTGGGGCCAGAAGGTCACCACCAAGGTTGATTGTGCTTTTAACTACCACTCACACACACACAGTCACACAGTTAACCCCCATAAACAAAACAAAAAAAGGAAGAAAAGAAAAACAAATTCTACACAAAAAAAACTACAGAAAATAAATGAATGAATGATTACAAAATCTGTAAACAACAACAAGGAATATCTAGTTACAATACAAAAAAGCAATAGTTAACCAAAGATTGATAGGTTAGCTGATGAGGATCAGTCTTTCCGGTGCAGCTTTAAATCCTACACTGCGTTAAATTCCTCTACAGAGACACCACATGCGGTGCAGCACTCAATTCTCGTCCAAGGGAAGTTACTCCCGGCGTGCAAAGCAGCAAGCTCGCACACCCAGGGCTTAGTTTCAAAACAAAAACAAAACAAAACCATAACAGTGAAAAAAAAACAAATGCAGATGAGCTGCCGCGGCGAACCCATAGACAGGACAGAACAGAACAGCAGTAGCGCAGCGGCCCACGTCAGAGAAGGAGCCACCTGCTGTGATATTAAACAGACTAAAATTACTACACCAAATTACAGTTAGATGGATTAAAACAAGCAAATTCACACATACACACCCGTAAGTTAAGGCTCAGCTTTGCAGGCAACAGGGGAAGTAGCGGTAAAAGGATGCAGCTTAACTGCCAACAGCAATCAGAAACCAGTGTCACATTTCATATTGTAGTGGTATGAGATACCACTCCCACACCGAACACAAGTCGCGGCCTCACCACGCCCTGTCGGGGCTATTAGCCTATCACCGTTCAGGCGAAGGGGATAAAGGAAGGCCGTGTCGGCTCTTCCTCCTGATGTCTCGCTTCCTGCCTCTTCCAGGTCGTTGCACTCGCCGCTCGCTGCACAACACAGGTATGCACACCTTAGCATTGTATTTACATTCGGCTGCGTGTTATGTATCTGAAACCGTAACCTTTTTATTAGGTCCGGCGTCTTACCTGCAGTCGAGGCGATTATCCAGGGTGGTCTATCGCTGCCGACCGGAGCATAGCCTGCTGCACGTGGGATGCGCGGTGGCTGCCTTCCCCTGCCGCAGTGACTCTCTTCACCCCTCTCCCTCTTTGGGCGGACGCCGGTTCTACCCAGCTGGCCACCAGAACACACGGACACTAAGCTAAGTAGGAGCATTGCTGTTTAATTATGGCCTTTTAGCCACGGCTACTGCTACTACTGTTACCGCGGCTACCGCTGCTTCGCTGTTTCGCTGTTGCTTCGCCGGCTTGGACTGGGCTTCCTGTCGGCTGCGTGTGTGTCAACCTGCTTCCTGCTGTCGGCTCGCTCTCCTGCTTCTGCGAGTGTGGTGCGGCTGCCGCTCGTGCTGACCGGCTCCCGATCAGTGGGACGCCACGAGCTCAATCAGGACTTTCAGCCACCCATCTGGACTGGGCTGTGTGTATGTGTGCGTGTTAATCAAGGTTTAGCTTAATTGTTTTGTTTATTTTCTTATTTAATTATTGGTCGATTCTCTTGAATTTCTGAGTTTAGTTCCTTGTTTTGTTTTTGGGAATTTATTGTAGCCTAATTAAGTTTCATTTGGGAGGGGATCTCCTCAGTTTGAGTTCCCAGTTATGTGTTATATCAGTTATGATGATTCACTATTGAGTTGATATCTCTGGCCAGAGACTCCTTAGTTTCCTTTGTGTTTCTTTTGTTTGGTTGATTTATTATTGATCTAAATCCATATTTGTCAGTTTATTAAATCACAATTTGTTTCCTAATGTTATGGGATATTGTTTGTTTTCTTTCTTATCCTTGAGCCTTGACTGTGTCTCTCCTTTTTCCCCAACAGCTGAAAGCCGACGGTGGTGATCCCCTGTGTGCTGTGTGACCCCTGTTCAAGATTTGCTTTGTGTGCACTTCACGTTTTTGCTGTGTGTTTGGGGTGCTCTCCCTTTTCTTTTTGGACTTCACTCCCCCTTGTCACCCCCTCCTCCAGCCGGTAAGCCTCAGTCTGTATCCCCTAGTTGGGCTCTCTTCTCCTTTTTGGTTATTGTGCCAAACCCCGTTGTTTGAATTAATAAAATATTTTTTTTATGATCACTGAACTCCATCTCCTGCCCTCCCTGAGTGAACGAACCTGAGTGTCTTTCTGGTGATAGTTCACCTTTAAGATGGGTCCTTGGGCCCTACCCCAAGGTGGCGTTGTCGGTAAAGAGATCCCCTAATATATAAATTAATAATCACCCCCTCGTGTTGCCACAATATGCAGCCCAACAAATGCGCATTAAGAACGCGAGACAGAAATGAGCCAGCCTACCTCAGGAATCCAACGCAGCGCGTGGATTATTACGCACGGCTCCGAGGCCGCACACTTCCGACTCCCAATCTCCGGCCCGAATACAAGCTGACTCTGCTGGAAAGCAGAAAGCGCATCAGACATGCCACCAATATGACCCAGAAAGGCAGCGAGCTCATCGGAACATACCTGCAACAATGAACGGAGGAAGACCGACAACAAGCGTCTCAAGACAGCCACGTGGATCCAACACAGCCACGCCAAACACGCTGCTGACGCGAAACTCAGGCTCCAGGAAGAAGTAGGATGACGCACAGCTTGCTACAGCACCGCCCAGTAATCAAGGTGGAATAGGATAATTGCTCCCAGCTCGGCAGCATCCAATGGCCGGGGAGCAAAGGAGCGAGCCTACACCGCTATTCACACTGATCCAACACATACACACAACCAACATGAGTGGAGACGGGCTGTGCCGTCCTACCACATTAGCATGCTAACATGCTAAGCCATGATGGTGCACGTGGTAAATGGGCCTGCCAAACATAAACGATTTAGCATTGCTAACATGTTAGCATTGTGAAAGTGTTGGCTAAAAGGAGCACTGAACAGCCTCTTTGTTCATCAACTTGAGGCCTAAAATTTGAAGAGTGTAGTTTTGGTTTCAGGAAGGGAGAAGGGGAGAGAGCAGACGAGTGTAATGGAATAATTACCTGCATGTCCTTACCTTTGTTACCTTGAATGATTTTGTTGCTACTTGCCTGTCTTTGTTTTTGTTACTGGCATGTCTTTGTCACCACATGAAGAACTGCAGTTAGCATATTTTAAAGTAACTGTGTGTATGATTTTAAAACTCGTTTCTCTTTACTTTTTATTTTACTGAATTTATTATTAAATTATGGTTATGTAACAGGATTGTTTCTTTTTTCTACAAGCTAAAAGGTATACCATGAGATCATTTGAAAGGTGCTGTTAGGACGCTCCTGTGACTCAGGGGTAAGGTTGCAGACTGTAATCTGCAGTATTGCTGGCTCAAGTCTGGAGACAACAGACCTTAAAGCTCTGATCAAAACCTTAACTGCTGTAGATGAGGTAGATTGTGATTACCATAGATACTGCAATAAAATATATTCAATGCAGTTATGTTCTGCACTAGTGCGCAAGCTTCAAACACATTTTCATGGACAAAAAAAAAACTTTCCCATGACTTTTTAAGGACCCATGAGGAATGCTGTTATTTGATTTCTTGCCCCACCTGCCTGGAGTTTTCAAACATAGCTAGACCACACGAAGAAAGAGCCCGAACGCAGGGAGAAAATTTAGAAACATATCTGATGGTAAACAAAACGTTGTCATTAGAGCTACGTTACGAGGACAGCTACAGAAAATAAATCTGCTGTTGTGTCACATTAAGGAAGGTTATCTACAGAAGATTACTGCCACAGTTTCATTACACAAAACAAAATTCCATGACTTTTCCAAAACTTTAAGTGATTTTTACTAATTCCTTGACTTTTCCAGGTTTTCCATGACTGTGGGAATCCAGAGTGCAGAATGTCTGGCTGGACAGCTGCTGTCCCACTGATTGAAACTATGACACTCTTCTGTCTTACCGTTGGTGAGTTCATCACAAATAATTTTTCATTATTGCTGCTATCAGAAACTCATTTCACTGTGCCGCGGTTTGAAATGATGACACTAATTTCTAAGTTCTGAAAGAGAAGCTTTATATTTCCAAACATTCCCATTTACCTCAGATCTTTAGAGATATCTCAAGAATGCCCCCAGGGAATTGAAATTTGGTGCAAATGGACTCATTGTTGAACTGATGACTTTTGGTGGTCATGGCCATGGTCACTGTGACCTTGCATCTGTCACGTGTCTCATTCTCGTGAACACGACATCTCAAGAACATCTTAAGGGAATTTCTTTAAATTTGGCACAAACGTCCACTTGGACTGAAAAATAAACTGATTTGAATGTTGTGGTCAAAGGTCAAGATCACTGTGACCTCACACCAGAGTTTTGGCCAAAACTCAAGAATTCATTCACTAATTATGACAAAACTTCACACTAATGTCTAACAGAATAAAATAATGAAGTGATGAGATAGGTCAAAGGTCAACTTCACTGTGACATCATCATGTTCTGCATAAAACACTTCTCTTATTCATCATCATATCTCAGGAACAGAAGGGGAGACATTTGACATTTGAGGGTTAATTCAAGTTGGTACAAGTGTTACAGCCTCTTTGTGATCTCTCTGCCTGTTGGTGTGGTTCCTTTACTCAGTGTCTGTGTTTTAACCTTTGACCCCTTCAGGTGTGACTCCACCCACAGCCAGTGTAACTCAGGACGTCTACGAGGCAGAGGAACACAGTAACGTCACACTGACATGGGGCTTTCCTATCAAGACTGCCGTGTCTGTTGACTCACTATACATAGACATTATGTATGGGGAGCCACTGAGGAGTATTTACCTTTATGACACAAGGTTTGAGGCTCAGCTGTACCAAGATGAGCTCTACAGTGGACGAGTGGGGTGTGACCTAGAGCTTGCCAAGACAGGACGGATTGAATGTCTCTTCACTGATCTGAGGCTCAACGACACAGGCACCTATGTATTTATCGTTGTTGTCAACGAAGACAGTCATACCCACAGCTGTGACCTCAGTGTTACAGGTAAGCTGACATCGCTCCTCATTCAGTTAAATAACACATTGTCCATGACAAATTGTGTGTTCCACACAGTCATTCAATGTAGAATGTTATGATCTCTGAATATAAAACAGCCACTTGCAAACAAAATGCCATACATATATAGTTAGATTAAAAATACCTGTTGTTCCTATTCTTATATGAATATTTAAAGTGATCACCACAGCTGTTTGGTCTCCACCAACTCCCGTGAAAGTATTTGGCTGTTTAGCTACTAAATGCTTCCCTTTCTTTCTTCTTGAGATACTTGTAAATTATTTGAATATTTCTGTTTTCTTTAGCTTAATTCTTACACTGCTCTACACTTTGGCTTAGGCTTTTGCATATATGTATATTATTAATATAAAATATTATCAATTAATAAATTACATTAGTGTATAAAGGAATTCGAATTAGCACCACCTTCGCTGGCTGCAATGTTAAAGTAATGTTTATATATTATTAATGCATTAATAGTTATAATTTAATATACGAGTTATTCTTTACTTTGAATTAATGTTTACGGAAGATTGTTTTCTCATATTTGTTTAATCTCTTTGCAGCCGCTAGGCATCTACCTGTGAATGCAACATCAAAGCCAGCAAGCAGAGGATGGAACGGGCTCTATGCAGGATTTGCTTTATTCATAGTTGTGACAGCAGTATTTGGAGTCTGATGTAGGATTTATGCAAAAGTTGAACGTCAGCCCCACAAGAAAACCGCACAGTAATTTATATCTAATTCAAATGATCAATGTGTAGGAGAGTGAATTTTGATCACTTAATTAATTAAATAGAAACGAGACCAACACTGTTGGTCTATGCTTCTTATGTTTAAATTAGAATATAGAAGTTTTTAGTTAAATTATGTCTGTTCGATCATATAGTAGAAAAAGAAATACAGTGGGGAAGGAGCCTATGGTTCACTGATGAAAGCTCTTGCATTTCAAGTATTACAAATTGGGTGTCTGTGGTGACATTCCCAGGACAAATTCAAATTGAAGGTCTATTTTTATCATGTACGCGACAACTACAGTGAAGCAGTAGTTGGAAATAAAAAATCTTATCTAAGTTAAAGCAAAATCTGAATCTAGAACATGAACTATGACATGTTTAAATACAGAGCTAAAATATAAACATATGTTCTGTGAAATGATAAAAAAAGGGGGTGGCACGGTGAGGTCAGTGGTCAGCATTGTCGCCTCACAGCCAGAGGGTACCTGGTTTAAACCTTGAGGTGGGGAAGTTTAATTGGTGACTCTAAATTGTCCATAGTCTATCTCTGTGTGTCAGTCCTGTGATTGTCTGGTGACTTGTCCAGGGTGTACCCGCCTCTCGCCCACTGTCAGCTGGGCTATGTTTACAATACCTCAATAATGAATTCAATATAATAATAATAATAAACAATAATATAATAATATTTTTTTATAAATATATAATATATAAATATATAATATATATATTAATGTCGAGTGAAGAACCATTAATAAATTTTGCTCTTCTGATCTCAAAGGTCTGGCTGGTGACAACTGCTTTAGAAGTTCTTTTATATATTCTGGGGCCAGACCATGAATTGCCTTATGGGTGATTAATATAATTTTGAACTGAATTCTAAAATTAATGGGCAGCCAGTGCAAAGATGCTAAGATTGGTGTGATATGACATGACCTTCTTGATTTGGTTAATAATCTGGCTGCTGAATTCTGAATAAGCTGTTGTTGTGAGAGTGAGAATTTAAGCAGGTAAAGAGTGAGTTACAATAGTCCAGGCGCGATGATATAAAAGCTTGAATAACTTAATATATATATAAACATGATTGTATTCAGCATCCGTTGAAGTGTCTTAGTGATGAGCTCAGGGCTCATGAGTTCTGAAGTCTTTACTGGCCTTATAATTCAGACTAAAACATACAAACACACAGTCTGCTGTGGTGACCTGTCAAACCTGCTAGTTGCAGGGTTCATAAAACCAGCTGATATAATTAAATTTACCAGCTTAGTTTCAAGACAAATTCAGAGAGGAGGCAAAAGTGCTTTCCTTTGGAACCTTTGTTAACCAGTTGGGCTGCTGCTGCCAGCCTGTGATCTGCAGCATAAGTTTTGGCGTCTTCTCTCTTTTCTCCATTCTGCCAACAAGCATTTTTATTGTCTTCCTGCAACAACTCACCTGACTTCAACACAAAACTTCTGCTTGAGCAAGACTATGTTAGACACAATAGGCCTGTTTCCACTGAAGAAGTTCCTGGTACTATTTGGGGGGCAGGAACTACTACAGGAACGTCCTCTCGCTCGGCCCTCTCACCGCCGTGTCTCCACTGAGAGAGCAGAGTAGGAGGAAGGTTCCTGTAAAGTTAAGGGCTCTGGATGTGACGTAATCGTTGCGCGACCATTTACCGGGGCGATGTAGGGACGCCGTTAGCTGATAGCCCTTAGCGGTGTCTGTAATAACTCACTAAATGGCCCGTGGAAAAAAAAAATTTTTTCCAGCGGATGTCTTAGTTACAACATGATTGAGCTAACTGGAGTAGTTTCATGTCGTATCCGACAACGGGAGGCTTTTAACAGATGACGTCCTGATGTTAGCTTTGCTGCTGCTGTTAGCTGTCCCTGTCAGCGGCAGCCACTGATGCTTTCTAGACATTGTGATTTCCCAGAACTGAATAAATACCACACATAGCAACACAAAACTACTTTGCTAGCTCAATCATGTTGTAATTAAGATATCTGCTGGAAAAAATATTTTTTTCACGGGCCATTTAGTGAGTTTGTTTACATGGTGGTGGAAGCTATATGAACGAGCTAACCTCGTCTGCTGAGTTTTAAAAATGCCGGCTATTTTGTTGCTTTCTTTTGTCGTCACATCCCGCCTTGAGTATATCCAATCAGCACCAAGTAATCCCCAAGCCCCAGCCAGGAGTTTTTTGGGGCTGTTCTGAGTACCTACTCCGAGGCAGGGACTTGTTTAGCCCCTGTAAAAGTTTCGGAACTCTGTCCTTCAGGGGTGGTTCCTGCGGTGGAGACACGCACCAACGGCCCCGGCCCCGTAAAATTACCCCGAAGTTCCTGCGGTGGAAACGGGCCTAATAACAACTAGAAAAGCACTGGGAGAGCGCAGACCTCCGCCAAGCAGTTTGGCTTTCCCGCCATTTTATTATTTTATCCACTTCGCTTCAACCGATCACCACCAAAATTTTATCATCTGTTCCTTGTCCCATTATCAACCTTTCCTGAAAATGTTATCCAAATCTGTTCTGTTATTTTGCAGACAAACAAACAAGCAGACAAGCGCCGGCAAAAACATAACCTCCTTGGCGGAGGTAATAAAGCTGTCAGACACATAGTCTCATATTGTTAATCTATCTATCTGTAGCATAACCAAGCACTTTCAGTGGACATACGTTAATGTCCTGAGGGATTACAATACAGCATTTTTTTGCTGTTGCCAGCTGCAGCACTTTCTCTTAATACGGGGCCATTTAAAAAAAAAAAATCTATTCTTTTTAAAAAACAACAACACACATTTTGGTCCCATTTCCTCCCCTGTTCTCTCGCTTATCCCCAGTTCCTTGAAGAATTCAGCAGATTTTCACTCTGGATCATGACTGAGAACTGTGGGGAGAGAGTTGTTTAGAGAGGCATCATGAAGTCTGAAAAAGAAACCACATTACTCAGTGGGATTGTGAACTAACTTACAGAAGGAGTCTGTATGAAGTATTTTACAAACTCTGTCTCTCTTCAGTACTTTTATGTGCATCACTGTACATTAAGGTTGAAGTTATCTCAATGAATGTATATTTTCTGTGCAATTCAATACCATTTGCATTTCCATTTTCTCAGTGTGTTTTTATTTCATTTCTTTAATAAAGTGATGAAAAAAATACATGTCTACATTGTAATTTTCTGTTTTTGTTTTTTTTTTCCTCCAAAAAAGTGTATTATATTTTATTGTTTGGCAGTTCATATAGAAGATGTTTTTTCAGCAAACTGGGTAAATTTCAACTTGATGATCTGATGTTTAAGAATTAACAGCCAAATTGTAGATGATCCACTAGGTGGCACTAACAGCTTGATAAAAGACAAACCTCTGTTTTTGAACCTTGCAGTATGGAATAAACTCAAAAGACCTTAATGTCTTTGCTTTGTTTGTACTATTGTACTGTTCTGTTATAATTCAATGCATTTACCCAGTTTGTTCTTAATGATTTGAGTTAGGTAAGTGCCATCAAAACACAAAGTAAAGTTGTTAAGAAATACAACTTGAATGCTTTATGCATTATATTATTTTAAGTGGATAAGAAGATGCTGCAGGGTCTGGTGTCAGTTGAATATCCAACTGAAAACTAACTTCATTGTGATGATAAAGGCAGCTGTGGCTGGCTTGACTGCAGTGGGTGGAGTGACTGGGTGGATGACGACATTTACGTCACACAGACCAAAGTGGACCCTTGCAGACACGGAGGAACGGCGTGTTTGGGTGAGGGGTCATAACCTTAATCTACATCACTGCTTTTTGGTAATGGTTGACTGGAAGTTTCCATCTGAAAAACATGTAAGAGAAAGCAGATGGACCCGCACTTTAACACAAATGGGCTGTGCAGAAAGTAGAAACAAATAACAGAAACTGTTGTGATCATCTGTACTGTGCAGAACAAAAATAATAAAATGTCAGAGAGCAAAAATACATAATAGAACAAGACAAAACAAAACATGTTTAACTGATTTTAAAAGTTTTTTATTAAATTTTTACAGCTTTATTACAGAGTGTACAAGGGTTACAGCAAAAGCAAACTGTTTTTTCTTTTATAAGTAGAATAAAAACTCTAAATAAAGAATTGTTACTGGCTTAATGGCTGGAAGAACAGGCAAATGATAAGCCAATGGAAAAACACGTATTTATGACAAAAACAAAATAAACGAAAAACATCAGTTTCACTGTAAAACAATAAGTTATACACTTGTATGTCAGTTTGATCCAAAGCTTACCTAAAAAAAGCAAAATACAGCAGTGAAATGTATTTTATTTATTTCTCTTGCATTGTTTTCTAGCCTATAAACAAAAAAAAAATGATTGAGGCCTATTCATTAGAAAATGTCAAAACAAATACTGTAAATCACAACAAACAGCATGTATCTATACTTTCTTTTATCATATAGAAAACATACGCACAGTAACTGTGGCTTACATTTTGTCTCTACAGGGCCGCACCACAGAAATACAGTAGAAATTAAAGTTTATTAATAGCTTGTTAGCATATTGCTGTAGTTTGAGAAACTGCGTCGAGCTGATTATAGCAATTAAAAGACTACTAACTAATGTTAAACTGCAATAAAATAAACTGTGCTACTGTTAAAGGCTCCAGCTAAAAATGCCTAGTCATCATGCTAGCTCGTTAGCTTAGCTAGCTAACGAAGAGTCCAGGTAACCTAAGCTAACTTGTGTCTGCTGAAGCGAGGACAATAAGGTTACTGTGTCAAAACATTTTGATAAAAACGACCTTATCAGACTGTATATTTTACTAAATGCATCTAAACGCACCACAACAAAATGCTAAAGCTAGCTTTTTATGTTTACAGCCTGTAGGCTGAGATTTATACGCCTGAACTGGCAGATATTTCTGGCTAGTTGCGAGCAGGCTGGAAATAAATGTCAAAAATGCTCCTAGCTTTTATGTTTTGTTTCCAGGTTGAACTTGGGGACATCATTCATGGTGCTAAGAAGAAGAGGGAGAGGTGGAGAAGGAGAAAGGAGTGAAGGGGAGAACAGAAGATGAAGCTTCAGGGGAGGTGAGGAACTGATCGCACCACGCTGGTTCGTCAAGGTTTATTTCAACAAACGGGTCACTGGAACAAACCGCTGAAGAAAGGAGGAAAAAACAAGTATGAGACTTTCAATATTAACTCAAAGATATTTGGAAAAATGTGCTTTTCTTCTCTTTTTGGACGTTAAAATCTCGGCTGACTTTTTTAGCCTAGCTTAGCACCGAGACTAGAAGCAGGTTAGCTCCGTCAAAGGTCCCTAAGAACTCAAAGTTTGGTTAAAGCAAACTCAGTTCTGAACACATGTTGACAGATATTAGTTGAAAACATGCTAAGACTGGGATGTAGCCTAGCACTTGACGTATCTTACATGGGTTGTTGTTGTTTTCGTTCTGCTGCTCCTCCCCAATACCATTGAAGAACAGGTTGGTACTGCTCAGTGGGCTGGGAGTCTTATCAGCTGGGTTGTCGTCCAGCGAGGGACTGGAGTTACTGGCGGGTGAAGGCTGCAGACCGTTTGCATCTGGCTGTTCCTGTGGAGCTGGAGTGAGCAGAGGAAGAGAAGGAAAGGTAAGGCGAGTTTAACATTTTTTGAGTGCACCAAAGTTAGTGAAAAAAAAGGTGTAGACTAGAATTTGATGACATATTCAGGTTATATGGACAGAAAGGAACTGAGACAGTCAGGACCCCATCGTCTTCGACATTGTTGTCATTTTTTCTATTTTCTACCAGAGAACCATCTCTCCATTTTTGTCTTCTTGGCTCCTACAGTACATTGACATAGTCCCTGTGATCAGTAGTTGGTAGTTACACATTTTGTTTTCTCTGCCAGATCGATTGTTCACCTTTTTCCCGTTCAAACATTGTACTCCTGTTGTGTTTTGATGGACTAACAAGTGCTATTACACGAAAGTAACCAGTGGTGTAGTGGTAGTTGATGAGGTGGGTGTACAGTTGGGTAGATGGGTAGGTTACCAAGGACGAAATGGGTATACTCTCTTATATATTCCATTGCTTTTTGGCAAATGAGCCTGTGATAGATCAACATTCTGCAAGTGACTGAATTCAGAGTATTTAGTTTTTAATGTTACTGACATCAAATGTTACATTGCAGACAGCAAAAGCACCACAAAGTAGTATCTGATGTACCAGTCTCTCCGTTGGAGCCGTATTCCTCTGACTGTAAAGCTGTGCCGTTGGATACTGGAGGAGGTGAAAGGTCATCGGTGGTCACTTGGTCTTTAGGAGCTGGTTGATCTGAAACACAAACCACGCACACATCAGGATATGCTCAAATGTTAGAGTAATTTTAATGTAACCACACACACACATACCCAGGTCATCCAGGTAGACTGGTTCAAAGGTGCCGATGGGTTCGTTAAGATGGTCGGCGGGAACCTGACGATGGAGGTCAAACGAGTACGTCTGGACAAGCAAATGAACAAACAAGCAAATCAGTAATATTGAAAAATACAACATCAGAACATCAACTAACTGCCTTCATTGTGACATGAAATGAGTGGGTGTGAAATGGAGACGCACCGATTGAGCGGCTGGTGACATGGTCGATTCTCAGCTTCATCAGCCATGACTTTTGATCGGCTCGTCAGTCTCAGATATAGAGATTCTCAGCTGTTCAAATTTCTATGAATACACTGTTCACTTCGCATGTGCTGTGGCACAGACCGTAACCGACTACTGTCACAGCTGCTGCATCCTGATCTCAACACCACAAATACTGAAGCTTTGTCCCGCCCAGCCCGTTTTCATTTTGAAGTCGTCAAATATCACCGCTTTGTCAGTGATTCCAGCATCAGACTTTGACACTAGAAGCTACCTTTCGCATCCGTATGATACGCTGTCCGGCAGCATCAGTTGGTAACATGGCTTGATGGAACCTTTTGCAGTAAAGTGATACGCCACCAGTCGGCCAGTCTGCACCTGTCGCGGTAGTATGATATGCAGCTGGATGCCGTCGAAATGCTGCTGGTAACAACCTAATATAAGGAGCTAGAAAGTCCTTAACCAGGAAGGCCGATGTTCACCTCTCGTAAGAATGCAGAGCCAAACCAATAACCTGGAGCACTTTTATGTTTTGAGATTTGAATGAGTGAGAGTGAAAGAAGGTCCTGTTACCTATTATTTAACAATCAGTGTTTAATTATAAACACACTACTGAATTTTAGCTGAAGAAAAGTTACAAAAATGTTTGTGTACTGTCAGTTATAGTTCTGACAAAGAAAAAAAATTGGAGTCTGGTCAAAATTTAAAAAAAAATTGAAATTTGGAATCGGCCAAGAAAATTGTCATCAGTGCATCTCTCGTATAAAATATGAATTTCAAAGGAAATGTGACCAATAATCTTATTCTCTTACCCTGGAGACTCTCCTGAGAAAGTAGAGGATGGCACACAGAACAATGATCACCAGGATGATTAACACCAGGATCACGTAACCTGCAGACAGAGACACAGAGGGCTGATTCAGTTTTAGCAGCATCAGGTACTGCGTTAGAAATTAACTTATATGTCCACGTGTGACTCAGCGGCTAGTTGAATCTAAAATCTACCAGCCACTCAGTGGATCACAGATGTTTTTGGCTGGTGAGTGAAGCAAATCTAGCAGCCACTTGCATATTTTACCAGCATTTGGCTGGCGCTGATGTCCAACCCTGATCAGGAAGTATATGAGGGCTCATATGTGCCACTTGTATAACCAATGAATTACTTATCAAGACAAATAAAATTTAATTAGTCAATACTTTACACTATATAGCGTGGGGGAGAAGAATAAATAGAACATCCTCATTCGGCCTGATAAACAACACAAACATATAAAGTAAAACATCCTTACCCCAGGACGAACCTGCTGTGCCTGCGATTGCTGCTAAAAGAGACAGACAGCTGGTTACTGCTCAGTACAGTTCAAATACAGTGTCAGTTCATGCCCCCTTGTGGACAACAGAAGCAAAAGAAACAGACGGACAAACTTATTTTCTCAGTTAATTCATTAAACATTTTGACTATCGAATGTCAGGAAACAGAAAAAAATCCCTGGTGACAAAGAATCCAAAACCCACAGATACACTTACTTTAATGTCAATATTTAACAACAAAAAACATCAGATCGTCTCATTTTAGGAGCTGCAACCACCAAAAATTTTATATTTCTGCTTG
Organism: Epinephelus lanceolatus; assembly: GCF_041903045.1. NCBI lineage: Eukaryota > Metazoa > Chordata > Actinopteri > Perciformes > Serranidae > Epinephelus > Epinephelus lanceolatus. The sequence continues at coordinate 5,817,993 of NC_135755.1, forward strand.
AGAAAATGAAACGATTGATTATCAAAAAAAAAAGGTTTTTTTTACTACAGCTCAAAGAAAAATTATAATTTTAAACTTGATGTGTAGAAGAGCTGGTAGCACTTACTGTGTGCTAAAGTGACATACAAGGCATCATGTGTGTGTGTGTGTGTGTGTGGTGGTTACAGAGAGTATGAGCAGTTGTGGTTTGACACACAGGAAGACAAACTTGAAGCACATGACTCGCAAATATGCCTCCTGCATCCACATCACTAAGGTACCTGTTGTCAGTGAGGCACTGGTCATCGCTATGGCGACTGTCGCCACATCAGTAGTGACACCACCCCTCCTGCCTCCCGCGGTGCTGACCGGGGCTGTCGTCTGCACTGCTTTGCCATTGACTTCCTGTGTTGTAACCACGTCGTCTGTACTCTGTGGTCCTTTTTCTGGAGTCTGTGAAAGACGTCGAAGGAAGATTACAGTTTGTGTCAGAACTGACTGGATTCGGAGGCCTCTGATTGGCTGATGGATGTCTCAAATATATATTCAGCTTCATGTGTTGATTTTTGATGGTTGGTTCTGTTTTTAAACTGTGAAGACAGCAATGGAAGAAGGATATGGGTGCATGCTGCACAAAATACATAAAGTTTTCGCTTTAAGCATGGCACTTGAGGCTTAATTTCCCCTTAGCTAAGGCACCTACATGAAGGTGATGCATGGAAACCCTTAAAACATTTCCTCAGGAAAGGAAAAACATTAAGGCGTTAACTGCATTTCGAGAGAGTATACAGCGGTAAAATTCTACAATATCCGTGTTTGTTTCGCTCTTGTGACACCTAAGTTCTTTGTCCTTAGTCGGACTATCATTTTAGTGTAGAGCGTCAGACACTTGACGCTCTCATCTTCCAGAAAGAAATAGTTTGCTCTCAGTCCCCCAAAATAATCAAGTCACAAAGACTTGAAACTTGCCTGAGAACAGCTATTTTCCGTAACTTTGAGAATTAGCAAAGCAACACTAAGTGTTCATGCTGTCAGTTTCATAAAGGAAAGGAATTGTTGGAGGGTCACATGCTCCAGGCACATCTCTAAGATGACTTACCGTTATGTTTTGTGAAGATAGATCTGTTGCATTCACTGAGGTTTGAGTCTGAGGAGAAGGAGTGTGCAGTGTGGTGCGGGCAGCGTCATTTTGAGTTGCATTTCCTAACATCAGTGTGTCAGACATGTAGGAGACACAGAGAGTCAGTCAGAGACCTCAGAGCACACCCTCTCACAACACACTAGCACGGGACACATGCAGGATGTGGGTACTGTCACCATGACAGACAGTCCCTCAAGTATAGATGCAGGGTGTCATCAGTCAACACAGTTATGAAACACAGCACCAATTTAACTTGATACCAAAAGGTAGATTTAATCACATCCAGTTTTATCTGACATGACATCTAAATATACAGAAACTTCCCAAGTCTGACATCTTATCTCAGCTGAGGTTGACATATAGGATTTTTGATAGTCCAGAAACGTTTAAGAAAATAATTCTATCATAGGATATGAATTTAGCAACTACCAGGATGCTGCTCCTGTGCGTCTTTCAAAATTCCTTTGTGCTTCTTCAGAGCTGAGCTAGTTTTCCAAACTGAAGTTCAATTAAACAAAAATCCTCGGAAATATTGAACAAAAAAAATCTTATGAGCTGCTGCAGGGTTAGCGAGCTAGCTTGCTAACGAGGTTAACTATGCTAACAAGTAAACTTTGCACATCCCATCCCGGAGTTCGAACCAGGAACACTCTTACTGGGAGGCGACAATGCTAATGCACCACCATGCAGACATTTTTAAATGTATGTCAGAAACATCAAAAATCACTTGTTAATCACATCCAGTGTCACTGTACCTTTCTTTACGTTACCTTGAGAAACAGCAGTTACATTTTGTCCTCTGGAAATTGAAGAAGTTGCTAGAACTGAGACAGAAAGAGACAATAATGAAACATAAAACAAAAGACAGCATTTAAATAAACCTATATGAAAACAGAACACTTATCTGCACACATGCTCTAAAGTTAACAGGTATACTTGTTGACAGCTAAGGTCGTGGTTTGACTTAACAGATCTGCAGCAAATGTGTGAAAAAGGACAAACACTGGTGTGAAAATGTGAGTCGATAAGTAAGATCGAAGCAGGACAGAAGACTGATGACAAACGAGCACATTAAAACAGCATATCTACACATTTATTTGTCTACAGTGACCTCCGACCTTTGACCTCTGTGCTGTTTTGATCTGTGAATTGGCGCCTGATCATCTGTTGACATTATCTGATTTATTTAATATTTTCATATGTAATGTATTCATGTTTTGTGCCATGCACTTGCAAGCAAAATACTTTTTTAATATTTTCTGTCTTAACATATGAAGACTTTATGAGAAATCAGTGGATCAAATGATTGCTCAGTGTCCCTGTCATTTGACCTTTTTATAGCTTCATATTGATGACAGAAAAGGCTATGCTAGATGTGGACTGGCCATCTGGCAGACCAGGCAGTTTCCAAGAGGCCCCACGAGACTTATGGGTAGACACAACTGTCATCTTTGGTTCGTCCATTGGTATATTTTCTTAGTTGACATTGCGCTGGCCCAATCACATTTTTAAGCCCCTCCCCATTTGGGCTCAGTGCCATCATTAAACAGTATCTGCAACAAAAGGTGTGCCAGAATGGATTATACAAAACACGAGGAAGGTGCGGAGATATATTTTAACCCAGACTTTTTACACCGGTTTAGCAACTCGCTGGCTGCTCAGAGTATCTTTGTCTTGTCTCTCACTCTCTGATAGTCTTTGTAACATATTGTCAAGCCTGTTAAAATAAATGCGGGTGACCTTTTGCTAAGCCCCGCCCCTTTGTGATGGTCCAACAAGCTGTCAGAGTAAGCATGGAGCCCACACTGTAACTAACTGCACTCCCTGAAATATGATCATATTTTTGGAGAAATGAAAGAGTGATTCCAGAGAGAAGCAGACAGAGGGGTCTACAGTCTGTGTTTGAAGGATATATCCAGGATGTCAAACTGACTCAGCAGCAACAACAGGTTAAAAAGACAAAGATAGTTAGAAGCTAAAGCCGAACTATAGGCTACAGATCACAGTGTAAAAGTGAACCACCACATCGCTGCTGATCGCCACACAAGACAATGAATATAAAGGGAAACTTTGCTGATATTGAACCAGCTGTGTGGCATCGCAGTGTGTGCAGATGAACAGTGTTTGGCTTCACCCCCGTGCTGCTGCCAGCATCCGGATTTCCACCACCAGATGGACTGCGCACAATGACAGCAGGGTCGATCTTTGTTTCACTTTTATAATCATTAAAAAGCAAAAGCAGCATGTGTATACATTCAGTAGGCTATATCTTCAGTAGCTAGCTAGCTAACCCTACACTTTTCAGGGTTTGATTTTGGTTTTGGAACAGTGAAGAAATGTATATCTTTTTCCAACCTCTCCAGGTAACGAGTATCATTAATACATGACGTGCCCCAGGCACAACATTTAGCTCCAAATCCACAACACCAGCCTGAAAATGAAGGAAATCTGAAACAACTGCATTAGAGCTGTGTTGTTGTCGGACCCTGGTCATCTTATGGTTGGCCAGTCTGCTTCAGTGGCATGACTTAGCAAAGGGTCAGTTGGCACTTATTCACCAGCACGGTGACACTTAGAAAAAGAGGGTACGTTTTTGGCTCTGATTTACTTTAGTTATCTTCGTTGTTTGTTGAATAAACCACCATAAAACACATCTATGGATTTCAGCATGACTATATTTCAACGAGTCACAGTTACGAACCTTCTCAGCCTCTTGGCACCTTTTTTCATTGATAGTCATCGCTACAGATACAGAATGTGTTCTTGTACTTTTAAAACCTGATCACATTTTAGTGGCAATCCTAAATATACAGTAGCAAATATGGTGGCTCGAAAACCCATAGGCGCAGATTTTGGAGGGAACACAAGGGACACGCCTCCCTCAGTATTTACATGTGCATTTGTCCCCACCAATAAAACATGAAAGTATCATTTCATGCTCCCTATTTTGACAACATTAAAGACATTTCCACCATAAACAGATGCAGAAAAGCCAAAGATCTGTGCATAAAACTAAACCTGAATGCAGGAAATGAAGTGCTAAACGCTCAAAAAAGAGCTCCAGAGCCTCTCTTTAATATGTTTCCCAAACATTGAATGTATCATATCATATATAATACATGACTTATATTTGTGTGATTGATTGTGGTCCGAGCCAAAATTCCAGGGCCCACTTTTTTGAGTCCATCTCAGGACTATGCCAAAGAAGAAGGTCACGTAACATAAACGTTGAGGTGATGGTAAAAATAACTGTGTTTACCGTCTTTTTCCCTGATAATTCACTTTTAGTGTCGAACTTTTCACTCAGATTTCTGCCTTTGTGTGCTCCGTGTTACTTCCTGCATATGGCAGATGTTTCTGAGTCCTTGCATGAACCTTGATGTCATTTAAGTACATTCAAGTGTGTATTTAAGACTAAATCAAGGCCCTGAAAGTGTTGGTAAATAAATGGATGGCAGTGGAAGCAGCTGAGTTAGAGAGATTTCACCATATCAGGAGGGAAACCACGAGGCTTTCTGCAGCGTCTGATTGAACGGGCGTGAAAACAATCTGAACTTGAGCCTGGAAAGTTTTGAATTTCAAAGTGCGAGTGAGCGCGGGAGATCTGCTTACGAATTTCAGTCAATAACTCGCATGTTTATGTCAATTCATTAGCACTCTGGAAAGCAACATTAGTAAACGAAAGTAAGTTTAAATCTAAACTGGGGTAAGGTGTTAGAGCTGAACTCACCGAGGAAGCAGAGGCGACTCCACAACTTCATCATGTCGACGAATTTACTTGGCTTTCTCTCGCTCTTAAAATATGTTCCTAAAGATGATGGACAGTCATCGGCGTATCTGTTGAGTGTCTGTCCTTTTATTTTCTTTTTGTTGTTCCTTTTTCCACGAACCCTTTTCCTCTTCCTCTGCCTCAACTCTCACTTCTTCTCTACGAGCTTACTGCTTTGTGCTCTCTTTCTTCCTTCCCCCCTCTTCCTATCTCTGCGGCTCTGTCTCGCTCTCGTCGTGTCTCTCATCCCACCTGCTACTCACTGTTTGCCTCTCTTCCTTCTCAGCTTTATTCTCAGTCTTCTTCTCTTTCTTTTAGTCTGTTCTAACACTGTATGGCCAAAAGTATGTGGACACAGAACAGCAGTTTGGTTAAGGCCCCATAATGCAACATCTTACAAAGATATTTTTAGACAGCAGTGTTTTTCTAACTCTGTTGAAGTTCGACTCCTTCTTATTTCAACATGAAAATTACCACCGTGCACAAAGCCAGCTCCATAAAGAAATAGTTTCCCCAATCCCCAGACCTCAGCCTGGAACAAGCCAGACCTGATCACTTGACATCAGTGTTGGAGCTCACTGGTGATCTTGTGTCTGAGTGGACAGTGAAGAGTGGAGGCTGTCATGGCACCTGATTAATGCCTGTGATTTTTGAATGACATGCTTAGCGATCACATATGGTTGTAATATATAGGTGTCCACATACTTTTGGCCATGTCATGTACATCTTGCTTTTTCTCATTTCTGGTACTTTCCGCCTGCTACAGTCTCTTTTTTCTGTACCCTAACCTTTTCCTTTCCCCCCTCTGTGTTTCGACATCTCAACACAGCCCCTCCCCGCCCCTGTCCCTCTACCCTCTAAATCACTCTCGGTATCAGTATTCAGGAACTGAGTCATCGACCGCAGCGCACGCTCCACACAGACACAGGATGCTAGCTCAGTTTTCGGCTTCTCTGCTCGGTAGCTCACCAGGAGGACCTGCTTAGTTAGTGTTAATTCTCACTCTGTCATGTTTGAAGCCACAACATTCGGTACAGACGACCTTTAACGCCCCTGCGGCTTCTTTTTAAACTACAGAATGGCAGACTCGTGCAAAGAAAAAATGGTTTAGGACCAGCTTTTGGAGTTTAACTGTAATTATTTTGAAGATATGCTGATTTCAGATCAGCTGAAGACTTTACTGCTTCTCTACAGGTCGACAACAACTATCTAAAAGTTCTTGGGTTGGTGTATTTTTTGGCTTTCCTTGAATAACTGGCCAAGTATAGAGCCCTGGTGGAGTTTGATTATGTTTGTAAACTGGGTCATCAGACACTACGGGGTGGTGCCCACCAGGGTGATTTTTTCCCTGCTGAAAACACCAGGCGCTCTGTAGGAAATACTTAGCTGGAAGCACTTGAGGGTGCCTTGGAAGTAGCGTTCTTTCAGCTGAGATGCTTTGGTTGCACCTGGTTGTTATGATGCAGTAAAGCATTTGCTGAGGATGAAGGGAAGGCTGGAGCAGGTAGAGACGGAGGATGGACCTGCTGGTCTGTGTGGGTTCATGAGAGGAAACATATATTGATGTATACACAGTATGTTAACATACTTCTCCTTTATTGTTGGTGTTGTTGTTCAGCACTTGTACATGTAAGATGTGACGGTTGGTCTTTGTGGTATTTGTCCGTTCCCCATTGTGAATGAATGGTTGGCTAAAAAGTGACAGTAATTTACACAATGTTGAACATTTTTTTCAACTCTAAAAGCATCTCATCATGCCAGTGGTGTAGTGGAGGGTATACACAGGCATACCTACCCAACCTGGTCTCACTGTGAAGTCATCGAATTGGGTAGTGACTTGCGGCATCGGACACCGACGAACAAAGCCACCCTTTAACGTCGGCATGATAAGCGTCTGGTCACCGTTATAGTTTAACAGCACCTGGCAGCATTAGGGGGAAATGGAGTGGGACTTGAGCAAAAGTTAATGTGGCAAAAGATTGAGTGGGGTGGGCAGGAGGCGTAATGGGTGGGATCAACAAACACCAACTTTAATCTGGGAGAGCAGTGTTCAAGTCCCACAAGATTTTCAAGTCAAACCTTGTTGTTTTTTCCTAAACCCAACCACGTGTTTTTGTTGTTGAAGGAAAACAATGTCAGTGGGTGGTGGTGGTGTTCCTGTGAAAACAGAAGTGTATTTTTAAAGAAGACAATCAGGGTTGCACGTCGTATGTAGACATGCAAAGTCCATGACCAAACGTGAAGAAGTCGGAGTGAGAATGTGTTGACCTACCTTGTTTTCTGACTATTTACAGTATACCCGCCTATCAGCCAAAAAGCCACAAGAATATATATGAGTATACCCACTTCCTTGTCAGTAACCTCCCCATCTACCTCGTAGCACACTTTCCACATCAACTGCCATGACACCACTGCAGCACACTGCTGGTATTTGTAAGGTATTGTGATCCAGTTTGGGAATTTTCTGCATCAATTTATGGCGTTAAATCACTTTAATTTTGTCAGACTAAAAGCCTTCTGCCACTTTCATGGTTTTATGGGTGGAGACAAATGCATATGTTCTAAAACAGAGGTTCTCAACTGGTGGGTCTTGGGTCTTTTCTGGATGGACTGCAAGTGACTCACGAAAATATCAAGCTTGTAAAAAAACACTTTATTTTAAAGGACAGTGAATTTCTGGCACAGAGCTTTTATTTTGAAGTGTCTTTTCCTGCTGTAGAGTGAGTGACTAATTGACAAATATTTGACAGTGACAGCAAACTCCCTCAGTGACATGGCCAACTCAAGTATGACGCTGAATGTATTAAACTGTGTGGACCTTGAACTGATGACTGAGGAGAAATCTGGACCCCGTGGCTGCACCAGTTGGGAACCACTGCTCTAAATATTTAGGGTAATGTAAATAGTATTTTTACTGTATCAGTCTTTAGAGATATTCCAAGGTAAAAGTCCCACATTTCTGCCTTGAAAATCTGAAACTTGAATTGCCAATTTAAAAAAAACCCCAACAAAACAAAACTAGTTGCTCCATAATTCCTGATAATAACTAAAAAAAAAGTCCATAGATTAATTTAAACCTATCTATCTATCTATATATATATATATATATATATATATATATATATATATGTATATATATATATATATATATATATATATATATGTATATGTACCCACAATGACATCAAACTTAATTGATCAAAAATATTGGCTCATAAATTTTTTGTAAATTGTAGTTGCTTCACCTGACAGTGTTTATCAGAGGATAATTACAGATAACAAGCAGCGTCATCTGCGTATAGTCACACCACAATAATTACAGATGACATTCCTCATATCATGTCACTGCTGATAAATATAAAAGAAGCCATTTCATACAACAAATTCTGAGCTCTTTAAGTGTTTTACTGTGTATCATGACATATAATACGCTAACGTGAACAAAGCTAAGAGAATATAGACCAGCAGACAGAGTGGGTTGAGGTTAGATGTGGAGGAGGAGGAGGAGGAGTCCTTGGTGGTGTTACCATCTTCAACTCCATTTTCAGCAACAGCTCCCATTGATAAATTGTCTGTGGCATCTGCAGGTAGAGAGAGATGACAGGTCAGCCTTTAAAATGCAACAACGTGAGTGTAAAACATAATTTACAGCAGTGGTTCTCAACTCGTGGGTCACAGTCCAAAAGTGAGTCCATTCTGAATGGACTTTATTTCAAAGTACAGTGAATTTCTGGCGCATAGCTTTTATTTTGAAGTGCCATTTCCTGCTGTAGATCAATTGACTAACGGACAGCTACTTGACAGAGACAGCAAACTAGCTTGACGACATGGCCAAACAAAAGTGTGATGCTGAATATATTAAACTGTGTGTACCTTGAACTGATGACTGAGGAGAAATCTGGACCCTGTGGCTGCACCAGTTGGGAAACACTGATGTGAAAAAAAAATCATGACCATACGTGAACCCGCACAGTGTCTATCCAAGCTCGACCCATGGCAGCAGTTTTGGGCCTGAGCCTGATTAAAAACCTGAATTATTAGGGCTAGGTTTTAAAAAAAATCTATCGTACATGTTGAAATTTTTTTTAAATCTTAATACATAGTGGCATGGTGGTCCAGTGGTTAGCATTGTTGCCTCACAGCAAGAGGGTTCCTGTTTGAACCCCAAGGTGGGAGAGCCTCTGTGAGCCGTTCTCTTCATGTCAGCACAAGCTAACACAGCACAGCGTGATTTTATCACTACTTGTCATATTTTGATGCTTGGGCAGAAATCGTGCAGCAGCAGTTAACATCCAACACTGAGCTGTTAATCTCCCACCAACACTGAAACGGCTTGACTCTGTCATTAAATCTGTTAATAACCTTTGGGTAACATTAGCCGTGTGATGCTAACACTTAGCCCTGTCACTGTCATTTGTGTGACTCCAGGCGCAGAGCTCTGGTCCACAGCAGCAGCAATAGTCAAAGAGAGAGGGGCTGCATGAATCAATACACTGCACGCAACTCTACGATTAAATGACTTTACCCATTTTAAACAGTCAAATTTGTGCTAAAGTTGCAGTGATTGGACAAAATTGACACAGAACTCGCAGGGATTGGCTGAATTTGTGTTAGCAATCACAACATCCTGGAGGGACTGATAAGTAAAACACGGAAGTGATCATAGACCAGAAGAGTCTGAAGTTACCTGAGGAGGAAAGATTCAACAGGTTGTCTTCATCTCGCCATGGTGAGAAGAGTGTCCAAAGGTTTTCAGGTATGAATAGAAAGTAGTTTGATTCACCACTGCCACTGAATGAATCATCTTCGTCATCTTCATCATCATCATCTGTGTCATCATGGTAATTATCTTCATCTCCCATGGATAAAATGATTGCAGCACCTACAGGTAAACAAAGACAGAACGAGCAATTAAAGTTGCATTAAAATTGTAACAACAAATCACACAAAAAAACTGTGGTTTGAACGATTTTTGGTTGCAGCCTCTGAGTGATGTCTGCTGATGACCACTTGTCATTGGGTGGATAAGTTATGTTTCAGCTCAGTCGCCAAAAGAAAATGTTCACATTGTATGTTTCTGCAAACCAGAAATACATTACATTTGTATGTTTCATACGTATCAACGTTTCCATAGTGACGTAGTATATGAGCTGACTTAATCATTGAAGGGTGGAGGGGATGGTGGATGGTGTGACACCAAGGCGAGACGCTGCTGACCACTGTTCAAGATCAACCAACAACAAAACCAGTTGTTTTTTAACGATTCATAGCCGTGTGTCCCACAGATTTTAAGCCACGAAACGTGGTTGTTGTCCATCGGGGATAGTGCAAAGCTTTTTGTGCTAACCCAGACATCACTGCATTTCTTGCCAAGATAGCACCATGAAAAGCAATTGTTTTTACTGACATATTGACAACTTCTGCAGCCGTAAAAAAAAAAAAAAAGATAGCAGCGAAGCTAACAACAAGGGGGACTAATTCATCTTCTATCGTGCCTAACCTTAGTGGTGCTTAACACATTGAGTCTGTGGATGATCCAGTTCAAAATAGGACCATCTTTTCTATGGATGTCAGTTTTTGAGCCACAACGAAGGCCAAAATACATCCTGCAACACATGGCAAGGTTTGTTGTTTTAGCTGAGCTGATTTCTGGACAACTTGCATCCCCCTACCAGCCGGTTTAGTGGAGTGAAGAGTCTGCAGTAAATGATGGTGTAAAACAGCCAGCAAAACAGGTTTTTCAAGAGTTGTGAATCACCACAGTCATAAATGTGCACACAAAACTTTAGGCCGATTGGTTCAGTAGTTTGTGAGATTAGCTGCGGATAGACACTGTTGCACACACACGACCAAACACATGATCCCCTCCAGGTAAATGCCTAGACTAGATTTGACTAGATTTGATTTTGGTTGATGTTCAATCTGATGTAATCGGATTTTTTTTTTTTTTTCAGATTTACCACCCTGATCAGGCGACTCAGCTAAAATCCTAAAATGTGGAAGAGGCACGTCCTGTCATTCCATTACAAAGCAAACACACAGTTTCTTTCACTGACTCACCGACAGCCCATATCAGCAGGTAAACCTTCATCATCATCGTTATCACCTCCTGTCCTTCTCCAAACGTCAGGTGGAAAACTCAGACTACCAAAGTTTCTCCAGCTGATCAACCGGCTTGCACCGTGTCTCTGCCGTCTGTTGCCTCAAATCTGTGTCAGAGTCTGTACATGACAGGAAGCAGCTAACCAAAGTTTGCTGAGATGCAGACTGTTTTTCACATCAGCACACATGTCGTACTTGACTGTACCTCGATGAGATGGTGCTGCGCCAGTACTGAAGTGCAGTACTTGAGTAAATGTCTAATTGTAAGGAAAGTCATCAGCAGGTTTCAGGAGTGCTGAACTGCCACGTTTGGACCATTGATACCTTCCAAGTACATTTAGGACCCTTTAAATTACTGTGTCATACAAATAATGGCAGAAATAAACACACAAAACCTGCAAGATACTTTTTGGGCTTTTTGAAAAACAAGATTGTGATAATCAGTTTTATTATTTTCATGTCATTTGGCAATAATTTATTCCAAAAACAGAGACCAGACAGTAAAAAGAAAAGAGCAGTGGTTCACCAGCAGGTGGTAGTATCAACGCACAGCAAGTTGAGCCAAGAGCTGCACCGCTGTCTATCCCATTGTGTCTCCATGGTAACACAGCTTTTATTTTGAAGGGAGGCTGGTAGGGTGTATGCTGCGTTCACATCAAACAGGCAGAAGCATTTCCTGTAATTTGGATGTTTTCTTGAGTTTAGATGCGTTTGAAGTCACGTAGTCATGTACTTTTTTCCCCCTACTTGACCTGAACGCAGCATAAGTGAACACCAAAGGAGCATGACAGCAAATAATTTCACTTTTTCTCAGGTGAAAAAGGACAAAAATTAAAGACATTTCTTCACATAAATCACACACTTTGAAAACAACAAAATGCACAAAGACAGAAGTGCAAATGAGAGAAGCAAATCATTTCATTTTTGCATCTTGCACTAAAATCTCTGTCGGTTAAGTAAGGCTTTGTCCGTGTGTGTGTGTTTGTGTGTGTAGATGAAGACATGACAGGAAAACCAACACATTCTCACTCTGACCTCGTCACATTTTGACGTTTGACGACACGCAAGGTACCCTGGGTGCGTTGGTTGTTGATGCTCTGGGACACCGTGTCAAGTTCCGCTTGTTACATGCATTGTCTTCTTTCAAAATACACTTATGTTTTCACAGGAAATTTAACATTTGCATGCAGTTTCTTTCAAAATAAAAGCACTACGTCAGTACAACACCACAAATTGACGTTATTTTTTTCCCTCCAACAACTAATGCGCGTGGTTAGGTTTAGGAAAAAACAACAGGATTTGGCTTTATATTCTTACAGGACGTGAGCACCGCCCTCCCAGGTAATCAACGCATCCACCACCCCTCCCACCTTGGACTTGCACTGCCTTAACTTTCTTTCTTGTCCCACTGCGTTTCCCCCCTGACGCCACCAAGTGCTATAAACTATAATGGCGATAGGCAGCACGTCATGCCATTTTTCGTGCCACTGCCCAAGTGCCAGATTTCGACAACTTCAGAGTGAGACTGGGTTGCTAAAATGGAGTGCTAAAATGCTAATCCATTTCCAGGTTTCAGGACTCATACCTGGGTTATTTTATGGCAAGGGGAAGTGCGGCCCGACACATGCTCTTCAATCCTGCACACTGGACTTTTAAATTGAATGTACAAACCTTTAGCCCAAACAGCTAGCTAGCAGCTTACTGTCGCGCAGGCTAGCTAGCGTGCCTAAAGTAAAGTTATTTTTCGTGTTGTTAAATGGTTAGCAAAACTGATATAAAGTCACTTTAATGTGTTCAGGTGAGGTTAGTTTTATTTTTACCCTAGTTTATGCGTCAAGTTTCCCCTCCTGAGTAGGATTGCCACAATAAGGTATTTTTTAAATAAACCTAAATAACAATAAAACTCTTAAATAACCAACATTTTTTCCAAATGAAGAAATAACTGCAAAGATTTCAGTAAACAGTGTAGAAAACTTTTTGCACTGATCCCACAGATATATAGAAAGCTTGATTTATCTCCAAAATAATCTCTTTCAAATCATTTTCATCAACATATAAATATCCATATTCACAATAGGGAAAACTTCAAAATATTCAAGTGCTGCTAGGAATACAAACATACTGTACATACAAATATATTACTGTAATATCCATATAAATTATTCACATGTGTAGTATGATCTAAGTTGCATGTTTTGTGCTTGTGTCTTCAGGACTGCTCCAAGCCCTCAGTCTCCTGCTGGGGGCTCCTTCGCTACGTAGTTGCTCACGGGCACATCAATGGCAATTTATCAGGCAGATATTCACAGCTAGACGGGCCGTTAAACTCAACGACACTCCCATTACTCCTCTGCGGAGCAGTCCAGTGCGATGCTGTGCTCCTGGGCGATGGCAGCCAGCTCTTTCAGGAACTCGGCGAACAGGACGATGGCAAACACTCGGCTCTTGGCTTGAGAGGGGATGGGAGGGCAGGGAGGCAGGTAGCTGAGAGGAGGCAAAGCCAAAGCGTTCCTCACAGAGCCGTTAGGAAGAGACGGATCCAGGATGATGTCGCCGCCCTGAGACTGGAGGCACTCTGAGACGCAGAATGTGAAAGTAAAGGCATCAGTAAGCTTCATGTAGAGCGCTCGCTAGTTTGTCAAACAATGTCAGAAGGGTAATGAAGGTATTTTCCGAACCTGGACCCTATTTTCCCACCTTTTTGTGGCTAAGTGGCTAATGGAAATAACAATTTTTGAACTTGGTCCAGTATTGAGTGAGAGCGCTGCAGCTGGCTTTCTCCAAAGGCAAGAAAACCCACTTACCAGCACCTATAAAGCTTACTAATGAACAAACTTATCTCTGTTTAATCAGTACAAAAACCAAAGAGTAAAAACTACAATGTGCTGCTCTACAGGGGCTGATGTGTCAGACTTGACTTCCTGGAGTCACTGCTAACTGTCTCCTGGTGTAACTTCTACCTCTGCCACTATTACTGGTGCAGTTTTCTTCCCTGCAGCTTCATGCACTATGTCCTCCAGCTGTGGGACCGGTTTGTACCATCTGTGTTTGTTAGTGTGTGTGTTCATTCACCTCTAAACTTGCTGTCTTGGTCTTTAGCCAACAAGAACCTCCAGGCCTGAGTGACCAGGGCAGGATAGTCTGGTCTGCCCGCCACGTAGCGCTCGATCTGAGCATGCACCGACACCAACACCTACAGGAATAAAATTATGGACAGTATTATTATTTAGATGCCTGGAACAATTGAGTCAGACATATATGATGTGTGTGTTCGTTACCTGGTACAGTGTGCGTACGTTGGGCTGGTTGTGTGTGTCTGTGCTGAACAGGAAAGATCTCAGGAGAGGTTGTGGGTACGATGCCAGCTGGGCAAGGATGCCCGTCACCAGCAGGTTCACAGCGATGGTGTTTTCCAGGAGGTTTTCAAGCCGGGACAACAGGACGCTGATGAAGGGACCTGTGGCATCATGGGAAACTACAGGTTAGTGTGTGATGTGTGTAAGAGAGATAATAAGAAGTGTTGCGTGTAATGAAACACAATGGAAATGCATTTAGGGAAAGGCAGGGTGGTGGATGGGTCCAACAAACACAGACTTTCACCCGGCAGAGTGGTGTTCATGTCCTGTGAGATTATAAAGCCAAACCCTGTTCTTTTTACCGAAAAGCAACCATGTGCGTTTGTTGTTGGAGAAAAAAAAACATCAATTTGCGTTGTTGTACTGGCGTAGTGCATTTAGTTTGAAAGGGGCTGTATGTAAATGTTAAATTAACAGTGAAAACGGAAGTATATTTTAAAAGAAGACTATGCATCTAACAGGCAGAACTTGACATGGCGTCCCAGAACGTCAACAACCAACGCACCCAGGGTACCTTGCACGTCGTATGTGGACGTGGAAAGTCCATGACCAAACTTTAATATGTGACGAGGTCGGAGTGAGAATGTGTGAAGCTTTTTTAATTTACTTTCATGTCATATTCCTGCCTGAAAACACACACCTGTAAATGGAACTCCATTCCTCCTGCTTCCTTTCTTACTGCCGCTCTTCCTCTCCTCTCCTTCCTCTATGTCCTCTTCCTCTTCCATCGCCTCCTCCTCTTCTCCTTCTTCCTCCTCTCTATCATCCCACGAGGATCCAAAAGCGAATTCCTCCTCCTCTTCCAGTTTTTGCCTCAGCGCTCGGACCCGCCTCCTGAATGCGCTGATGTCATGTGTGATGTCGTCACAGTCTGGCTCCACCCCTAACGAGAGCATGAGCTCGTGGTATCGGGACAGGAAGTCATCGCTATTCGCAACTTTGTTGCCAGGCGGATTTGGAGGCTTGGCGTCAGACACCAAATGGTCACGTGGCTCAAATTCAGAGTGGCCGTTGGGTAAAGTCACTAAACATGGCGTGGGATGTTGTGTGTTGTGGTGTGTGTGATTGACGGTTGCTGTGAAGTCACTCATGCTGCAGTTTTGTTTTAACGTCCTGCCATCTTCATCTGTATCATCACATTCGTCGATGATGTGATTCTTAGCATTAAAGCCGTTGGTGAAAAACTGATGTCCTCCTTGTACGTCCATCCTCTTTATCTCATCTTCCCAAACCTCCTTCTTTCTCCCCATCTCTTTCCCACAGTCCTCACTCCTCCTCCTCACCTCCTTCAAATAATCCTCACTCCTCCTTCTTTCCTCTTTCCCTCCATCCTCGCTCCTCCTCCTTGTCGACATTATACTGTTAACCGTCTCCATTACCGTCCTCCCTGTTGTTGTTAACATTGTTGTTATTGTCGTTGTCGTCGCTGTGGCCGACACCTGTTGGCCATTTAAAATGCTCCCACGTGCCCGCCGATTCGCTGCCATGATTCGCTCCAAAGTGGCGGCCTTAGTTTCTCTCTGGGCGACAAGGTTGTAGACCAGAACGTCCTCCTCAAACTCGGACTCCTCCACGTATGAGCCGTGCACCAGTTTGGTCGCAGTGCGTCGCATTTCCTGGATGTGCTGAGGAGGTAAGGGTGTAGTAGAAGTGCATCTGTCAACCTCCAAGGTGCCGTTTGCAAGTGCCGTGTTTATCAACCCTGACGAAGAGGGATCGTCATCTGCGAAAATGTCGTCCCACTCCAGCTCCAGCGCAGAGCTGGCTCGTCCTGTCTGGTTGCTCGTAGAGACGGTATCTGAGGAGGAGGGTGTGGGGGAGAGGGCAGAGGGAGGAGGAGTGATGCCCAGAGAGCAGATGGAGTCACTCTTGACTCGCCGTATGATCTCCTCCTCATCTTCTATGTCGTCTCCTGGTGTGTCCGACCGGTATTCTTGAGGCGGTGGGTCGATCCCGTCATACCGAGCCGACCAAAGCCGACACGCCCTGGAGAGAAAAAAACCTCATCAGAACTGAAGATGTCAGACATATTAAATTATCTCTTAATAGGATGTAAGGATTGTCTGTCAGTCCAGACTAAAATATCTCAACAACTGTTGCATGGATTGATATGAAATTCTGTACTGATATTCAAGTTCCCCGGAGGATGAATCCTACTGACTTTGGTGATCTTCTGAATTTTCCTTTAGCACTGTCATAAAGCTCTTCCTCTAACACGACCATGAAATTGACATTTGTCTTTTTTGTCAATTATCTCTACAACTATGGATGGATTGCCATTAAAATGAGTACAAACATTCATGTTCCCCGGAGGAAGATCCCTACTGACTTGGTGATCCCCTGACTGTTCTTCTACTGTCACTATGGGATTGAGATTTTTCGTCATGAAATTTGGAATTAACATTTTTGTTTTCCAGAGGATGAATCCAGCTCACTTAAAAATAAAATACATATAATATGAATATACTATAATATAATATACCACTGTAAAATATTAGCATTTATTGCTCATAGTATTTTCATTGTGCAGTATTTGAGCCTCCCTTAAAAATGCAGTACCACAAGTTGCCCAGCAGATGTCCCTAAAATGCTTTGTAACATTGAACCATTGGAGCACAAAGGTTTGGTGCTTTGTTTCCCTGTTAGTCTGATCCAAAAATATGTCCAAAACTATGATTAAATGACCCAGCTATCCATTCATTTTCTCAGTCCATCTTTTCTATCCATTTTTCTATTTTTTCTTTAGCTTAATTACCATTATTAGCAGAATCTAAGATACTGTGCATGATGTAAAGAAGCTGGTCCAGAGTCTACCCCCTGATTTCATCGTAGAGGAAAGTTGAGACTGACCTGTGGGACGTGGCGATGGCCTGGCGGGCGTCCCAGAGGTAGTGGAGGTAGTTCACATCCATCAGAAAGTCTGAACCCCGACGGTAACCGACACTGTCTGATACTGACAGATCTGACAGACAGAGAATTTAAGTTAGCACGATACACGTGAGAGATTATTTACTTTGTGTTGCTCATTTGTGCTGACCTGCTCCTTTGGTCCAGTGGATGTGCTCCGAGTGTGAGTGGGTGTTAATGTGGAGGTTTCCAGGGCACCAGGATGGCAGGAGGAGCAGGAAGGAGGCAGCGCTGGAGGAGTAACAGTCCGTCTGCTTTAAGGAGGAGCGCTGCTTCCTGCTCAGGTGGCTGCAGGGAATCAGATACCTGAGGACACACCAAAGGATGTCTTGATTCCTAAAATGCATCTCGAGGAGAGAGGAGGCTTGCCTGAGGAGGAGTTATGAGCAAGGATGCATAGGTGTATCCTTTGCGGAAGTCTTTTCATGATGTATTAAAGAGGCGTGACACACAGCAAAGGGTCATTTGGTCCAATATTGCAGTCGGCAGCATAGCAGCAGTAAAACTGGCTGAAATGTAGCCACTCAGGGCATGTTCACACTGCCAATTTACATCCAGTTAAGTGCATGTTTTTGCCACTGACAGGTTTGGATCATTATAATAAGTGTCTTGCAACGTTACTGAAAGCATATCTTCAGAGAAATAAAATGTTTCTCTGTACATTTCTCTTGTTCCAGTCTGCTTTGTGTCTTGTTCTGATATCTCACATTGTAAAAATTAGCTAAATGTTCAGCCATGACAATGAAAATGTCATCTCTTGTGAGAATTCAGAACAAGACTTCTGGTTTGAGAGACTTGCTCACAAAACAGACCCGAACAAGTTAATTAAAATAAAAATGTTTGCTTTAGTTTCCAGGAGCTACAGTCTTTGTGTGACTGACCTGAACACCAGCTGCAGCATGACGTCTTCACAGAAGAGACCAATCAGAGTCCTGAACAGAGCCAGCGACACTGTACCCAGCTAACGGACACGCAAAAAAAAATAAAAAAAAATCAAAGGTCATCTTCAACAGATTAATAATAAAGTATGGAACAACAGGCTGAAGAAGAGTGCGTGTTACCTGGAAAGGTGTGTTGACCCTGCTGACCAGTGTGTCCAGGATGTGCACGTTGTCGTGTGTGTGCAGCAGGATGAAGGACAGGAAGCTCTGGAGGAGGGCGGGCTCAGAGATGGAGCGCAGGAACAGATCCAGGTACGCTGTGGTGGTCATCACCTCCTCAACCGTCAGCTACACACACATTAATGTTTATGTTAACATGAATGTAATCAAATAAGAAAATACTCTTCCGTTCAAAGCTTTGGAATCACACACATACGTTGGAATTAGTTTTTGCCTCCAAACATGGGTGTTTTTTAACAAGCCACCACTGTGTTTCCAGCAAAATTTGTGCCACCGAACATGGGTGTTTTTAGCAAGCTGTCACTGCATTTCCAGGACGGGTTTTGCCACAAAACATGGGTGTTTCTCAGTCAGCCATTACTGTGTTTCCAGTGGCATTTGTGCCACCAAACATGGGTGTTTTTTAACAAGCCACCACTGTGTTTCCAGCAAAATTTGTGCCACCGAACATGGGTGTTTTTGGCAAGCTGTCACTGCATTTCCAGCAAAATTTGTGCCTCTGAATGTGGGTGTTTTTTAATGTGCCATCATTGCATTTCCAGAGGGGTTGATGCAACTGAATATGAGTGTTTTTTAGTGAGCCATCGTTGTGTTTCCAGCGACATCTCTGCCACCGAACGTGGGTGTTTTTTAATGAGCTGTCACTGCATTTCCAAGGAGGTTTGTCACCACTGAACATAGGTGTTTTCTAGCGAGCTGTCGTTTTTGCCACCGAACATGGATGTTTTTTAATAAGCCATCACTGTGTTTCCAACAGCATTTGTGCCTCTAAACTTATGTGTTTTTTAGTTAGACATCACTGCATTTCCAAGGCGGTTTATGCCATCAAACATGGGTGTTTTTACTCAAGCAGTCACTGCGTGTCCGGTGGCATTTGTGCTACCAAACTAGGGTATTTTTTAGCAAGCCGTCACTGCATTTCTAGCGGAATTTGTGTCACCAAATGTTGGTGTGTTTAAGTGAGAAATCACTCCATTTCTAGGTGTGTTTGTGCCACCCAACTTAGATGTTTCAGCAAACTGTTGCTGCATCTCCAGCGGTGTTTGTATTACGGAAGGTCGATGTGTTTTAGTGAGCCGTTTGTGCCACCAAACTGATGTGTTTTATGCAAAAGCATGATCTTTCCCTTTCCATTTCCAAGTGTTTTATGTGTCTAAACCGGACCACATGTTAACCACAGTGTTGCTGAAACGTAAGCAAGCGTAAAGTTTCAACGTAACCACTTCAAAATAAAGTACAAATGTAATATATCCATGGTTTATAAAAATGTACAATGAAACACAATACAAATTGTTTTGTTTTGCAATACAAAACAAATTCTTTATACTAAAAAAGACTAAAGAAGAAGACTCTGCAACCTAAAAGCATCAGAGACCATTCAAATGTAAGGAATATTCCTCTCAGACATCTTGTTGGAACCGGTCAAGCTTTGGTGGCAGGAGATTACAAACTTTTCAACAGTAATATATGTCAGCACCACAAAGCCTACTCAAGATCCATTCAGCATCAGCAACAACAGGAAATACAGATGCTACCTTGTGCAGAGCAGGAGCCAGGACAGGCACCAGGAAGCCGTTGTAGATGTAACCCAGCAGCTGAGAGCGGATGGAGGGGTGAGCGACCTTGGTGACGGCACTGCAGAAGTCCAGTGAGTGCAGGAAGTGGACAAGAGCAGGAACCTGTTGACCCGAACACAAGGTCAGAGTGACATCATCAACCGTTTAGTCAGTAATGCAGGCAGTCTTTCATGTATTCTTTTATTTTGTCATGCACTCGTTCATAAATTGCTTAAGGTAACCAATGTATCAGAGACTTTGGTCCATATTGACATGATGACATCACACAGTTGCTGCAGATTTGTCGGCTGCACGTCCATGATGAGAATCTCCCGTTCCAGCACATCCCAAAGGTGCTCTATTGGACTGAGATCTGGTGACTGTGGAGGCCATTGGAGTACAGTGAACTCATTGTCATGTTTGAGATGATGTGAGCTTTGTGACATGGTGGGACCATCCGGATGTAGACTGTTGTTACTTTTTAAAATTGGCTGATTTGTTAATTCATTCACTCATTAACTTTGTCTTCCATTCACACACAAAACCTCCTTTGTTCTGTCTTTTCACTCACTGTCATTCTGAATTCATCACTGTCACGGATCCATCCATTCATTCATTATGTCATTAGGTCACTCACTCCCTGACTGTGTGGTCGTCATGGTTACCTGCTGCCAGTCAGCCTGGTCCAGATAGTGCCAGTCCTCACTGTAAACCTGCAGCCTGGCTGGAAGAGACGAATATAAACCAGACAGACCTGTGGCCAGCACCTGTAAACACACACACACGACCACATGCATGAACACGCACAGGCTTTTGTGGAAATTAAATTCCAGGGCAGATTTGTGCAGCTCATTTTATAAATAGCAGAGAATGAAGCAGGAAGACAGGGACAGAATATCGGTTTTATTGATTAATTTCACTTTATTAATAAGCAAAAAATCATTGAGCACTTTAGGAAATGAATTTATTTGCTTACTTGAGAGTTAGACGATGAGATCAATACCACTCTTATATCTGTACATCAAATATGAAGTCACAGCTGTCAAATGGTTAGCTTAGCTTAGCATAAAGACTGGAAACAGTCAATGAAAAAATTAAGCTATAACATGTTAATTAATGGGCTTTAGAGCTGCTGGTAGTGGTGACCTTTGGACTGAGCCAGGCTAGCTGTTTCCCTCTATTTCCAGTCTTTATGCTAAGCTAAGCTAACAGGCTGTAGTCTTATATGTTCTGTACGCAAAGTTGGGGATGGCGAAGGAACGACCCACCCTGCTCTCCCTATGAGTGGCTCGTACTCATTGCCTTCGTTGGTTGGATTGGTTAGGTTTAGGCAAGAGGACTGAGATTGGTTAGGGTTAGTTTAAGGATGTCAGGGTAAGCCAATCAGACGCAGAGTAAGGCAGGCCATTCCTTCACCATCCTAGGATTCGCAAATTTGCATACCGTACAGACACTAGAGTGGTGTCCATCTGCTCTCTGTAAGAAAGCAACTAAGGTGTATGTTCCCATAATGCAGAACTGCTCCTTTAAAAAAAGAGGGAAGAAGGAGGAGAAACCAACATAAACAACAACAACATCAACAACATCTGCAGTCTTGAGTCTCGCTAACAACCAGGCAACCGTCCAATCACGTGCAGACTTGCTAATCCCTCTCTGTGTACGAGCCAATCTCACCCTGATTTACTAATCTGCTCTCTGCATAAAGATTGAGGTCAGAGTGTGGTTACATGGCTTAAAGCTGACACACACACACACACACACACACAGGTGGCACGCGCTTTCGTGTCTTTGCTCCCTTCCTATCTTTCTCACACACACACACACACACACAGTAGAAGCAAAAGCTGGCAGTGATGGAGCCAACATGGCCGACACAAGTAAACAAAAGGTGCTTCTTGTCTTTCAGTAACATTATCTACCTTTTTTTCTTCTTGTTATTGTTTTACTGTAATTCAGATTTTTTAAATCTGTTTTTAGCCACGCTAACTGCACATCTCCAGACCAGTGGTTCCCGACTGGTCCAGCCACGAGGTCCAGACTTCTCCTCAGTCATCAGTTCCAGGTCCACACAGTTGAATACATTCAGCATCATACTTGCATCTGGCCAGATGGTTGAGCTAGTTTGCTGTCTCTGTCAAGTAGCTGTCTGTTAGTCACTCACTCTACAGGAGGAAACAGCACTTCAAAATAAAAGCTCTGTGCTGGATATTCACTGTGCTTAAAACCTCTTGTACTCCACCCCCATTTTGTAGCGAAAATGCCTGAAATGACATACCCAAATTAAAATGACTGTAGCGTCTGAACCGCTCTGACTACATGCATGCATGTCTTGCCAGAAAGAAAACTTTCTCAAGTTTCTTGTGAAAGTGTCAGAAACACTTTAGGTGATACAGACAGAGTAATGGTAAATAAAATAAAAAATGTGTTTCAGGATGAATAACTGTCTGTGGCTTCATCTGAGCAGGTAAATGACACTGTGGGGCTGTAAGCACACTATCAATGAACACTTGTTTCAAATTTGAAGAAGGTTGCTCAAAGTATGACCACTCTATAGTGTTTTTTCCATGAAAAGATCCAGACGGAGCTCCAAATGACAAGTCAGTCACTCAGCTTCAAAACAGTACTGTCAGTGATCAAACAACACTCAGCCAGCTTTAAACATTGTACCTTATTGAAATCAGGTGTGATTATGATAGCTGATGTTGTTTATGACACAGACACACCATAAAGTATCACCAAATAAAGCCATATGAAACGTGAAAGTCATGATCCCACTTTCTAGACGGTATATCTCAGCCAAAAATAGTGGTAGGAGTGAGATCTCACCTTTTATAAACCAGCTACGTGCCCGCTAACAGCTCCACATATGATCACGAGTGATCCTTTAACTTTTCCCTTTGAAAAACGGCATGACATGACTTGTCACCACTCATCATGATTTTGGACTTTGTGTGTTTAGGCTGCTCTGGTGCGAAATCCATAAGAAATAAAAGAAAAACAATGTTATTTTTGAAAAGTCGAGAGCTTCCCAAATCTGGCAATACCAAACATCACATGGTTTGATGACGTAGTGTGGAGCGAGGACGTCGGTGTCCTGGCGGAGTTAGAGAGGTTAAAAAAATAATGTTTTGTTTTTTAAAACAATTATTATCATTATGTTCAAGTTTCAAGTTAGTTTTAAATTATTTATTGTCATATGGGCAACAATTACAGAGAAGCAGTTGTTTGCACTGAAATCTTAAATCTCAATTGTCTGATAATTTAAACAAAGCGTGCTTTCTTGCGATGATCCTTCTAAAATGAGCAGTGGTTGAAGTTACTATATTCAGTAACAGCCGGCGAGTTAATACGGAGATGCTAGCTAGCTACTTGAAATGTTAACCAATCCTACCAGTTGGTGTGTAATGCATTAAACTGAAGAACAGCAAAAGTAATCTATAGGCCAACAAGCGTAACTGGTCAAAAATTGGTTAATCAATTATCGGTGAACTGCTGACATCCCTAGCTAGTTTTTTTGTTGAAAGCACCGATGTGACAGAGTACAGTCTTTTTTGTCTTTCTTTCTTTTTGATATTACTTTTGTGCACTTTTGCCTTTATTTATACGACAGGTGTCGTCTACCACTCAAGCTAGAGGCATCCAGACTTAGAGTAACTGGTGCCTGGCTCTAGGTTTTGTTATTTGATTCATACTTTTATATTATTTTTCCTTATCTGTTGTAATGTTGAGTATTTTCTTGACTTTAAGGCTTTTTTTCCACAGGTGCTCCAGTGTTTTGTTTTATCTTTATTACTTGCACTTTCCTGAAAACAAGGTCCAGATCTTTCCTGGTTCCTTCTCTCAGACCTAGAGTTGTCTTGCTTTGGTCTGAGGTCCCGTTTATATGACAACGATAAAAATGGTAAACTTTGGCCGATTGTTTACACGACAGCGGCATTTGGGTGCCTGAAACCGCAACGTTTTGAGAACAGGTTCCAGAGTGCAATTTTTTGGAAACGGCACCGTCTCCATTGTCATGTAAACTTGCGATATGCAGTTCCTCTGAAAACTGAGACTTTTTGCACATGCGCATTACGGTTCCAGTCACTAGGCATGCGCGAGAAAGTCGACCATCACAACAACAATGGCCGACTCCCAAGCTCTGCTTGTGCTGCTCATCATAGTGTAGATTTACTGTAGCAACTCCACCTCGTCGTCCGTCCAGACAAATGTTCGTGCGGTTGCCATTTTGTTTGTTTATACATCGCCGCTCTGTAGAAGGAAGCGTAAGCGTCACACCGCCAACTACTGGCCTGGCATGTATACTGCAACGTTTTTGGTCATTTTTGCGCATCCGTGTGCACGGCGATTGTTATCAAAACGTTGTCGTCTAAACGCGGAACTTTGTTCAAAACGAAAATGAGAAACTATTCTGTTTTCAGTGGATCGTTTTCGTGTAAACATGGCAGGGACTCATGTTGTTCCAAAGTTGTATAATTGCCTAGAGTTGGTTCGTGTTCTCACGGCAGCATTTACAAGAGGACCAGATCAAATGCCTTGTGTGAGAAAGCTGCTCTTGATTGGTCAGAATTTCCATGTGGGAAAAATCCAGGAAGTAAAGCAAACGTTGAAGAAGAGTACACTTGCAAGATAAATGTGACACTTTCTAATGTCACAATGGAGGGACAACTACGCAGGTTGATTTTAGCGCTGCTCATCGTGGACTATATTGCTGTCATTGTTCTTTTTAGTCAAACCATACAGTTTGAAAACGAGGCGCGGCTCCAACTAGAAAACAATGTTTTGATGCATTGGATGTGCTGAATGTGCATATTAAGGCAGTACAGGAGGAGGTGCACATTAATAATCCTCCAGGACTGTAACATGCTCATGTTTAACCCAAACAATGTGTCATGTGACTGCAGTTGCTTCACATCCAGGTCGGAACACCTTCTCACCACAAACCAACCGCACCAGAGTTCCTTTGGATCCGGACCGAAACCACCTCTTCAAGAAGGTCTCAGTCTGGTTGTTTTGGTGTGTTCACACCTGCTCAAACTAACCACACTTAGAGGGCGAACGAACTTGAGGTTGATTGAACCGAACCAAACAGGACAGGTGTTGTATTCATTTGTTGCTTTTGTCTTTTTCTTCTGCCTCTGAACAATTCCAAGCTGCTTCCTCTCCTCCTCCTCCTCACCTTGTTTTTAAATCCACTGCCACTGCACTGTATAACCAACTCTCTTCTCTCTCTTGCTGTTACACACACACACCCACACACACACACACAGCGACTCCAACACTCCCTGCGGACGCAGTATGAGCTCATTAGTTTATTGCATAACTTGTGATAATGAGATTACAATGCTGTGGGGAGACGGATGAATGGAGGCTGCACCAAACTCCACTCATTTAAACAGCCGCCTCATTCATAAAAAATAAATAACTGTATCAAAGAGGGTTCTTACTGTACAGGCCTTTTATTCTGTTAACCCCCAACATTACATGCACTTTTTAAGCAGTGAATTTTTTCCCCAGCTTGCATACACCCAGAAAACACACAACATTTCTTTGCCTGCATTTGTAAGGTATGTGGAGATTAACCTAGTTTGGCTCGGCCAACGGGGGTCTGTGTGGGATAAACTCGCAGCTCTGCTTGGGAAACACACCTTTAAATTCTCCACAGTTCTACGGTTGGTTCAGCTAATCTGTGTTGTATAAGTCACAGGTATTTAAAGTCTCTTAACAGCACTAAGATGTTTTAACATGGCAAAAATAATAGCTCACAATCTACAAAACCTCATCCTGTTTATTTCAGGTTTACATCATTAGCACCATATCAACGTCTCGTCATGCAACAGTTATCCAATGAGTTTGTCTCCATGATCCAAATCTACTGAGAGAAGCTGATCCTGAACAAATCCTTGACATTTCCCAGATGAGCTGACACTCCGGCAGACGTAAGACCGTGACCGTGAAACCAACAGACGACGAGCAGAGGCAACGTCTCCTCAGTTGTCTTGGAATGAACCATCAAGGTTTAGTGATGAAGGATGGAAACTATCTGTCCTTGGTGTGATGTTGTTTGGCATGCTGTCATTCAGTTCATGTGTGTGTGTCTGTGTGTGTTTGTGCACTTACAGGACAGAAGTACGTGTTCTCTGCGATGTGCTGGGCGACTCGAGCATCGGAGGCCGACAGCGACATGATGAGCAGCAGAGCGTCTCTGGCCTGCTGACCAACCGAACCCTGTCTGAGGGAGACACAGATTATAAAGGTTGTGTTGTTGCCTCCACGATGACAGTTATGTATATATAACTGTATATAAGAGAGAGCAAGAGCGCCTTGAGAGAATTTTGTCAAATTGATTAGATTTTGGTGGTCAAAGGTCAAGGTCACTGTGACCTCATCTGTCTCATTATTGTGACAGAATTACGTCGCAAAAACACTTCAAGGGAATTTCTTTAAATTTGGCACAAACATCCACTTTGGGACAAGGATGAGCTGATTAGAATTTAGTGGTCAAAGGTAAGTGGTAAAGGGCACTGTGGCCTTGTCTGTCTTATTCTCGTTAAAGCAATATATTGAGAAAACTTTGCGGGATTTTTTTCAAATTTGGCACAGACATCCACTTAATGTCAATAATGTACTGAATAAAACTTGGTGGTCAAAGCTCAAGGTCACCCTTACCCAGCTGTCTCATTATTGTGATGGAATTATATCTCAAAAACACCTTAAAGGAATTTCTTTAAATTTGGCACAATCATCCACTTTGGGTCAGTGATGTACTGATTAGAATTTGATGGTCAAGGTCACTGTGACCTTGTCTGTTACATTCTCGTGAACACCATATGACAAAAAATCCTTGAGGGATTTTTTTTTTTTTTAAGTTGGCACAAACGTCATCTTTGAGTCAAGGATGACCTGATTAGACTTTGGCTGGCAAAGGTCAAGGTCATTGTGACCCTGCGTCCGTCTCATTCTTGTAAATGTGATATCTCAAGTAAGCCTTGAGGGAATAACCTCATATTTGGCACAAATGTCTAATTGGACTCAAGAATGAACTAATAAGTAATTTGTGTTCCAAGGTCAAAGGTCAAGGTCACTTTGACCTCACAAAACATGTATTTGGTCATAACTCATAACTCATTTTCTAATTATGACAAAACTTCACACTAATGTCTAACAGGATAAAATAATGAAGTGATGACATTTCATATCCAAAAGGTCAAAGGTCACATTCACTGTGACATCATCATGTTCTACATAAAACACTTTTCTGGCCCTCATACAGCATCATATCTCAGGAACAGAAGGGGAGACATTTGGTCAGATACTGAGTTGGTGATGCTAATATTGGGTGTCCTCATTGTTTAGATCTCCTGTGCTGCCATGGTGATGGTGTGTGTGACATACCCTAAATGTGTGTGTACCATAAATGTTTGTTGCTGTGTATACCTACCTGTGTGTGTATGGTATGAGCAGGGAGAACAGCAGGAAGTTGGCGGCTCCCTGGTCCTCACTGGTGTGGAAGAACAGTTCCAGCACTGAGGGATCTTTGACCAGAGCGACACACAGCTGGTTCAACAGGAGGACCAGCTCCGCCTCCACCACACCGCCGCAGTCTGCAGGGGGAGACACAGGTGATTAACCACCCAGCTAACTGTTTAAACATCTTACCAGCTACACATGCAGCATGTGAAGCCACTTCCTAATTAAACACTTAAAACCTATTAGATGTCATTAGACAGGTAAAGGAACCCCTGGACTCCCACAGTGTCTGTAAACTGATTAGGTACTTTAAGCAAACGACAAGGAAATCCACAACAATCATGTCTTTGAGTGGAGTCAAGATTTAAAAGAATTAAGTGTGGCAACAAGCTGTCTCCAGGAAGTGAAGAGGAATACCGTCAAAACGCTGAAGCAGAGTGTAAGAGTTAGTGGCATCTAATGGTGAGGACTGCAGATTACAACCAGCTAAAACTTCTCCTGGTTGAGATTCAGTGGGTGGCATAAAAGTGAGAATTGTGAGCCTGGTCATCAGAAACCAACGAAAAAAGCTGTCCTTTAATGTCCGCATGATATATGGCTGCTTGCTGTTATAGTTTAAAAGCGCATGTTGGCGTCAGGGGGAATAACGGCACCACAAGGACGAAAGTTAAGGCGGTGAAAGTCTGACTGGGGCGGTAAGAGGGGTGGCGGATGGGTCCAACAAACACCGACTTTCACCCAAGAGACTGGTGTTTGTGTCCTGTAAGATTCTAAAGCCAAACCCTGTTGTTTTTCCTAAACCTAACCATGTGTTTTTGTTGTTGAAGGAAAAAATACATCAATTCGTGGTGTTGAACCATCGTAGTGCATTTTTTGAAAGAGACTGTATGTAAACGTTACATTTCCTGTGAAAACAGAAGTGTATTTTGAAAGAACAGAACTTGACACAGTGTCCCAGAACATCATCATGCACCCAGGGTACCTTGCAAGTCATATGTGGATGTGGAAAGTTCATCACCAAACTTGACAAGCTGTTGTGGTCCGCCATACTTCAGTTGCCAAAATGCATGCGTACCTTGTCTGTCATCATTGTTTACAAACTGTAACAGGGTCTATACTGCAAAAATCCTAAAATCCGGTACCCACTGGGTTGTGGACTCCCGTTTTGACGACCATATTTGTATGAAAGGTTGGAGCTGTTGAGGAGTGAGGGGTGAATCCGACTCACAGGGAATGCTGACGTCTAGCAGATAGTCTGTCGCTCCAGTGGCCCAATCCTTTACTATGCATAACTTTAAGCTTAATAAAATATAAATGGGTGAGTTATATAAAAATGTACCCCCCCCATACAGTTGGAGAATTCACGAATCTGAGGATAGAAAATGAATGGCATGCCTTACTCTGCGCTTCTTTGCCTTTCTCTGCCTTTGATTGGTTTACCCTTACATTCTTACCCTAACCCCGACAAGTCTCACTTCTATTGTCTAAACCTGATCAACCAAACCAACGAAGACAACAAGTGCGAGACAATTATAAGGTGCGTAAGGCGGGTCATTCCTTGACCGTCCTAGAATTCAAAAATTTGCGTACAGTTGTCATGTATGTTGAAAATAGCTATAAGACAAAAAAATGTTTGTACCAGGCTGTAAACATGTTTATTTCTGCTGTAAAGTTGAGCATTTTCATTATGGAAGTCTATGACTCGCTCTTGGAGCCAGCCTCAAGTGGCCATTAGAGGAACTGCAGTCTGCAAGGTGTTCGCATTGACAGGTCCTTTATTGTCCTGTAGAGTTCTTTTATTTATGAGACTTTAAGACTATGACTGCTCTGAACAACAGCAAGACAATAGTTTTACATGTTTTTGAAGTCTGCATTGGTTGTTTGGTAAGCTCATGGTAAAGACAAGACTCCAGGAAGTCAGTGCTCCCGACTGAGAAAAAGTCTGACTCCATGTAAAATTTCTATACATTGGTGTTAGCACAGATTAAATAAATGAAATATAATGCATTACTCAGGCTAACCGTTTAGCCCTGATTCCAGTCTTTGTGCTAAGCTATGCTAACCAGCTGCTTGCTCCAACATCATATTTAATGAACAGGTTTTGGGTGTGGTATCAATCTTCTCATCTAACACTCATCAAGAAAGCGCGTCTTCCCCCCAAATGTCCTTTGTGCACCAACTCACCAGTTCCAGCTCCAGCACAGGAGGCCAGCAGCATCATGAGCGGTCGTAGAACTGGTTTATGGTGCAGCAGAGGCTGCCTGGCCTGAGATAGAAGCATCTGGTACATCCTGAGCTGCTCAAGCTTCATGTCTTCAGTAAACTGTCTCCTCAGGCTCCACAGAAACAGCCTCTCCATCACACCCTCCAGAACCACAAACTCCAGGATGGGACCCATCGCTCCTCCTGTATGCAACAGGCGTGAGTCCGGATAGAAGACAAAGCAGAGGCATGATGAAACCTTTTTTTGTTTGTTTTTCTTACCTTGCCCAGCCTCTTCCTCCATCAGCAGGAAGAGCATGTGTTCCACATAGTTCTGGACAGCGCTGGCCTCGTCAGCCGGAATGGGGCCGAGGCGTAACACTCCGGAGCTGCTGCTAGCATGACCCGAGAGGAAGCTCAACGCACCGGTGCTGCTACGACCTGGCTCATGTTTCTCCAGGATCTTTACTACCTGCAGAGAAAGAGACGTTAGAGACATCCTCAACATTAAGTGAGTTTTTATCTACCTGCTTTTATCCACACACAAAAAAGAGCGCTAACGCTAGAGTGCAAATTTTGCAAAAAAAGTTGTATGGATAGAGAAAGGAAAGTTTGTGGATCTATCAAAAGTAAATGTAACAAAGTGTAATGGGAACATCCTTTGCAAATAATTTCCTTTCATTTTGTAATTCAATAAGCAATGTGCTGTATTTTCGCAGTATAGATCCTTTTACAGTTTGTAAACAATGATGACGTAGACAAGGTGCGCACATTTTGGCAACGGTAGTATGACGGACCACAACAGCCAAGCTATGCAAGGGCACAAACCACCAAGACAGCACTTAACTTTCGTAACCTTGCCCCATCTTGCTTAACTCAGACCTGTTGTCCTCCTTCGCAGACACTTCTTGTGCCATCTAGTGGTCGTAAGAGAACAATACATCAATCC
This sequence comes from Epinephelus lanceolatus, assembly GCF_041903045.1. Classification (NCBI taxonomy): domain Eukaryota; kingdom Metazoa; phylum Chordata; class Actinopteri; order Perciformes; family Serranidae; genus Epinephelus; species Epinephelus lanceolatus. The sequence goes on from NC_135755.1 coordinate 5,848,545, forward strand.
ATGTAAAAAAGATGGCAGCCATCTCTGCCAAGTCAGTCTGCAGCCGATCTCGACACAAAGTGGACAAGGTCCAAATCTTGATCACATTTAATGGTTGAAACTTGTTTATTTAAGATTAATTATGTTTGTAGTTTGATATGGCAACAAATGTGGGCAATTTTAGCAACAGTAACAAGCTAAGACGCCATTAATTAGGAAGGACTCGTTTGAAGACACTGGGACTTTATTATCATTGACAGTGATTCGTTTTTTATACTCCTACTGATCCCAAATAGCGAGGAGAAATTCAAAAATGTATTCCAAACAAAAATTAGGATCTCAGGAGGATAAACAGCACAGAATAATTCATCATTATAAGAAACGTACAGATACAGTAGACAACACATCGCTGTGGGAGGGATGAACAGAGGAGGACGAATGAAAAGAGGGAGACAGAGAAGAATGTAATTCACTGTCTGGACTTGTGTTAACCTTTGACCTCAGCTGCTTCAGACAAGGACTACACACACACACACACACACACAATACATTTGTACACACACAGACGTAGAGTGTGTGTGGGTTTTCTTGGCGGACGTAGAGAGAGATTTGTCTCTAAATGGATCCTGTGTTTAAGGGCCAGAGTCTGGGTCAGTAACACACACACAATCACACACTTTGTCTACCAGCCATTATGAGGAAAACAGGACAGACTGAGACAGAGGAGACAAAACAACAGCCTGACAATCGATTGATTGATCAGTTGATTGATTAGTAGCTGAGGTGGTCACCTGTGCCCAGTGGTTCTTAAACACAATCATGCATGTCTCGGGGTCCACCCCTCTCAGCGTCAACTTCTTCCGGTTGCCCCCGACAACCACCGAGGCCATCATTTTGCCTGGCAGTCAGGTGACTATAGCATGTTCCAGCTCAGTGTGTGGGATGGTGGCTGGACCAGGGGCGGGCATTAGCTGGCTCTCTTGGCCCAGGATCAGGCTCTTTCCCTGGGCTTGGCAGGCAGCTGCTGGCCTGTGAGAGGTGGAGGTGGAGAGAGTGGATATTTTTTATTATTCCTCTAGTCCAGTGGTTCCCAACACACTAATGCATTAAAAATAAACAGATCCCCTAAATAACATCATCTCACCTCACACTATGATTGTATCACATCAGTTGGGTTTGTTACTGATGCGTTTTTCTTCTGCAAAGTGGCAGGAAAAGTGGACCTCTACATGAGTGTTTGACGTCTGACACACTATTAATCCCCAGCAGGATGTCAGTGAACAGAGATACAGAGATATACTTGGGATCAATACATAACCAATCAATGACCAGCTGATTGTCATGCTGTATTCTGATAATGCTACGAACATCAGAGAGACATACTGTCTCTTCCTCTGTCCTCACATCTTTGTGTTTCTCTCTCTGTCCCAAAACTAACAAGGCCCAGAACAGGAAGTGAGGGTCGTCAGCGGCAACAATCAAACAGGAAAAATGGGAACGCGTCCCGAGTCCCACCCAGGGCGTTCCCGGGACATTCCACGAATTCCCATGGTGCTCTCCAAGAAACCACCATTGCAGTGTTCGAGTGGACCTACCTCTGTGCTGCTGCTGCTGCTGCTGCTGGAGGGACGACCTGGACCAACGAGCCTGCTGTCTGCTGTCCTGAGACAGAGAGAGAAATATATGAGTGAAAGGTTGTCTGACACGCACGCACACAGTTTACAAATCCATCCTTCACCATCTGGGCTCTTAATCTGTGTGTGTGTGTGTGTGTGTGTGTGTGTGTGTGTGTGTGTGTGTGTGTGTGTTTGTGTGAGTGTGTGCAGGGCAAACAGTTGGATTTTGGTCCAATTTCCTGTTTGGAGCATCCAGTTGTCATTACAGGGTAGGCGTGCGTGCACGTGTGCGTCTGTAGAGGACTTTGAGTGATGGACCTTGGGAGTGAGGACATTTTTGGAAATTGAGGACAATTTGGCCGTGCTTCACTTTGGGACAGATTCTTCAAAGGCCTGTTTAGCCCTGTTTCCACCAAACACTTTCAGTATGGTACCTTTGGAACCAACAGTAACCCTCAGACATGGACCCTTTCCACCGCAGACAGTCCTCTTAAATGTGGGCGGGGTTGTTGTCACTCACTGCTCTGTCCAGCACTCACTGTATTTCCTCATCAGTACCTGGTTTATCGTCCACAGAACGAGGCTGCACGCCGACATTTTCAGAACAAAATAGAACAGGCTGCAGTGAGAGTCTCTCTCCATGGGATATTTAAAAATAGCAGCTTTGTGCATTTAGTCCTTCTCAGGCAAGCTCAGGGGTTTAGTGTTGCTGTAGCCCACAGGAACAACACTCTACGACGCTTTTTTTTTTTCTCCGAGTGAGGATTAGAATATATGGAGTTCATATAACCCGGCTGAAATTAATTTATATAAACACTTGAATTGAAGATCCACTCATTACTAAAAGTGTCTGTCACATAAAAACTAAAGTGATGGTCAAAGTTGTCACAGTGAAATTTAAGATGTGCTGATGGATTCACGTCGTCACCTCATGCATTGAGTAACATTACAAGTTAACGTTCCACCTTAAAAGTCGCCGGCAGTCGGCCCAGTGAATGAAGTTATTTTTTCTCAGACTCCAGCTGCTGTGAGAGGCAGCAAAACATCCTTTCATTTTATAAGCCCCTTTTACACTGCCAGATTTTCGCCGAATGTTGGGCCGTTTTGCCGGCAAGCTGCGAATGTTCAGACACACAGAGCCGGATTGGCGAGTTGATCGGAGGTGCCCAATTATTCCGCATCATAGGGTAGTCATATTGGCGGGACCCTTTTGGTTTAAAACGACCGAGGCGGCCTTCTGCCACGGGAGGGGCTGTTGATGACTTGTGGGAGGAGCTGTTGATGACGCTGCACGTGCGAGCCACTGGCGGTGGATAAACAGGAAACAGCTGATAGCAGGAATTAGCGAGCAGCTAGTAGCAAGAGGGAAACACAAACCTGACAGACACTGTAAAGATGAGCAACTGGGGAGACAAGGAATTGCGCGCCCTCCTTGTCCTCGCAAACGAAGAGGTCATTAACCGTCAGATGACGGTGACGGTGAAGGACGGGCCGACTTATGAGAGAATCACTGAAGGACTGACCAGCTGCAGCTTCCCTCCCACGTCACTGTTTACGGCACACGTTGAGCTACACGTTTTGTTACTTGCTCACGCCCCCCATTGCCCCGAAAAAGGCGCATTCTGTATAAACAAAAGTAGGTAGGCGGCATTTTGCTGCACTCCCCGATTTTGTTTTTATACTGCTAATACTGAAAAAAGACTGATTGGGCTTTCCTGCAAATTTGCACAACTCCTGTTTAAAAAGGGCTATAGTTACAGTTTACTAATAAAACTCTCCACAGTATGAACAGTGGTTACATGAGCCTCAAAACCAGACACAACTCAGCCCTGAGCAGAGTGACCATCCTCTACTGACCAATCAGACTGCAGTGTTCACAGCTCCACCTTTTAGTACCAGATCTGTGTGCTAGGTACCCCAACAGAGGGGGGACCAAACATGGGGACGGTACAGAACGGTTCCATTGGTACCATCCACAACTTTTCACAGTGGAAAGAGAAAAAAAGCGCACCTCACTGAACTGCTTGATGGAAATGGAAACGGTCCTCGGGCTGTGCTAGCTTGCTAATTCTGGTCTCATTTGTGGTCTAATTAACAGTAAATCCATCAAATTCAGTGTCTCATGTCATAATGTCAGTTTCCCCTGGTAGAAAGACAAACGTGTGTGTGTGAAAGAGAGAAAAGAGAAGTAATCTGAGATGAGACCGTGATGTTTAATCCCAAACCACCACTGTGTGAGTGTGTGTGTGTCCTTTAAACTCAGACAGTCACATGCCATCACACACACACAAACTAAGGATTAAATACACACACACACACACACACACACACACACACACACACAGTGACCCGAGGTGTTCAGATTCAGATTTTCTGTCCTGCTTTTTTTAAATTCACTTCACGTTTTCATGCACTAAGCTGATCGAGCTTGAAATTAATTACGATAATGAAACAGGTCTTTGTTCACCTCAGCAGTCTGATCACATGATCAAACCTGCGACCTTTCACTCACAGGACAGTCTGTGTATTCTGCCACTCGAGGATCTGCTGCATTCTCACAGATTCTCCAAGTTGTGAGACAAACAAATTTATCTCTAGAGAACAAATATAAACATGTTCTCACACACACGTGTTAATCTCCTTCATCGACAGCAGCTGTTGCATTCAAGGTCGTCACTGTGAGCCACCACAGCTGTTTGTTTCTCACCGAAAACTCTACGTTTACAGTTTCTAAAAAGGTGCATGTCTTCTTACCAAAAGGGGATTTGTCAGTGCATTTGAAACCTTTTTTTAATTAATTAATTTTTCAGTTAATCACTGAGTTCAACTTACAGCATTATTTTCTGATCTCTTATAGTTAAAGTTACTTTATTGTCAACCATATTAGAAAAGTGGGCAAATTCAGTAGTTTATAAACTGGACCCGGTCTTGCCTTTAATCCACCACTGGAGGTCATAACAGCGCCAAAACGATGTCTGTATAAACAGCACAGTCTGCAGTTTGGGATCATAGGCGGGAGGGGTGTGACACACCCACGTGACCCACCACATGAGATTTAAACAGTAGCTGTTAGCAATTAGCGACTAACTCAAAGAAGAACAGCGGCTGTAAATGTCCGCAAACTGGTAAAACGGTGAACTCCTTCCCCTCTAAGCAGAAGATGAAATCAGCCGCTGTATAACCGGGACAGTAAATGATTGTTATTGCCATGTTATGCCATTGTTACTGTTTAGAAAGCCCTACTGATACATATGTTGCATGTCATACTAGAAGCCAATGTGGTGAGGTGTATAATTACACACTTGAGTCGCATGATGCTGCCATCATTAGGTTCTGTGTACAAATGCAAAGGAAGCATAAAGAAAGGACTTCTTATCGGCCCTATAATGCGATCTCTGTGTAATGGGAACAAGAAGTTTTGAAACTGGCCGAGTATTGAACGAGACAGCAGCGCTAACCACTCAGGGGCAATATGCGCTGTCAATGTACGTCTACTAAAAGTGTTTGTTTTGTCACTGACAGGCTCGGATTGTTATTTTCAGTGTCTGACAACATTGTGGAAAGGATCCCGACAGAAAAAGACCTTTTCTTTCACCAAAAACAGCCCCAAAATCTTAATAAATAGTAATTTTATCATAGTAAAACAAACTTCATATAAAGTATGAAACAAAATAAAACTCATAAAAATACGTCTTGGTCTTTCCACTGTCCCAACAATCACCAACTCTGGAGTGGTTGAAATTAACCCTTAATTCATCCAGTTAGATGTGAAAATATGCTGCCTCTATACACACTATAATTACTATTTATTTAAGTTGGTGATGGTGATGTCAGGGCTGTTTCTAGTTAAACAAAAATGATCTTACTCTTTAACAGACAGGTCTATCTCTGTAGGGATCATTTCCATAATGCTGTCAGACACTCATAATAACAATCTAAGCCTGTCAGTGGCAAAAACAAACACTTTTAGTGGACGTACATTCAGTGTGAACATGCCCCGAGTGGTTACACCGCAGCCCTCTCACTCAACACTGAACCCACGTCCTCCATGGGGACGTGGGTTGGGAACCGAAGGGTCACCGGCTCAAGTCCCCACCTGGACAAAGTAGGAGTGTGGACTGGTAACTGGAGAGGAACCAGGTTGCCTCCTGGGCACCTACAAGGAGTCCCTGAGCAAAAAATTACTAGGGATGCTGCGATCCGGATCGCGGAACAAAAATATGCTGCGATCCAGCCAAAAAATGTGGATCGGATCGGATCACACCGCAGGGGAAAAGTGTGATACTAGCACTCCATTCCACAAATCCGCTCCAGCTTTTATTTCCAGCACTTCATTGTAACACACGAAGAAGAGAGGAGAGCGGGAGGGGGAGGTCACATGATAACAACAACCGGGTGAAAAACAGCGTGGATAGTTGAAAAAAATGTCAGCGGTGTGGCAGTACTTCCTTCTGAAAAGCGAAAAAGACGGAACGGCCGAATGCAAAACGTGTATTAAACGTATAAACGTGTAAAAATTTAAATATCTAATAAATGGCTCAAGTTTTGTCATAATAACCTACTGTTGTGGACTATTCATGTCGGGAAGTATGTTATTCTCATTTTGAGTAATAGCACTTGATCAAGCCTTTTCTATTATTCCACATTACATAATAAGTACTAAAAAAAGTGAACCTATTGGTCAGAACAGAGAGATAGAACTATGTGTTGGTATCGGATCCGTATCGGATCGGTAGTAGGGCTGTGGTGTCGGTATTGGATCGAAAGTGAAAAAGTTGGATCGCAGCATCCCTAAAAATTACCCCCTCGCTCTGACACTACTCCATTTAATGCATGTACATATCTCCGAAATCGTCGAAATCCAATGCTTGGGCAGTGACTTGCGGCGTCAGAAACCAACGAAAAAAGGCATCCTTTAATGACGGCATGGTTGCTGTTAGTGTAGTTTAACAGGATCTGGCAGCGTTAGGGGGAAACGTGGCGGGACAAGAACCAAAGTTAAGGTGACGAAAGTCCGACGGGGGCGGATGGGACTTTCACCTGAGAGAGCGGTGTTTGTGTCCCATTAGATTCTAACGCCAAACCCTGTTGTTTTTTCCTAAACCTAACCACGTCTTTTTGTTGTTGAAGGAAAAATAACGTCAATTTGTGGTGTCGTACCGACGTAGTGCTTTTATTTTGAAAGAGACTGTATGTAAATGTTAAATTTCCTGTGAAAACAGAAGGGTATTTTGAAAGAAGACAATGCATGTAACAGGCTGAAGTTGACACGGTGACCCAGAACGTCAACAACCAACACACCAAGGGTACCTTGCACGTCGTATGTGACGAGGTCAGAGTGAGAATGTGTTGCATGTGGGTGTGTTTCAGGCCTGTGTGTATATGACAAGAGAAAAAAATTGTATTTCCACTCAGGGAATAATAAAGTACATCTTCATCTTCTAAAAAGTACAATGTTTAAGGTTCATAACATGAAAGGTCAAGTCCAAATACCTTGAGTAAATGTACTAAGTTACATTTGGCCACTGTTAATAGGAACACTTCTGGTGCAAGAGAGGATCAATTTCACATTGCGAACAACAGCCGACCCTGAACGCACCACCTCAGAGAGTGTGTGCAGGTTCACTGAGGGTCACCGAGCTGTGAGTGTGTGAGCACAGGCATGCTGCACCTTCTTAATACTTCTTACATCACACACACCTCACTGGTGTAGCAGCGTTACTCAGCAAAACACACACACACCTGAAAAGTCAATAGAACCGAGCAGAAGAGGACACATCACATCACATCACAGCAGCACAACAGATATTATATCAGACAGGTGTTTATTCACTGGTATTCTACTTTGTTCTATTGTGTGTATGTTTCTAATTCAGTCTTAAAGTTTATCACGTGTCTAATGTGCTCTGCTGAATTCACATTATGTTAAATTGTTTTTGCTGTCCTTTATTTAATTTCTTATTTTATTGGTTTTAATAAATCCACCTTTAACCTGATTTATTTTTTCTCTTTATCATGTTTAAGTTACACTGCAGTTTGTTCTCTTTAATTCTGATTTTCTACTTAACTCTCAGCTGCCAAACTAATCTCTAAAACACCAGACTATGACTGCACCGCATAAATAAATAATATACTATTATATTAAACGCTATACATTGTTTACTGTGCAGGTTAAACTGCACCTGACAGACGGGTCTTACCTGGAGGAAGGTCAGTTTCTCCAACTTGTTCCACATAAACAAAAGCAAAGTAGATGTAAACTCCGTCAGAGTCCAGAGATCGTTTATAAATCCCGGGTTTAGTTGTTATAAAGCGGCTGGTTTGTGTCGTTCCTGAACGCTGCTCCGTCCCTGAGGCTTTAAGCCGCTCAGCTGTCAATCACTCTGCTGCCGGCTGCTAGGTAACCCTCTGGCCCCGCCCATAGAGACGGGAAGCCACTCCCCCAGATATTTTACTGCTGTAAACAGACTGTTAACCCTCTTGTGTGAGTGTTTTAACATTGATTCCCTGGAGACTTCACCGTCACAACATACATGTTACACACATATAATGCATAATACCTGCATATATTCAGGTTACTGTGTAAACCTCAAAAGGGAACTCCAGTTCAATTCAAAAGAAAATGCAAATAAAAAGCCACATATTATAATCTAATAGAATTAAATAGAAACAAAAAGAAACTGCAAATAAATCCTTCGTCAATCATTTAATTCTAATATAAACTGTTACGCAGATTTTTTTGTATCACTATTACCATCTCTCTTTTGCTTAATTGTCATCGTCATGTTAATTTATGTATATTTATATTTTGTTTCTTTTTATATCATGGTTTTTCATGTGAATGTTATTATTAATATTTTTCTATTATCATTATTTATTTATTTATTATTTATATTATTACTTAATTTGACAATGTACAACTGATTCATATGTGCACCTCAATTTTCTATTAACAAAACTGAAAAAATATATTTTTACAATTCTGAATTTCAATTGAATAAAAATACAATAAAGCTGATAATAGGTCCATCATTTGTCATTCTAATTCTACATGTATTTATTTATGTTTATTTATATTTTTACTTATTATGATTACTAAAGTTGTTGCTATTGTTGTTATTGTTCTTGTAAATATTTATTTATTTATTTTTTTGCACTTATTTTTTTTTACTTTATTTGAAATTGAACAACTTATTCATATATGCCCTAAGAATATTAAGTATGATTATTAATACTGTTATTATTATTGTTATTATTATCATAATAATTATTATTTTTAGTAGTGATGTAATTATTCATTTTATTTTATTTATTTATTGAATTTGACATTGTGAAGCTGATTCATGAATTTCCTGAAACTTCAATAATAAAAATGTATTAATTTATTATTAAATGTATTATTATTATTATTATTATTATTATTATTATTATTATCATTGTTATAAATAGTAGTAATAATTTTTATTAATTTAATTTAATTTATTTATTTAATTTCAGACTGTAAAACTGATTAATGAACTTCCTGAAACTTTGCAATCATTAAAAAAGTATGAATTTATATTAAATGTTTTATTAAATGTATTATTATAAAACTATACAATTATTTGTATTGTTTTATATATGTATATATTATTGCAAATATATCATTATGTTTATATGTATTTAATTTGTCATTGAATCACAGATTCGTGCATGCCCTGAAATTTTTCAATAAATTAAACTGTTGGTTGCATGTATATATGTATAGTACATACATACATACATATATATATATATATGTACTATACATATACCCCACAAACCCTGTAAATACACACACACATACACACACACACACACACACACACACACACACACACACACACACACTGTATCCCCCCTGCTGTGTGATGATTTTAACAAGGCTCTGTTAATCACCGTGGAAACGCAGGTTAACGGCTGGTGTTAGAGGACAGCAGGAGCCGTTAATCTGCTGTCAGAACAATACACACACCGGGTCATCTGGATCCCAGCCAACCTCATCTTCATCATCTTCGTCATCTGGTTCAAAATGTGACCTCATTAGAACCACATCATATAGATTTTTACTAAGGAAATAAAATATAATTTAATAATTGATTTTGTTTAGATTTTGTCTGTTACAGTCATTCTTGTTTGATTGATTGTGTGTGTAATGGCTCCGTAAAGCACTTCCTGTTTTCATGAATAAATCTCACACAACTTTCAAGTAATTGGAAATGATTTTTACAAATGACAGTGCTCTGCACATACTGGTAGGCCTAAGAAACATGTTTGTCTTAAAATGTAAACTGCAGCTCAGTATTTCCTTCATATGTGTTAAATATATATATTTCTGTGTTTCCTGATGCAGTTCCTAGTTTTCCAACACATTCTCAGACACCTGCAGGAAAACAAAAGTGTCTTTAACTGTGTTCCAAGGCCATTTTTCACTGTGTGGAAATGAACGGTGTCTTGATTGATATTTTATTTATTCATTGATTTACGATTATGGTTTCAGTGCAGTATCAGACCTGTTTTCACCAAAGGTCAGTGCTGGCATTTTGTTTCATTTCCACCTGCTGCTGTTTGGATACAGCGTCAGTGCTGCACTCTGGTGGCAACTTATTGAAACTGCAACCAATTTAACTATTTATACTGGTTTTGTTTGATAGTTTTTTGACTCGCAGTGGTGGAAGACGTATTCATCTTCTGCAAGTAATGTGAAGTAGCCACAACCACAATATGGAAATAAAAGATTAAAGGCAAAAACTCATTTAAATTGTACTTATGCTGTAGGTACTTGCAGTAAAATGGAACCATGTTTGAACACAAACTGTGAATCTGTTGATATATTAATGTGTAGATAATATTTTTGGACTGTGCAGGTTCAGGGAGTGCTTATAACTATGCTGCTGTGTGTTTGAAAGTAAAGGAAAACATTGTATTTCATGAGTTCATTGAATTTTTATCATGCAAAATAACCTGTTATGGTGGGAGTAAAAATACTAAAAGTTTGAATGAAAGAACATAAACTGAAACATAAACTGAAAACCCAAGATTTTTACTCTGGATACTCTAACCCAGCCAGCATTTGTATGTGGGGCCAACGTGGGTTGTAAACAGGTTGACAAATGGGCCCAACATGGGATTGTCCTTGGGTTCCATAGTAACCCCATGCCACGTGCCCACATTATTGGCTTTACCCAAATAGGCCGCACATGGTTATGTTCAGCTACCTGGGTACCAAATGGGTATGGGCCCAAATTTGGCATCTTGTCTGCGGCCAACTTGGTTAAACCCATCCACGTGGGCAATTGATATGGGGCCAAAATGTAACCCATGAACAATCCCATATAGGGCTCATTTTTCAGCCCATTGACTACCGACATGGACCCCACGTACAAATGTTGCCTGGGAAGTCGGTTTTTAGTCTTAAATGCAGGACTTTAATTTGTAAAAGGGAAAAGTTTTCATTGTTGTGCTGCTATTTTTACTTGAGTAAAGTACAACTTCAATTCCAGAAAAGTTTGGATGCTTTGTAAAGCCTCAATTTAGTGCCTGCAACACATTCAAAAAAAGTTGGGACAGGGGAAACAAAACACTGAGAAAGTTGTTGAGTGCTTAAAAAAACTTTCCACAGGTAAACAGGTTAATCTGTAACAGGTGACAGCTTCCTGATTGGGTAACAAAGGACCACCCTCAAAAGGCTCAGTGGTTCACAAGCAAGGATGGTCACTTTGTTGAAAACTGTGTGGGCAAACAGTCCAACACTTTCAGAACAACGGTTCTCATCACACAACTGCAGTGAATTTATGGGTTTCACCATCGACAATCAAAACATCATCAGCAGTCTCAGAGTGCCCTGCATTTTTGTCTTCAGCAACTGTGTGTTGAACATGTGACCAGAACAAAAAGGGACTGTTCCTGTTGCCAAAGGTACCATTGATATGAGAAATAAAACCACAAGAGTTTCACCAGACATAGAGAAAAAGTATTAAATCAGAATTAGCATAAGGAAATGAGAAGGAATGAATCAGTACATGATATCCCCGCCATTCTCCATCTGACTTCAGTCTCAACCTACATTAGAAAATAAACTCAACAACATACCTTGAAATATCAGTCATTAGGGCTAAGAATGTATTACTGATTTACTGTACTTCCTTAAAAAATGAATGCCACAAGATAGACAGCTTCATGTTTCGCTCAGAGCAGTTTTTAATAAATCAGAAGTTAAAAAAACGTGTAAACTGTGTGGTTAATGCAGACGAGCGAAGCATTAGCTGGGAAACATCACATTTATTCACTTTATATGGAGCTACAGTTAATACTGAATTATGTGTTAGTGTCTCTTAATAAGTCATTGGAAATCATCTTTAGAAGGAGCAGATGTTACCTTCAGCTAGCTCGAGCCATGTTAAAGTTAACAATATTTAACGGAGCACAGCGAGCTAATTGCTAGCGTGCTTGGTTGCTTTGAGGTGGCTGTCAGAGATGGCAGAGGTATGATCACATAATCCTGTTTGAGCTTTAACAGGTGGTGTGTTCAACGTTTTATTTCCCCATTGCTCTTGGAAAAAAGAATAGAGCACTGTGAACAAACTCCACTGGAAATTGCCGGTTTTGGTTCAACGCCAGAAGCTGAACCCATAATTCATGCAAGGTATCATGGGGGGCAAGGAATAAGGTGGATACGATTGTCTTGTTTGCTTTGAGTTATTATGTTTTATGTTTTTTGTAATGATAATAACAACTAGTCATACCCACTGAGTGCACAGTTGCCCATGTACAGTTTCACATGGTGTGTGTTTGGGATACAGGTCATAGGAAATTGCAGATTGAATAGTCAACTGAACCCATTAAGAAGAGCAATGTATTCAGACAGAGTATTTGTGAAATTGATAGTACGATTGCAGCCACAGCGATCGGTCACATTTTAGCCATTTTTAAGCATGTTTCTGTTGTTATAGCGCCACCCAGTTGCCAATTAGAGTTAAATTTCTCCAGTCACCTTGAGGCGTCCTGTTCTACATATCTACCAAGTTTAGTAAAAATCCATATGGCGGTTAGGCCTAGATAAGAAATGAGCTCTCTAGCGCCCCCATTTTGTTTGATGGGGTCAATAATGGAGGGGTCCCCTCAGATTATGTGTGGTCATATGCCTACAAAGTTGCGTGGTGATGGCTGAAACCCTTGAGATGTTATACACCTTTATGTGATGAGCCACGCCCTCCGCAATATTCATTGCCTTATAGAAGCTCAGTTTTAGTAAGTTTTCCAACTTTTGCCAAGAGGGAACTTTAGATATTGGTCCCTAGATTATGTTCACCCAGTTTCATGCAGATCGCTCAAACTTCCTAGGAAGAGATCCATTTGAAGTGTTTTTCAAAAAATTCAAAATGGCGGAAAATCTATATAAGCGGAGGTTATGGGTTCTTGAGGCAAATGTGTTCCTCATGAGGAGAGGCATCTCTGTGCAAAGTTTCATGTCTCTACGACATACGGGGCATGAGATATGCCCATTCAAAGTTTGCAATTTCAAACTGTTGCTATAGCGCCCCCCTTTGGCCAATTGATGTAATATTGCTTCATTGGCATCCTCCCATGACCCCTCTACCACTGTGCCAAATTTCACATGGATTGACCAAGTCAGTGAGGAGAAAAACGTGGAACAGACACACAGACAGAGTTTTTGTCATTATATAGTAAGATTATTTTCTCCCTGTATTTTACTTTACTACAGAAGCAGAGTTTTGAATGCAGAACTTTAAGTTGTAAAAATGTATTTTTAAAAATTCTGGTGTTGCAACTTTTACTCCTCCTTCAGCACAAACAGTAGCATGTGTTGTGTTAGCTAAGCTAATTGTTTTGCCCTCCATTTTTCCTCATGTTTCTTTTCTTTTCTTTTTTTTTCAGTTGGTGACGTCACGCAGCCGCAGCGCGTGCAGCTCTGTATCTTGAGCTCGCGACCCGGCCGGGGGGGGGAAACAGGGAAGCTTGGAGAAACTCTTCAGCCGAAACCAAACACAACGACACTTATTGTGTCCAACTAACAGCGGGGTTTGGACGGGTTAACGTCTCCGGAGCTTTCCAACACGGAGCCGGAGAGTTTGACCGAGGCTGGAAGTCCTCCCGGGCCCGGAAAGTTGACCGTGTTTGGGTGAACTTGTCCCGGGTTGTTGTGGTGGATGTTAGCGACGACAAAACAGGAGGCGGAATAATGTCGGTGCCGCTGTCTCTGTTGTGACCCAGCTCCATTTTCTCCAGACAGACAGAAAAGTGAGGATAAAGACGCAAAGACAAGAGAAATGGCCGAAGCCCGGTCAGAGGAAGAGGAGGAAAACATGATGAGGGACACCCGGGAACAAGTGGTACGACGGCAGCCAAACAGCTCCGGAGGTAAAACAAACCCCAAATATGTCTTATGCTTATATCTCCTGTTTAAAGCTCTTTGCGCCTGACATTGATTCAGTTTAACTGCTGTGGGAAAAATAAGTTGTCACATGCTTAAACTGGAAATACAAACCCTGAACTGACGCTGCAGAGGACCAGATATCAAAGGAGAAAGCCCCTTTAATATATCTTTAATATTCTTTATGTGTCACTGCAGTATTTTGTGCTAATACTGGTGAGTTTAAAGGTACTTCAAGTCCTCAGAGCTGCTTCAGGCCCCTCCACCTCTGTGATATTTGTAGTGTCCCTGTAAAATCTCTCATAGCACTGACACAACTATTCCTACCACTGTATGTACAGTAAACTGGACTGAAATACCAGTAACTTACTGGTTTAACATGCAAAAGATGAAGCTGTCATAAAGCCACAAAACAGTGTGCAGCAGAGAGTCTGCGCTGAAAAGCTTAAAAGATCCTGTGGGTTTGTATTTATTGTTTAAAAGTGCTGAATTTGTGTACAAGTTTTGTCAATAGTCGATCATCCTCCATGTTTTGGTATCTGATTAATCATTTTAAGCATTTTTCAGAGCCTGACTATACTGGATTTTTACAGCCGATACTGGTCCTGCAGCTTTCTTGAGAGCTGCACAAACTGTTTATTTTAATTTATTTATTTAACCTTTATTGAACCAGGAAGTCCCATTGAGATTGGGATCTCATTTACAAGAGAGACCAGAGGCCCGTTCAATCAAGTATGCCACAATAAAACCTACATAGTGTGAAATACCTGAAATAATTTGTTAATTTCAGCTGACACTTCTTCTGGCTTACATGCCTCCAGTGTTTCTCCAGTGCTGCTCAGCATTTTTGACATGGGCCGCTAACCTACTGTAGCACCTGCTAACATGTGCTCACCTTTTTACTCCGATACGAGAGCCTAATTGACCTATGGCTAAGCCCCACCCCCCTCCACTCATTCGGACAAACTATCAACATTCAGTGACCGGCACTATGGCAGGTGTCACAGTACACGGCATTTCACAGGAGGCAATTGATGATTTTTGGGGACATAACGATCAGATGTCATTGAGAAGTAACCAAAAGGGCCTAAACTACGCATTGGAGGGATATATTCATCATTTTATTGTTGAGAAGGTCGATGAAAAGCTTAAATTACAAGCCAAAATTTACAGGTCAACGTTAGCTTAACTAGAGCCCTATGGACAACAGCTAACAATGATGTACGATCACCAAAGTACAAAACTAGAACAAAATAGGCTAATGAACTCCCAGCAAACAAGGTGACATGATGAACAACGCAGCTAGGAGCTAACGTTAGGCTAACTCTAGCTAACGTTAGCTAGAGATGTTAAAGATAACTTTATATTTCCAGCAAAGTGACAATATGTTGCCTCAAACACAATGTTGACTTACCTTAGAACAGATATAGACATCATTGTTAATCTTATTCACGTTGAGTTGATGTTGTGGTCTAACGTTACCACACAACTTTATCCAAAGGAGACACTTTTCTCGGTTGAGATGTGGTTTAAAGGGTAAAAAATACACCTGGTCGCCCAGCCTCTCAGGATACCTTGTGTCAGAGTTGCATGTACCCCATGCACACCGTTTGACCATTTTTAAACTTCAAATCTCTGAAAAAGCTCATAAAACCGAACAAAACTGACTTTCTGTGATGCATTTCAATGGACATCCAGGCAGAGAATGTCCGAGTGTATGGGAATGGCTATACGCACTGTGATTGGCTCATCGTGTTTGAGGGCGGGACTTAGCCATAGGTCAATTATCTGCAGAGGTCTCCTCCTTCCTAAACAAACAGACCAGGGGCCCATACTACGAAGCAGGATTTGCAGTTAGCGAGGTAACTTGAGGGCTGACTTTGGGTTTTCAGTGCTGCCAAGCTGGCTCTCTTTTTACCAAGATAAAGCAGGTTGACTTCAGAGTATCAGATCCTAGCTTGTCAACACCCGGACCTCGGACTAATCAGATCACTGAAGAAAAAAGTATCCATGAACGAAGTCCGGCGTCCCCGGTAAAAAAAGAGTCATACGTTGTTGTAGGTCAGTAAAATAATTTCATTGTCTCAGGGATCTATTTCCCATTGTTTTAAAACAGAGCTTCTAACAAACACAGAGGTCGGTGACACACTAAAGACATGATTTTGATATTTTACACTCTGATTCCATCAGTGCAGCTCAGAATATCGTACAGTGATGAGTGAGAGCTTTACAGTATGTAACAAATCTCTAGGGCTGTAGTCAACCAAAAAAAATCTCGGTTGACTAAAGTCGCACATAATCTTCAAGTAATCGATTAGTCGTGGGAAAAAAAAAAAAATCTGCATGTTATTTTGACTTCTGCGGTGGTGTGTCTGTGTCACTCTGCAGTTACACCTCCAAAACACTAGTCGGCGTTGGAGGACTGTGTTAAGTGCTGTAAAGTTTTGTACAAAT
This sequence comes from Epinephelus lanceolatus, assembly GCF_041903045.1. NCBI lineage: Eukaryota > Metazoa > Chordata > Actinopteri > Perciformes > Serranidae > Epinephelus > Epinephelus lanceolatus. The sequence continues at coordinate 5,865,006 of NC_135755.1, forward strand.
CAAACTTTATTTATATAGTTGATTCAAAACACACATTAAACACACATTAAACATGGCTTAATAGAGACAATTTCAAACACATGTACGCAAACTGGCTACACTATAAATCGCAGAACTGACAGACAAACACTTGTCTTTATCTGGACACATTTCCCCCACAAATACAACATGCTAACGTTATTAGCACAAGTCTATGGCATTTTACATTGTATAAATTAGCCTAGCAGCTAGTGATCTTTTCCTCTTCTTATATAAAACCAGGGACAACAGCAACATGTAACAAAGGTAACGGCACATAATTAGGCTCCATTACAACTCACAAGGTTCACTGACTAAACAACTGTCTTACACTAAACATGTTTTCCAAACAAATACAACATGCTAACGCTATTAGCGCCAGCCTATGGTATTTTACATTGTATACATTAGCCTAGCAATGAGTGGAGATTTCCTCTACTCTTATGAAGCCAGGATAAATCCGAAGTATAAATCCCTGAAGGATAAATCACACAGACGTCTTAAGATGCTGTTTTAGTGGAGGCTTTACTGTCTTCACAATTTATTGTTTCTTATCTGTGAAATAAAAGTAAATACAAGCTTCATCTCCACTGAGGGAGATGGTTTCAGCTCACAGAAACAGACAGGAGGTCTGCGTCACCGCGACGTTGAGTGTGAGGGTGGGCGAGTTCAACTTTCTGTCAGCGGGGGTGTTTTGAAAACACCGATGCCGATGCATTCGTGCATAACCCAGAATGAGTAAAAACGAAGCAGCAACTAGTCTTTTTCTGGCCTCAGAGCAGAAACAGGACTTGTTTCAGAAATGAAACTTCAGCCTCAGCTTTTTAAGAAGATTATCTACCTGAGGTTTAAAAGACAGAGCAAAGTACTAGTAACAACCTCTAACTTCTTTCCCCGAGCATCAGGAGCGCATTAGAAGCAAAAATGTCAAAAATCTCTGGTTCCAGCTGCTGGTTTTCTTTTATTTCCGTGACATACAGCTGAATATCTCCAGGTTTTGGAATATTGTTTGGACAAAACAAGCAGTGTGAACATGTCAGCTTGAGGTTTGAGAGACTGTGTTGATTATTTTTTACTGTCCTCTTACATTTAATGCACCCTTATTGATGAAGAGAATATTTGAGGAATGACTGACTTTATGCACGCGGATGTATTCTTAAACAACTGATAAGAGAACAGCTCTGTGTGAGTGTGGGTGTAACCGGCTTGAACCTCAAAGCCATAAATTCTTGTATCAACATGCCGACATGTCATCATTTGGGTCAAAGTTTACACATGCAGGCATAAATACACAGAGTAATGGTGCAGGCCTGTGCCAAGACTGTCTCATTCAGGGAAACACAAGTTATTATTTAACGCGATTCTTCTTTGTACTCGTGTTTTTGTGTGTGAGAGTTAGAGGAGTGCATAATCCCAGAGGAGCCTTTCAGACGATGCCCTCGCCTCAGCCCCTCCAGGCGAGGGCTGGGTTCATGTTTGGGGAAATTACGACACAAGTCTGAGCACCTTTTTTTGAAGTGATACTGTGACACAGAGCACCCAGTCAAGACTTTGAACTGAAAGAACACATCCCTGAGCATAACCTGGATTATTTGCATTTGAGGTTATTTATTTTGAATAACCACATAATGGAGTATATAAGAGATGTTCTGTTGTCAGTACAGGGAGCCATGCTCACTGTAGACAGCCTTCTCTGCATGTAGTTTCTCCTTTGTGTTGAGTAAATAGCAGCAGCTCTGAGAGCAGAGACATGGCCCACATGATGCACACAGGAGCCTTTTATCTGGATAACATTTGGTTTCAGTTTGGGTTACGCAATATATCAGTTATAATGTTTGTGGTTGGGGTTGGGCCAGTGTAAAAATAAAATCAACCCCTTTGATATTAGGCCAAATACTGACTTAACATTGTTGCACCTGACTCAGCAGCCGCTCCTGAGTGGAACATAATGACACTATGTCCTAACAGCAAACAAGCGTCAGACTATTAACTTAGGGCTGGGCGATATAAAGATACATCGATGTATTTTCAAGCAAGATATAGCCTACATTTACAAGAAATGTCCATGAAAATTGCAAAAAATGTCTAGAAGTTATTTAAAAAAAAATGCAAATGGAAAAAAGAAAAACAGCTAGGGAAAAACTATATTTAAAATTATTATTTCATTTTAAAATGATGTCACAAATTTTTTAAGCACTTTTCCAGGTCATTTCCTTTTTTTTTTTTTTTTTTTTAACTAATTTTCTTGTTTTTATTTTTTTCTTTTTACCAATTTCTTGCCAAGTTTTTGGGTCTTTTCTGCTTTCATTGCTCGTTGCCCTATTTCCATGCATTTGAAAAAAAATAAGCCAATTAGTTTAGGTTTTAAAGGGTTAAACAGTTGATCAAAAAAAAGTTCCTTTATTGAATTTCCAGAAAATTTGCTGTATCATAATTTATATTGCTTTGACTGATGTAAACTTCCATACATCAGGGTGGAGGATTTTTGCCCTGTTGCCCACTCCTAACCAACACTGCACAAACAGGAAGTGATGGTCTTTATCATTTGGAATAAACTGAAGAAGTAGAAATAGGAAGTTAGAATTCAATTGACAGGTGATCTTAGGTGACGGTTGATGTGATGGGGAAGTGTGTTTCAGACACACCATTAAACACTAAAACATCACACTAAACAGTGAGTAAAGCCGGTGCCCTTGGTGGTAAAACTCCTTGGCCCTGTTTCAGACAGCAGGTTCAGTGAAAATTGAGTTAGTTTCCCCAGAGAGGAGGGAAACTCTGGGTTTTAAGTTTCAGAGAGAGAGAGAGGTAACTTAAACTGTGAGTCAGTTACTGTGGTGACTGACTCTGTGAACCCAACCTCCTTGGTTTTCTTAGATGAACCCTGTAGTCCAGTCAACCTGTGTTTTGACCCTGGGAACACTGCAACAGTAATCATTCAAGATTTTTTGTGATCTCCTGGGACATCCAGAAATCATATTAAAATTATACCATTGTATTGTGTCACAGCATCACACAAAGAAGTGCATATCTCTGCTTCTGAACATGATATTTTCATAGAATTTACATCCAACATTAGTTTTTTGGGTGTTCTTTCACATAAAACCATCAGATATTACCTGTTCTGACTGTATATGTGCCATTAGAGGGTACCTGTGCCCAAAATAACCTTTTTTTTGAATCCAAACAGTCAGTAAAATTAGGTTATTAAGTATATAATCATTCCATTTCCTGCATAAATGTGTTTGTCCATGAAAACCATGATGCATATAAACACTCTGAGACCTTTAAGGATTAACTTGAAACATACCTCTGCCTTTTCATTCTTTTGTTTAACTGTTGGTGTTGTTGATGGTTTATCTCTGTGACTAAACTGCCACTTGAGGAAGGTTATTATGTTGGAATATCATCTAGAGATAAAAGAGTTTTCCATGATACCAGTCTAGACTTTGCCACCTTGGGTGGTACCAGTTCGTGAAAATCACGAATCACCTGGACCCATAATACACGATCGCCACCAATTCCCCAGAATGATTTAGACGGTAACAAACAGAAGTTTCTGCTATCGCCCTGTATGCATTTCCTGTCCCATATAAGACGTACATGTCTTCTTCTGGTACATCATCATGAGGCACAGAGTTTCATATCGCTTTTGCAATTTATTTAAATTCAAATAAATTGTTTTAAGTGAATGGAAAAAAATACGATCATGACAATGGGTGCGGTTACATGATGGCTTCTCATTCGGAAATAAATAATCTGAATAATCTGAATGAAATCATGTGGAATTAAAGTCTTTCCAGGTAGTTTACGTGAGAAATATTCATTCCGAATGAGGGTTTACACAGGAGATCAGTTTAATTACCTTTACTTGGGTCCACGCAAGATTTGGGGCAGGGAAGGTTTCTGATTGGATAGGGGGCGGGGTGGATGTTAAGTGTTTATGTCTACCGGGAGAAAACACTGTAGTCCTCACTGAACTTTCATTCCGAATGAAAAGGGAATTAAACTGTCAATGTAAACGCACTCCATGAGTTGCTATGGTGAACTGCAGTATCGGACTGCACACAAGCGTAACACAGACTGAACATTTGCCAGCTTAGGTTAGTCAACTCTGAGTTCAGGGTTACACTAAGAGTTTGTTGACCCTGTTTTCTGAAACAGCTCCCTGTTTTCAGCTGTTATCAAACAACAACAAAGAAATCCACCTGTCAGTGTTGTTAATTCATCAGCTACTGCTCATACATGAGGACAGAGGCTTAAACATGCAGATCTGGGAGCATGTGCTGCTCAGTCAGCTGTTGTTGTTGTGTAATGAAACTCGAGCATATGATCGTGACACACTGAGTTCACCGAGTTTTCATCTGGTGTCTTTTAAATATGTTTTTTTTCACGTGTTAAGGAGTGCAGCAACAGTTTCCAGCATGCAGGAGATGTTGTTGGAAATCATGGAAAACCTTTGGAGGCACAACGTTAACTCGCACACTGCAGAGCAACTGTTTGTGTTTGTTTGTGTGCAGCGTTCCAGCGCTATGGTTCTGCTCTGCATTTAAAGTCAATCTGTGATTAATTCTTCTGGCATCTCAAGTTTGTTGTTTCCACACTGTTTGTCTTCAGCCGCTCCCCGACCTTTGGGAAATGAAGCTCAATCAAAACACCATCTTGACTCAAACTGCAACTCTATTTTCATATTTACAAGATAAAGTGAACAACAGAGAAGACATCAACAGTCTCAGATTTAAAATAAGAAGAAAAGAGTCAACTAGTCAAATTTTTGACGAAGTTGTAGGTGAACGTCATCCGCTAATAGATTTCATCAGGCCCTCAAATGTTTCCAGACTGCTTCAAAAAGATTTGAGACTTTATTTCTACACTGCATCTTCTATTATTCTCTCACATAATCTTTATACTTCAAACTGTGAACCCTGCACAAGTGCACAGCTCTTTCCTTTTAAAAAATGATATATGGTGCACTGTCAATTTTCCTGTTTTATTCACTTTTTTTCCCTTTTGCAGTTCTTGCTTTTCATCTTTTTTATTTTCCCTGACTGTGATTGTTGTACTAAAACTAGTCGTGCGATTAAAAAAAATTAATCTAATTAATAACATGCGCTGTGATGAATTAATCTAAATTTATCACATACATCAATCTTTGCAGTGAAAGTATTTAAAATTTTTATTCAAATGAATTTTGGCAGACCACCAAAACCATTTTGTATGGGAGTTAGTTAGTCACGGGTGGACCTACTCAGTTTGTGTTTAATCACCTGGTTGAGTGCGGCTTGATGAGGCTGGTTGCTTGCGCTAGCATCACAGGCTGTGCTAGCTCGGACCTCCAGGTTCGCTGCTAAATGCTTTGCATTGAGGTAATATTTCAGGCTTGAAGTTCTCCAATGGTATTAAAATTCCTCACTGCAGAAACTTTAGAAGACGGTGCTCCTATCAACAGTTCCATGTGGGTGTTTTTTAATTGTATTTGTTCGATTCAGGGGGCCAAGCAGCGTCGTCCCATCTGCCACCATCCTATGACAAAGCCACTGTGGTCTCCAATGACACATCAGGTCAAAGGGCACCACTGAACACGATTAATCGGTGTTAATTTTTTTTAACACGTTATTTTTTTCCTGTCAAGATAAGTCAAGTCAAAGTTTATTTATAAAGCACATTTAAAACAACCTCAGTTGACCAAATGGCTGTGCAGTTACTAAGATACAATATAAATAATCAAGCACAAATACAGTAATAAATAAAACAGTAATAAGAAATTTAGAATAGTAATTTAGAAAGTAAGTAAGTTTGACAACCTACGTGCCCTGGTCGTAGTGTGAGGCTGAACAAGCTCCGATAAATAAGATGGTGCCAAACCATTTAAACATTTAAAAACAATTAATAAAACTTTGAACTGGATCCTAAAAGTAACGGGCAACCAGTGCAAAGATGCAAGGACTGGACTAATGTGATCACGCTTTTTCTTTCCAGTCAGCAGGCGGGCGGCTGCATTTTGGACTATCTGTAAATGACGCAGTGCTGACTGGTCGAGACCAACGAACAAAGAATTACAGTAGTCTAAGTGTGATGTAACAAAGGTATGGATAACTCTCTCAAAATAATTTCTGGGGAGATACGCCTTTACTTTTGTTAATAGTCTCAACTGAAAAAAGCTTGTTTTGACCATAGAGCTTCTTTGTTTGTCAAATCTGTAAAATCACTGTCTAAAATAAAACCAAGCTTCCTTGTAAAAGGATGACAGTGAGACTTAAGGGTCCCAATGGCACTGTCATAGCCATCCAAGAGGTTTTGATGGCCAAATAAAATTATCTTAGTTTCATTTTTGTTCAAGGAGAGAAAGTTTACTTCCATCCAGGACTGGTTGTCATTGAGGCAGTCTAATAAAACCTGGACAGAGGCTTGATCATTTGTTTTTAACGGCAGATAGATTTGTACATCATCTGCAAAGCAATGAAACGAGACATTGTGCTTTCTAAAAATAGATCCCAAAGGTAGCATGTATACTGAAAAAAGGAGAAGGCCCAGAATGGAACCCTGAGGCACCTCACAGCTCTGGGGGGAAATGGCCGAAGAATACTGGCCCAGCTGGACAGAAAAGCTTCTATCTGAGTGGTAGGATTGAAACCACTTCAGAACAGTACCCCTAATGCCCACACAAGTCTGTGATTAATTAATCAAAAAGAATGTGTTATTTTGACAGCTCTGTTTAAAAAAAACAAGGAAAAATGATTAATCTGTTATTCGTTTAAGCAATTTTTTAAGCCAAAATGCTGCTTTTTTTGTTGTAGGAGATAATAAACTCATATCTGTAGATGATAAAATGTTGGCCGGAAAAATAAAGCAATATGATGTTACTGCTTTGGGTTTTAGAGAACTGTGATGGCCAATTTTTATCATTTTATAGACACAACAGCAATGAAAATAGTACTAAGTTGCACCCCTGGTTGTGTACCTGTCCAGCTGATGAATCTAAGTCTAATATTCACTCTCTTTTAGCTCTGTTTTAGTCTGAGTTAACATCTAAATGCTAAATGATGGTCACAAGTTAGTCTTTAACGGTTAGTGCACAGTGGATTTACGTATGTTTTTTTGGTGAAAATAGCTACATGAGTCTGGAAATTCGTTTGATGAGAGCAGTGAAGAGTGAACCAGAACAGTTAAACTGCGAGCTGTAGTTGAAAGATGCTAAAAGCTTTGCAGAGTTTGGTGATAACTCTCTTCTCCATGGGTTCATCACTACAGACAACACCTTTCACATCCATGTGCTCATTAGTTCCATTGTTCATATAAAGGTCTTTATTAAAGCAGCTTAAGTTTCCTTGAGTTAACATTAAATCCCTTCTTCCAGTCTCTAACTTGTAACCTCCGACCCCGCCATGTCAAACACAAAAGCCAACAGATGACGCATGCCGGATAAAATTTGCTGCGGTGTGCATCTTTGCGTGTTTGAACGCAGCTCCAGCACAAAGCTGAGCCAGCCTGCAGCAGCAGGACAAACATCTGGAAGTGTTAAAACTCCTGATGACTGCAGCAGAATCCCATGGCGGCCAATCACAGCCTCACTTCCTGGGTGCTCTTTGCCAATCAGGAAGCTGGCCAGAACAGATGGGCGGTCCTATTAGAGTTATAGAGACAGAGGGAGAGTTTGGGGTAAGAGAAGAAGACAGAAAAGAGACTTTTTTATGCGTTTTTAAAACGGAATACAAAGAAAGCAGTCTTTTCTTTTTGGAGAATATTTTACAAACGCGTCATTGTTTAGTTTCTCTGGACGCCACAGGAAGTCAAGCTGACCTGATTATCAGTTTGGGGTGTGAGGAGAAGAAGAGCAAAGGAGGTAGGGGATGGTGAAACAGTTCAGCTCTACGCCAGAGAGAAAGAAACTACTTTTGTCTTTTCATTCAGGTTCTGAGGTTCAGCTAAGGACACGTCAGTCCACAAGATTTTTACTTTGTCTTTTTTATTGTTGCTACTCACTGTGACGTTTCTAAAGATCACCTGTCAATCAGAGTCGACAAAGACTTTGACATCCTTTTCCCTTGAATTCCTCTTTGGATGTAGGTCCTGTTGGTGGCGCCATTTTCAGTGTGTGCTCAGTTCTTCTTCTGTCGAAAACGCGTCACTTCCTGTGCGGTAGAGTCTTGCTTTTCATTGCAGAACCAAACTTTGGTTTTGGGATTTTAACATAATTTAAACCTCTTTTTCAGGATGTCTGTAGATACCTTAAAAGTCTTAAAATATCTTAAATACAGTTTTATGAATATAAGGCCTCAAAAGTCATTAGTCTTAAAATTAAAATTGTCAATCTGTCTTTATTACCACAACAGTTTACCTAATTTTATCTGTCACTTTATACTTGCACCTGTCTAATAGTCTAAAGTTGTAAAATATGAAAAAATCTGTCCAAGCATTAAATTCCTAAACTTTATGATACTTGATGCTGTGGAGTCGGACACACAGAAAACAAGTTTGGATGTACAGACGTGTAGCTTCTTTGCATATGACGTCTAGATGAAGGATGGGCAACTTAATACCTGGTTCTCACTTCACGATATCAGCCCAATCATAGCGTGACGCAGCGTCGTACAGTGTCGGCTTGGATCGTGAACAACAATGAGCGTGGTACGTGATAATCCATCGTTTCATCTCTTGTAGTGTGTCATAGTAGACGACAACCGACGCCACGTTGGGACGCCTCAAGACGTTCCAACAGACAGTCTAGCATGTTTGATTTTCTTTTTGTTGTACACGACTGCTTCCGTCACAGCCGTCACTTTGACCAGTAGGAACACAGAGCAGTTTGCTGCCATAGACAACTGTATGAGAACAGCAGCCCAGGGTTTTTGATATTTCCTCTAGGGATGTTACCACACACAGTAAAAAGGGAAAATAATGGTGTGAAACAGCAGAGGCATTTTGTCAACCTGCTGAGTTAATGTTACTGCCATTAGCACCAAGCTAGCAAACAATGTTCTTTCTTCATAATGGAGGATATAAAGGAATAAAACTAAAAAATAGAGGCGGGGCTTTTACTCACCACAACTGCAGAGGCTACTAGCTTCATTTAATCCCTCTGTATTTTTATATATTTACTTTTAATGTGCTCCCGTTGCCTTGATAATGTTAACGCATTGCGCCGTCATTTCAAACTCATCACTTCCTGTGTCTGTTTCACATTAAAAGCCCCTTATAACTTTGGTTGAAATAATCCCTTCATTTTCTAAACAGACTTTTATTGTGAAACATTTGCAGCCATCTGTTGGCACTTTTTACAACATTTCGGCTGGCACATGAACAGACACAGTGACTGAAATAATAGTAACAATAGTAAGAATAGCACAAGAATAAGCTTCACACACGTCGTGAAAGACGACCAGGGATGATTGGTGTGGACTGTTGTGCAGTCTGTCGGCCAAGTCACAGCACAATTATATGACTCCGCAATCACCTAATGTGACATGGTGACTGTTGAAACAGACAAAAATGTTGTGTGGTGTGAACCAGGCATAACGCAAAGACGACCAACACATCACGCGTCATTAATGTCATGTATTTGCAAATAAGCTATTAATCACAGTCTCTTTCTCTTCCCAGGTCGTCCTGAGAGACGTAAGCCAGAGCATCGTCACAGGTAAGACTTTTTTTTTTTTAACTCTTTTTTTCCTCTTTTTTGGTCTCACCTGACCGTTTGGCTCAAGATGACTAACTGTTACCAGCAGGTGCTTTTAATGTGACACACATGGAGGAGGAGTGAGGGTTTTGGCCGAGGAGGTGCGTTTGATGTTGAAATCCAGGTGACTCAGACAGCTCTTTGAAGTTAATCAGTGATATTTAGTGTGTTTAAACCCGCTTTTTAAAAAAGCTAAATATATCTCTACAAACCTGCAGTAAATGTTTTCTGCCATCAGACTCCAGTTTGGGACCATTTTCTGCAGTGTCCTCACAGACTTGCAGGATCTACTTTCTCCCCTTTGGTCTCCGGGTCTGACACACTCCTGAAAGTATTTGGGCTGTTGGCCGGTTGGCATGGCAACTAGCTGGAGAAGTCACAGAGTTTAAAGACTCTGTGTGTGTGTGTGTGTTTATGGGAGAATTGGAGCCTCAGATTGAGTCTGTCTCACGTAAAAGATGGTAACGGGAGAAGAAGACTGACCGTAAGATGGTTGTGAAACACCTAGTGCACAAATAAACAGCTGACTGCTCGTATTAGTCTGCATTAAAAAGGAGCAGGACAAAGTTCGAATCATTTTTGAGGCCTTTGTGTTATTTGAATAAATATAAGATTAGGTCAGTTTGCGTGTGTTTTGCAGGCATCCTCACAGGAGTTTCCCTTCACCAGAACACATGTTTAAAACTGGTCTGCTCCCAAAGTCAGCTGTGGAAAACAACCAAATCCTAACTCCAATAAAAAAAACCTGTGTAGCTAAGCTTTCCCCTTCAACTGTTACTAAACACTTCCTGTAGCTGTGTCACATTAAAAACCATAATCAGCAGTCTTTTCCTGAAAGGTTTTCTCACTGTGAAGCAGCTTCAGGAAATGTTGACTTTGCTTTAACATGGCAGTAGCTCTGTTCTCAAACAGCGCTTTGTTCCTGCGATGCATCTGCCAATTTTTATAATTCTTATAACTCTGAAACTGAACTTCTCTCATAGAGGTCCCTGTTAACAACAACAATTGCGTTCATATATTTTTTTAAAATTTGCAACAAATATGCATAATGGCAAGCTAACTGCGCTAAATACGGATCGGAAATGTGTAACGACATTTTTTGCCGACACTAGATATAAAAAAAACAGAGCAGATTGGAATGTCGCTTTTCTACATGTTTAAATGTTGCTCCACTGGTGTATTGATAAAGTCTTGACTTTTTCCTCATGGAGGTTTTATTGCACTCACAGTAACAAGCGTAGTCATCAGCTCAAGTTATTTTCACCTCTCGGTCTCCTCTGTGGCATCTCTACTCTTTGTGTGTGTGTGACCACAGATGGCAGGAGGAGCGGCTGCTGCGGCACGATGACACCAAAACAAAAAAACAGTGAGCTAACAGTTACAGATGAAACAGCCGGTAATGTCTGAGCTTCTCACGACAACAGTTCTTAATAATTTAGTGCCGGTGCCTGTTTACTACCGGTGAGATTAATGTGGTTAAAGCTCCACACATATGTAGGAAAAAGCGTGTATTAAAAGATCGACCTTGGATTTTATGAATCAAAATCCAGTCATTCAAATGAAGGTCGATTTGAATTGGATGAATCGATTATTTTAACCCAGCCTTAGTGTTCACATTGATTTTCTCAGACGGGAACTCATTTTTCCAATAATTTTGACATCCCATAAATTGCAAAATGCGCTCCCATTAGGTAAAGTAGAGCTTCATATTTTATAAAAAATATTGCTGACACGTTTCAAGGTCTTCCGTAGAGCGTGAATATTGTTTAACGACAAGTCACATGTACAAGACAATAAAGTCAGTAGTTGGGTTTCCATCCTCCTATTTTTATTCACAATTTCAACAATTGCGGGAAAAAAAAAAACCTTGAATGGAAACGCCAGAAATTTGAAAAAAGGACGCAATATCGCAAAAAATATATTATTAATATATTACTGCTCAACCTGTTGACTCCCAATGCTCGTAAAACAATAATGAATGGAAACGTGCATAAATTCGCATTTTCTGGGCCGTCGGTAGCGTAGTGGATAGTGCCGGCGCCCCATGTACAGAGGTGATGCCTCGCTGCAACGGTCGCAGGTTCGACTCTGGCTTGCAACCATTTGCTGCATGTCACCCCCCCCCCCACTCTTTCTCTCACCCCATTTCACTCTGTCCTGTTCATTAAAGGCAAAAGCCCGAAAAAATAATCTTTTAACAAAAAAAAAAAATTCTCATTTTCTTTTGCACTTTTTCACAAAATTCGCTTAGAATTTGCGATACATTTGTATGGAAACCCAGTTAGTGAGCTAATTAAATACAGGTGCACAGTGGACTACGCCTAAAACGACCAGGCCTGGTAACCCTAAAGTCCAAAACACATCGGCGGCATCACAAGACGGCGGCGTCATTGACGCAAGTCAAGTGCCGCCCCCAACACACACAGAAAGCGCCGCACTGCGGGGCGTCAACCGGGATTCTATCACACACTCCACTCCGCTAGGTAGCGGTAATGTGACTAGCTGGTTGCCAACTGCCAATTAGAATAAAAAAACGAGGAAGAAGACGCAGGAAGAGAAAGAAAACACACAACGCAGGATGACCACAACACCCAGACAATGACGGTAAAACAAATGATAGATGGCGCCAAAGTTCTTCATCTCTGCTCTTCAACAGAGCTGCTACTACGGGAGCTGGGAAGTGTTCCTTATTAGCCTGCTCTTTGTGTTCTTCAAACTATTAATTTTGTCACTTTTTGTTCAACTTAAAGCCGCTACAAGGAACTTTTAACTGGATATGCAAAAGTCTCTCGTTTCTGCTGATGTCTGTGCGTGACCTACAACAGCAAATGAGACCATCGGTGTGAAGATAAGCTATTTCTATATAGTGTATATCCATACCTTTAGGAAACTGTCTCCGGGTCCACCCCAGGTCGCTTCCAGGACGAAACGATTTACAGCACTCAGACGGCACACGTCATCTTACCTAGCTGCTTACATTTATAGTGACTCTTATAAATAATCGCTATTCCTCCTCCTCGACCCGACGTCCACGGGGAGTTAAATAGCAGCAATCATCGGGTAAAAGTTCTGTGAAAGCACTGGACTCACCAACAGTCTCAGTCACACAGAGAAAATCCAATCCTCGGGAAGTCAGGAAATCCTTCAGGATAAACGTTTTGTTCGCTAGCGATCTAGCATTTACCAGCCCAATCCTGGCAGGAGCCAGCGGATCCACGGCGTTAGCTGTCCAGGGAGCTACACACAGAGGCCGCAGGTTGCGCAGATTCACCCCACGGCAGCGTGGACAAGGAGAGCAGGGGCCGCGGGGCTGGAACACCTCACCCGGGCCGAGGACAGGTACCAGCCAGGCGTCGACAGGGTCCAGCGAGTGCCGAGAAATAAAGAGGCGAGGCACCGCTCCATACTCAGTCCAAGAAGCCGTGGAAGTGCTCGCCAAACACGCCTTCAGCCTTACCAGCCGACCACTGCGTTTACCCCGGCGATGGTGGCGCTTACACCGGAGAGGTGGAGCTGGGGCGCGGCAGAGGTGAGCTAGGATCCCCGATAAGAGCGGGGGCAAAGTTTTCCCGTCTTGTTGTTTCATTCATCCCCAAAACAAACACATGCGAGAGCCAGGTAAGCGTCTTTACGACAATACGCGCTAGAGCTCATGGGAAATATAGGCTTCATTCTGGCAAAACACTACCGCTTTTGTCCACAGGGTCGCCAAAATCAACTCAAAATTAAAGTTCCTTGTAGGGGCTTTAAGTTTGAAAGCGTACAAGCCAAGAAAGATTGTCTGAATATGTGTGACATTATCCCTATTCGTATGATTCATCAGTCTTTTTTTTTTTTTTTTTTTTTAAAGATATTTTTTGGAGCTTTTTGCCTTTATTCGATAGGACAGATGAAGGGGGGGATGACATGCAGCAAAGGGCCACAGGTTGGAATCAGACCCATAGCTGCTGTAGCAAGGAAACAGCCTTTGTACATGGGGCTGGTGGGCACCCCATGATGTCTCAGTCTTGTCCTTATCTGTGAAGACATATTACTTACCTCACTTTAAGTGCTGGCACCTAATCAGCCCCTCACTTTTCTTGCTGTTCAGCTCAGTCCCTGCCTGAACTGCTGGACCATCACTCGCACACACCCCAAAATGATGTAACTGGGAAAAAGGCTCAAAACTTTGCCAAACAGAAAAACTGCATCAGCAAAAAAGGGTCATTGTTCAAAAAGTCGACTCTCGCCAAACTCTGACTTCACAAAAACACAAACTTCAGCCTCAAAAACGACCAGCGAGTTAAATTAATACCAAACCAAATCAGTGTTTTTTGTTTTGTCCAACCTTTTTTTTTTTTTTTTTGGACAGAGAGAAATGGAAAGAGGAGGATACAGAGGAGGCTGTTTTTCCATCACTGTTGAAAGTAAAGCAGTGAGTTTTGTGTGTGTTTGGGCAGTGTCAGGGGTGAGTCATGAGTGTCTGTTCATGGTTAGCAGCTCTGTGGCAGAAAGAGAAAGAAAGAGCAAGAGAGACGGTCAGAGACAGAGACAACAGACTGAAAGACGATTAAAAAGTGAGATACAGAGATACAGACGTCTGACCTCCTTCTGTCATCTGGGTGAGTCTGTTGATTCCTAACCTGCCTAGCAACAACTACCTCTCTGTATAGATAATGAAAAGTAGTCGTGGAGCTCCTTAAATATCTCCGGTCAGGGGGATTTTCCTAAATGTCTTCATGAGAATTTAGCTAAATGTGCTATCAGCAGATTCTTCACAAATCGCAAAGGAAGAAGGTATTTAGCTGAAGAATGTACTCCACTGTACGACAAAAACTTCTTGCGATGATGACACAATGACAATGACATATTTTGCTTTTGTTAGACTCTAAAAAGGCGTCTATACTGCGCCGTTAAGGACACGAAAAACTGCGTCATTGATCTTGTCAGGGCTTTAAGGCTGTCACTGTTTTAATCATTTATATTTGTAATGATTGTACCTCTCAGTAGCTCCACACTTACAACAGATGTCTGTAAGTGTTTCTCCTCTGGGATGTGAAAAGGCTTTTTCCACTCTCTTATCAGGATGTGAACCAGACCACATCCTGTGTCTTCTTCATTTTCCTCTCACGAGGATGACCTCTTGTGTGGTTGCATTGTATGTGCGTCCTTCTTTTTCTCACTACTCAAAGCATCGACTGGACCTGTTGTGTCGTGTTATTTCACACTCAGAGGCAGTTGGAAACTGTAGAGCTGTGTCCGACTCAGAATTATGTCAGTTGAATCAGATTCAGCTGCTAAGTTTCAGCGGGACGCTCAGTGTGACAGTGGGATTTATGTAGAAGTTGATTTCTTTGGCCTTTTGCCTTTATCAGATAGGACAGTCTAAGTGTGAAACGGGGAGAGAGTGGGGAGGACATGCAGCAAAGGGCCGCAGGCTGCAAACCCGTGGAAGCTGCAGCAAGGACATTGTCTTTGTATATGGGACGCCTGCTCTACCCACTGAGCCACCAGGTGCCCTGCATTTTTAAATCTAATCTGATGCTCTATACTAAGATGAGAGAGCTGTTGCTCAAGGAAGAGGAGAGTTCCGTTTCTGCATGAATTAAGGAACAGTTAAGGTAATCACACATTCACTTTGCCACACAGTGCCTAGAGTGTGCTTCAGTGCTTGGAGTGAGTCTTTCCAAACACAGCCATAGTGACCAAGCTAACGGCGCTAATATTACTGTTGTATTCAGTATTTGTGAGCTGTACATTCACCACTTTAAAGCAAAAGAGAGGAGATAATCTTATCTAAGAGGTTGGGTGGGCATTGTGTCTGCAGCTGTCTGTCCCAAAGAATAGCGTGAAAGTTGAGAGCGCTTTCTCTGAGGCAAAATCTGGGGACCCAAACGTCCCACATAATAAATGTGGCTTGGTTTAGAAGATGATTTGTGATGAAGTGATGTATTGATTAACTTTGCAAACTTTACCTGCCTCTATAAAACAAGTTAAAGGGGCAACAAGTGAAATCGTTACACCGCTAGGTTTGCTGTTGTGCACTGTCTGTAGACCAAAACAAAGTGTGTCATGAGCCACACCTCCCTCTGCCTCTGCTCTCCACCTCCACCCCCCCACTCGCCTCGTCTAAACTTAGTTTAGCAGTTAGCATGTCTTTCACTCACTCTCGGTCTTTGCTGTGTTTCGCTATTCCCCAGCCGACTTCAATGATGATGGTACCTGTAATAAATCCATAGCTGTAAGTTACTCCAGTAGCTGGTGGCAGCCGACTTGGCTAGAGCCAACGCCGGATCCCGGCTAGTGCTAACACCGGGAGCTAACGCTAACGTTCCTACTCTTCTCTGTTAGTGAGAGCGACGTTTTAGCCTGGCTACATTTTACAATGCCAATTGTAAATGTTAGCTGGGCTGCTGGGCTATTTACCTAACATAACCGTAACGCCTGACCCATTGCTGGGACCAAGCCGCTAATAACTCAAGCTCCGGACATTAACCCATGCTGTGATTGTAACATTAAATTTAATTGAATCGACATAGTGACATGTGCCTAACGTTACTGTAACACTGATTAAATTAAAATTAAAACAGACATTTGACTTTATGTTGTTACTTAACGTTACCTGTCCAGGAGAAGAAGAGCTAGCTCTGAGTCAGATTGTAGCCCCTTTAGCTCTCGCAGTGCTCTCCATCTTAGAAATGCAAGGCCAATGTTAATCCAGGTTCTGTCCCTTTCTTTATCCGACAACTTCTTCGCCAACGACTGTTGTTTCTTAAGAGGTAATGTGGGATCCTGGTCGTCTTCAGGTGAACACTTCGTTCCGCTCTCTGCCATTTCACTTCGAAAATACGCGCTGCCATTGCTCACTGGCTGTAGCCTTTTATGGGGAAGGAGGGCCAAGGACTCCGAGAGGAGGGAGGAGGCGGCGATTCACATGAACGTACATGAACGCGCAGCCGGACCGGCTTGTAAACAATGGGCTGGAGATCAACACAGAGAGAGGGTGTGTGAGGTCATGCTATACTCCAGATGAAATTACACCTCTAGTTCTTCACATAGTGATTTTTTAATTCCTTCAATCTAGAAATTATGAATTTCTGCTTATTGCCCCTTTAACTTGTAACATATTGAAATAAGGGCGTTGTCACTGGCAGTCATCCAGAATTCATAGAACCCTAGTTACATCCATAACTCTCAATTTGTTGTATTTCCCATCTTGGGTGGCACCGACTGACGGCATGTTTTGTAGACTGTCTCAATCTGTGCTTTTTTGCTTTTGAGATGTCCAAACCACAGGGTTTTCCCACACATCATTTATTTGTGGCGGCCTGCCACGATTAAAACATCTGCCGCCACGTTTTGATTTTATATTTCTGGAGCTGGGCCGTTCATTAGGCGTGCCGCTGGAATATATACACCGTTAAGTTAGTTATTGCTCCACATTCTTGCAGAGCAGAGCGTCTGGACAGGGATGGAGCAGCAGAGCGTCAGGCCCAGTGAAAGTGAAACTTAACTGTTCATTGTGCTGGTTAGAAAGTTTCACCTCCATCAGAGGGTTTCACAGAGGAATAATTCCCCCAAAACCTTCAGGCTTCAGGAGGACTATATTCCAGTACCTCGCTAGTGATGTCAGTTTTTAGGCTTTGATGAAGGCCAAAGTGTGTCCTGCAACTTGTTTAGGTTAAGTTTATTTCTGGAAAACTTGTGGCCCCTTTTGGCTGTTAAAAACAGTGAGGAGTCAGCAGAATCATAACGGTTTTTCAACCATTAACATTCACTGCAACCACACAAGGTCCTTGAGCATACAGTCATAAATATGCCCACAAAATTTTAGGCTGATTGGTCCAATAGTTTATGAGATTGGAAACACACTCTCCTCACACACTGTCCCCTCCAGGCTTATTCCTGACCAGATAAAAAACAAAACTTTTGTCTCAGCAGTCAATCGTGCCTGCACTGAGGGTAAAAGATTTTAAATCCGAGAGCCAAGCTGGTGTTCTTGATGTGCCCTGGAGCAAGGCAGTGACCCCTCAGCTTTCTGGACGTGAGGCAGAGGAAAGAAATGTTGGAAGATGACTTCTGCAGACTGTGTGGAGTTTGAGGACTGGGTGGGACGGCTGAGCAGTGTTTGTCACTGGAGAGGGAGGGAGGGAGGAGGAGAAGTGGCAACAGAGGTGAAATAATGTGACTCATGATTTCCTTTTATTCTTACCCCCCTCCCCCCCCCCCCTCTGTTTTCTCTCTGCAGCCAGGGTCCTCTCTCATCCATCAGAGCAGCCATTAAGAGAAGTGAGTATTCATCCCCCACCTCCTCAAGTCTCCCTCATTCCTACTTAAGTCTGATGTTTAGATTCACCCCAGAAACCATATAACCTAAAACAACCGGTGCATGAAATGTAATCAGTCTAACTTTGGTATTTTTAGCAAAGCTTGGATTGTGGGTGATGGATATATTCCTGAGTGCATATTGATTTGTCTAACAGAGTTTTGTTGACGTCTGAAGTCCGTTTGAGCTGTGGCCTGGAAAAGTGTGGACTTATAAAAATGGAAAATATGCATTTTGACCTTTTGTGGGGAAATAAAATCCAGCATAGCAACGAAAAGCAGCGACTCCCAACACTGGACTGTCACCACAGCCTTCAGTTTAACCACTTGCACTCGTGTTTGTCCTTTTTAGGTTCCCCTGTGTAGATTTAAAATAGCAACACAGTTTTTATAGTGTACAACACATCACATATTTTATATCTACTCTGATGAGTTCAACACTCAAATAATTTAAAATAAACTCTATAAATGCACAGTACAACCAAATATAAACACAGTCAGTGAAATCGGCAAACAACCTTCCATCTTTAATCTAATATTTAATCTCCTTTTTATCATGTCACCCGCAGCTGTGTCAGGTAAAACTGTGTGTATGCCCGGTCTAAGGAATGTGTGAGGTGTGCACATTCTTCCATTAGAAGTACCGGTTTATGTGTGGAAAAAAGGGGTACGCATAGCCTGCACAGTGTACCCACTGTGGTCATAAAGGGATGGACACGGTCAGCAACAATACTCAGGTAGTCTTCTGCAGAACTTGGTTGGAACCAGTGCTTATTTGACTTCCTGTTGCCTTTCTATCATCTTGAACCAGTCTGGCCATTCTCCTCTGACCTCTGACCTCTGGCATCAACAAGGCATTTTGGCTCACTGGATATTTTCTCTTTTTGGGACCATCCTCTGTAAACCCTAGAGATGGTTGTGCTGAAAATCCCAGTAAATACTCAGACCAGCCCGTCTGGCACCAACAACCATGCCACGTTCAAAGTCACTTAAATCACCTTTCTTCATCATTCTGATGCTCAGTTTGAACTTCAGCAGCTCGTCCTCACCATGTCTACATGACGAATGCACCGGATGTGATTCAGGAGTACGTCTTTGTCAGAGTCGCTGTCTATCACATCATCCATATTTAACTGTTTCCTGTCTGTCTGTCAGCCTCCACCAGGTCAACGTCTCTGTCTGAGTCGTCCAGAGACAGAGACAGAGAGCGGGACAGGGACAGGGACAGAGACAGAGACAGGAGGTAAGACACACTGCAAGAAATGTAACAGCTTAATGAGGCTGAACCGGTGTGCGTGCTCTGTAATCAATTTGTCGAGTCAGGAGAAGGAGGGAGTATTTGTAGTCAACAAGCAAGCGTAATGATTTGTGTTTACAGTAAATAAGCTTCATGTGCGGAGTTTCACTGGGTCCACTGTCAGACACCTTCACCGTGAGTCACATTCTTAGATTTAAACATTCATAAAACCAGTCTTTAATCATCGAGTCATTTGTTTCTGTGGGTTGCCTCCTTCATGTTGAGGTCACAGCTGAGCTCCATTTCCTTTTCATAACCAACTCGGAACGCTGAGGGCTGAACCCCATGTGTGTCGTTGTCTGTTTTTCAAATGGAAACTCCCACTCAGCTGTTCGCAAAAAATGTTGATGGAGGTTACCGCGCTGATGTCCTCCCCTTCCTCACACGCTGTTTACTGATACTGGGTGTGTTTACATGCACACCAGTATTCCCCTATTACCCCAAGTTTGACAGTATCCTGAAACTGCTATGGGTCATATAAACAGCATGAATCGTGGTTATTGCAGATTTATCTTTTATTCTGAATGGACCGCAAGTGACTCGCAAACGTGTCTTTTTTTTTTTTTTTGAAACACACTTTATTTTTAAGTGCAGTGAATTTCAGACACAGAGCTTTTATTTTGAAGTGCTGTTTCCTGCTGTAGAGTCAGGGAGTATGATGCTGAATGTATTAAACTGTGTGGACCTTGAACTAATGACTAAGGAGAAACCTGGACCCCCGTGGCTGGACCAGTTGGGAACCAGTGGTTGTGGCGCACACCTCAAAGACTTCTGCACAGGAAAATAAAAATGTGCAAAATATGAAGTTAAATTCCTGCACGCTGCCAGCAAATGGCGTATGCAAATAATTTTTCCTATTTCCATTTTAATTTGTATTCCATATATCTAGACATGAGATGTCTTAAGGACATTTTATCAATTTACCAATTGATAGTATTTTTTTCATTATAAAATTAAAAAAAATGAAAATATTCAAAAGGTGAAGTTGAATTTTGAAGATTATTATTATTTTTTTTTTTTAAAAAAAAACTTTTTTTTGGGGGGGGGGGGGCTTTTTGCCTTTAACGTACAGGACAATGTGAAATCGGGAGACAGAGTGGGGGGACGACATGCAGCAAAGGGTTGCAAGCCGGGGTCGAACTCGTGACCGCTGCAGCGTGGCATCACCTCTATACATGGGGCGCCAGCACTATCCACTGAGCTACTGATGCCCCAGTTTTGAAGATTTTAATTTGGAGTAATGTTATAGCCGTAGTCTTTTTATCGTTGGTTTATATTATTTTTTATCCATGGTGATAATTTTATTTATTCTGTTGAATTTTATTTGTTGATTTTTAACATTTAATTGAAATTTTTATGAAAGGTTTTTTCATGAAAGGTGCTATATAAATAAATAAATAAATAAATAAATAAATGTAAGATTTTTGGTTTTATTACAATTTATCAATTATTAGTATTAGTATTTTTTCATAATAAAATGAGAAAATGAAAATGTGCAAAAGGTGAAGTTGAATTTTAATGTTGTTTTTCATATTATTGTTATTCTATTGAATTTAATTTGTTGATTTTTAAAATTTTATTGAAATTTTTAGACATACAAAATTTATTTGCATTTATTATATTTTTATTCATTTAATTATTTTGTCTGTGTTGTTAAATTTTGCTGTGTGAAGCACTCTAGGCTGCATGATTTTATGAAAGGTGCGATATAAATAAATATATATTTTTTGAGATTTATAGTTTTATTATAATTTGTGAATACATTACGAAACACAGCAAATATTAAATAAAGTAAACTTGCGTATCTGATGGAAAGAGGGAGGCATGAGAAAATATCTGCAGTGCAAACAGAACCTAAATAATAACAGAAAACAAACAACAAACAAACATAAATAAATAAATAATACAAGTTAAGTTGAATTCCTGCACAGTGTCAGCAAATAGAGAGTGAAATTTTCTTTTTTCTATTTTAATTTGTATTCTACATGTCTTGACAGGAGTGGTTTTATTTTTCATCAGCTATTAATAATTTATTTTATCTGGCTTTCCTTTATTTGATTGGTTGTCGCGGCGTGTGGCTTTAAAATAAAGACGTTTCATATTGTGTTGTATTTACAATAAATTATACAGTGTGCAGGAACCTTTTCCCTTATATATTCTGTTAATTAATCAGGTGACAGAATCATTGACATTTTGGATAATTACTTAAAAGGGAGTTGTTTATTAAGTAAAATTAACATTTGAATCACATTATTTTAAATTGGGCAACCTTGTGTGAAACTAAAGTCAGTTTAAAGACATCTGTTTGGCTCTAAGTGATTTGCGATATTTAAACTCAGTGGTTTGCACCGTACAGTGAAATTCTTAATTGCCAGTCTCCCTTCACACAAGACATTAATGAAATTAGAATTAAAGTAAGATTGTAAGAAAAATAAATAAATAAAATAGCAGACGCAAGAAAATGACTTTAAAGCGCACCATGCTTCAGTTCAAAATGATCCTTCTGCTGTTAAACAGCACGTCAATGCATGGATTTCTCTGTTGCTTACTTCCTGCTATCTGGAACTGTTGCTAGGCGACCGGAGATCACCATCCTGTCAGCGGAGCCGCTGGCCTCCACATCCTGGTTCCCTGGAGCTTCTGGAGGATTCCCACCTCCCCCTCCTCCTGCAGCTCAGATCTGGGGATCCTCAATCCCTCCGTCCTTACAGGTAACTGTTTGTGTCGAGGTGTCACTTTGAATATGGAGTCCAGTTATTAAAGGTCTTTGTCCCTCTGCTGAGGACATCTTGTTGTTTTAGGTTTGTTAGGTGGTTGTCTGTCTCTATGTGTCAGCCCTGTGATAGTCTGGTGACCTGTCCAGGGTGAACCCCGCCTCTCACCCAATGTCAGCTGGGATAGGCTCCAGCCCCCCCGCGACCCCTAACAGGATAAGCGGTCACAGGGTTGTGTGGTGTTTCATGACTGCAGGGGCTCAACCCCTGCTGTCTTGTTGTGTTGCTGTGCATGAAAACATAGCGAGTGAAACCCATGTGACAGCAGACATAGAACAAAGGATCGGATCAGGCTCGGGCTCTGTACAGTTCAGTTCAGCCGATCCAAATGCCCCGATCGCTCCGATAACGATCTTTGAGATTTGCATATCAACAAAAACTCACTTTTGAGACGCTGAATCATGTTCATATTTTTTCCTGTTTATCTCCTCAGCCACCTCCTTCCTATGAGGAGGTCATCAGGGAGAAGACACAGGAGCAGGTCCTCCTTCCTCCTCCTTCCTCCTCATCCCCATCACGTCCAGCTTCTGTAACCATCGCCACTCAGACTGAACCAGGATCTGTCCCCGACCCCCAAGACTCGCAGGGTGAGAGGAGGCTCGCTTGTGTTTTGTTTTTGTCAGTGAATATTTGAGAGTGACATTAATTTGTGTGTTTGTGTGTCAGTGAGAAGACCAGTGAGACCGCCGCGGCCGCCTCTCCCTTACCCTCCCAGACCGTCTCACGTTAATGACATCACCATCACAGCCAGCCAATCACTCACCTCCCTTAACAGTGTGGTACCAGACACACACGGCGGCGCTCACACACAGTGCTGTGACTTCCTCACTGAGCTTTGCTCGCCGTTGACCTCAACCTCCAGTGCTCAAACGGACACATGGGATCGGTCATTTGTTGCTGCTGACGTGGCAACTCCTCCCACCACTTCCTCTCACGTCCCGCTGGAGCGCCCCAGGCCACGCCCCCGCTCCAGGCTCAGCGCGCCGCCTGTCAGCAGTGACGTCAAAGTTCAGACTTTGGTGAAACTGCGCGACGACGGTTTGGCCACGCTAGCTGCCCACGCAACTACCACCTCAAACCAGGAAGTGAGTCAGGGGAAGTACCTTCAGGAGCTGCTTGAGGCCTTCAGCGCAGACGACTGGGGCTTCCCTGACCGCCGCAGCGACAGCAGTGGGCACAGCCAATCGGAGAGCGAGGAGGAAGAAGAGGAGGACATGGCGACCCTGAAAGCGAGGATACAAGCCTTTGAGCAGCAGCAGGTGGCTGATACGAGCTGTGGAGATGACAGAGACTTTGTGGCCACAAAGAGACCTGAACCCCGGCCACGCCCTCGTCTCCAGGGGCAACCAGCCAAATCCGTCCCCCCTACTGTCGCCCCGAAACCCAAAAACTTTTCACATGCACCCAAACCCTCCAGCAAGGTGTTCTGGGAGGATGGTGAGTTGGCAGCAGACTCAGGCAGCGCTGAAACTCCTGCAGATTCAAACCCTCAAACTGCGACGGAAACCCCGAAACCTGCTCCAGCTGTGGTACCCGACCCCTCCAAAACCCCTGACAAACCCTCAATATTACCAAAACCACAGTCTGCTACAGACCCCTTCCTGTCTGCCCCTGTCCCTGCCCCTAGGCCCCCTCCACCCAAACTCACCCCTGCTGTCAGTGAGACTCCGTCCTCAGCCAACCCCAAACCTCCGCCCAGACCTCCAGTCGCCCCGAGGGCCAGCGTAGGAGCTCCACTCCAGGATAAGAGCACCCCAACTCTGCCCCCGAGGCCGCATGTGGAGGTCAGCAGTGGAGCACAGACTCAGACATCAGGAAGTGAGGAGACGCAGGAGGCTGCAAAACAAACTGGTGAGTGTTTTTCTTGAAAGGTGCACTCAAGTCCAAACTCGCCAATCCTCCCATTGTTCCCATAAGACTCTCATTTTTCTTTTCCCTCTCCTCGGTTTCGCACTTCTGTTTTCCAGGCCTGGAAACGGTTTGGAATTAACAGAGCGTTTTGGACAACCTTTGAATGTGCATTGTTTTTGCTATTGTTTAAAATATGTTCATAAAAAATCCCCCACATTATCTAACGTCACAGGAAGTACATTCCTAGTATTACGAATTTAAAATCTAGCGCTTGCTGCGCTGCGTGACCTTTCAGACATCACTAGTATCATGTGACACACAAAGATCAGGCCAGCATCATGTCATGGCATCATCGCCGAGACCGTGCCTCTTTTTGGGTCACTGATCCAGGTGGACAGGAAAAGACTGACTTTAATTTAGTAAGTTATTGAGAATGCTGAGGTTCAGGCAAGGCTGCAAAACAATTATGAGACATGTCTGTGAAACAAACATTTGTTCAGCTGTGTAAAAAAAAAGGGGTTGAATCTTGTCAGAAATCCAAACACATGTCAAGTTGCATTGACTTCAGCAGTATCTGAGGTTTTTGTCCCCCATAAAGGACAGTTGACGTTTAGTGAAGGGTTGATACCCAGCTGTCCTCCAGAGACCGTGAGCCTCCCGTTCCACCTCTTAGGCATCAAGGACCCAGGGCTGTGTGGGCCAGGGAGGATAGCTGGCTGTGGATCCCTGGCGTGAGCCAAGCCTACATCCTGGCCTTCTTCCCTCTTCCTGGTACTCTGCTGCAGCACCAGGGGCATGACCCAAAAACTAACCCAACATAAAATTCTGATGCAGTGTGCGTATTATTTTATTTTCATTCATTTAAAATCACCAGATACAGGAGACAAAGGTTTTGAATCCCCCAGACCCCCCCACTTAGGTCTATTTTTAAGGCCTCTAGGTCGTCTGTGACCTTCACTGACCTCTGCAGGCAGATCAGAGGATCTACAAAAAGAAACTCTGCATATTATGTTCCCAATCAAAGCAGGTTGGGAAGTGGGGGTTAATTTCAGAGTAATAAAGGAGTCACTGATTATTTTCTCTTGCTCTGAACCTGCAACTGACGATGATGTTCGTTACTGATTAATCTGTAGATTATTTTCTCAATTATCTGATGAATTGTTTGGCCTTTAACAATGTCCTAGAATGTCTCAATTTGTCCAACTAACATTTCCAAACCCTAAAATATTAAATGTCTGAAAATGACTGAAATGTGTAATTGATTATCAAAATACATAAAAAAATAATTTATTGGATTTCCAATACCCACTATCTTTCTATATAATGACAAAAACTCTGTGTGTCTGGGTGTCTGTTCCACGTTTTTCTCCTCACTGACTTGGTCAATCCATGTGAAATTTGGCACAGTGGTAGAGGGTCATGGGAGGATGCCAATGAAGCAATATTACATCAATTGGCCAAAGGGGGGCACTATAGCAACCGATTGAAATGTCAAACTTTGAATGGGCATATCTCATGCCCCGCATGTCGTAGAGACATGAAACTTTGCACAGAGATGCCTCTCCTCATGAGGAACACATTTGACTCAAGAACCCATAACTTCCGCTTATATAGATTTTCCACCATTTTGAATTTTTTGAAAAACACTTCAAATGGATCTCTTCCTAGGAAGTTTGAGCGATCTGCATGAAACTTGGTGAACATAATCTAGGGACCAATATCTAAAGTTCCCTCTTGGCAAAAGTTGGAAAACTTACTAAAACTGAGCTTCTATAAGGCAATGAATATTGTGGAGGGCGTGGCTCATCACATAAAGGTGTATAACATCTCAAGGGTTTCACCCATCACCACGCAACTTTGTAGGCATATGAGCACACATAATCTGAGGGGACCCCTCCATTATTGACCCCATCAAACAAAATGGGGGCGCTAGAGAGCTCATTTCTTATCTAGGCCTAACCGCCATATGGATTTTTACTAAACTTGGTAGATATGTAGAACAGGACGCCTCAAGGTGACTGGAGAAATTTAACTCTAATTGGCAACTGGGTGGCGCTATAACAACAGAAAAATGCTTCAAAATGGCTAAAATGCGACCGATCGCTGTGGCTCCCCCTGTGGACCAGTGTTTTGTTTTTTTCTAATTTTTGGTATGACTAAGTCATGGTATGGTATGCTGTACATAATCATGGAAACTGTCAGTCAGTCATTCTGTCTGTCCCACGTTTTTCTACTCACTGACGTGGTCAATCTATGTGAAACTGCACATAGGCATTGAGGATTGGCATAGGTAGAAGGTAGGGATGGGCAACACAAGCAAAAACACTATTCAAAAATCATGGCAAGTATTCAACAATTTTTCGAATAATCCCCCGCCCCCCCCGAGCCACACATACAGAGATCCATTCATCTTTAAAGGCCCGAACATACTCGGGCGGAACGGACTCCACGGAGGTCTCAAAGTGGACATCCGCAAGCCCTGTGCGCACACACCAGTGACTGCTCGGCATGCATTTTCACATCGCGGGGATTTTTCACTGACATTTTTACAGGAAACTACAACGCGGAAGTGCGCTCGACTATGAAAGCCCGAATGACTGCGGACATACCTCACGGAGTAGTAGTCTCTGCATGTTTCTCCTGTTTGTAGAAGAGCATCTCACACCGCTGTAGCAATCCTAGACTGCCCTCGTGCGGTTAGGAGCTGAATTGCATGTCAAATAAAGGAGGGGAAATATGACGGCGAATAGTAATAGTCGCATTAAAAAATTGATTTTTCAAAAATAAAACAACTATTCGAAAATTGAAAATCGTGACCCATCCCTAGTAGAAGGTGACAAAGCTACCAATGGGTATGGACTAGTTTATATAAATTAAAAAAAAGAGAGAAGAAAAGAGACACTAACATAAGTTGCAATTACAAAGTCACATTTTACTTGTCTTAATTCAGATCCTCAAAAGAAACCATCATGAGTAGAGCTGAATCAGTCGGTGGATTGACAGAAAGTTATTTGACCACAGATTTTAAACTAAAATGACACAAAACATGACTGATTCCAGCGTCTGATGTGTGTGTATTTACTTGGTTTCTTGGTCTTCTGTGAAACTGAGCATATTTAGGTTTTAAACAAAACAAGCAATTTGAATAAGTCACTTTGAGCTTTAGGAAATTGTCATGTTCATTTTTTGTTATTTTTTTTACATTTTATAAAACACATTTTTACATTGACATTTTTAATCAGTCAAGGAAAATAATGGTTAGCTGCAGGCCTAATCACAAATGGATTTCAGCATTTAACATGGACAGGTTAGACGTCAAATTGATGTTAAAATACCGAGAGTAGTCTTTCCACCTGAGCCTTTTTTCTGTGAATTTACATTTGAACTAACAATAAGATGCATAATGTGTTTACGTAATTTACAAATGTCACTACAGCGTCGATATGTTTTTAAAAGCCACACAACACTGGTGTTTATTTTTTGCTTTCAAGAGAGTCTCTTATATTTGGGAGTATTTTCAGCAGTAACTTTGGCCGTTTAATACATTTAAAGATTATCTGAGTCAGCTGGTGAACTTCTGCACACGTGCAGAAACAGTAAAGCGGGTCATTTCACAAATATTTACAGGAGGTTTGGAGGAGGCGTGCTGCTCCATGCTTACACTGCTTATCTACCAGATAACCTGAATGTTTGTGTAGCTGCTGCTGATAAGGTATCACTACTGTGTAGCTATGATTTGCTCATTAGGAAAGAAACTGGTGATACTGATGACTATGGTTGGACACTGTTCACATCTGAGCTGATACCAGTACCAGCTCCAGTACCTGGAGCTCAGTACAGGTACCTTTTTACAGTTTTTACTTTTTCTGTGCGAACAAAAATCTAATTTTTAAACAAGCTGCAGGGGAGACGTAGATGAAAAACAGTTCTGTATGTGTCTGCTCATCCAGCAGTGACACTAGGCTATTAGAAAATAATATAATAGAAAAGAGAAAAGACAAAAGACTGGATACCGAAACTCTCAGTGCAGATCGAAATGAGAGATCGTTTTTGTTTTAACTTAATATTTGAAGCAAACTGTAAAACTATATCACTTATTTTGTTGCAATTCTATTTTCTTATCGTTTATCGTTATCGCAAAAATACCCTGAAATATTGTGAGTATTTTTTCCCAGCCTGCCTCCTGTCTAAAGTTGAACATGGCAGTTTCCCTTGTAGGCCTCGGAGCTGTGAGTGAATCAGTGCTCTGTAGTTCTGACATAAATCGGTACCCTTAAAATTATCGAGCTCAGTACCTAACCCAGACACTTACAGTAGGGCTGCAACAAATTATTAGTTCCATTGTTGATTAATCTGTCGGGCATAAAGTACAGAATTGTATCTTACATTTTTCTGTTTGATTATTTGGACTTCAGTGAGTCGGACATTAAGACTAACTTTGTGGGGTTTTCCGAAATAACACCCTTGGTTTTGTTTTGTGTCGTGAGCTCTAGTGGATCAATATTTGAATAAAGACTGTCTTATCTACGGAAACATTAAAACGGTTTTGTTTAGTCACGTCTAAATCTAACTGAACCAGATAAGTCGGATATATGATGTCATGTGACTCCGCTTATATTTCTGTTTTTTTGTATTTTTGTTGTTTCAGTCAAAGTAGGAAGTGCTCGTCCAGACATCCCGACCAAACCAGCAGCACTGACCTCACCACGCAGAGCCAGTGGTAAGAGAGAGTGTGTGTTTGTGTGTGTGTGTGAGCACTAAGCTGGATGTAACTCCAGTACAATGGGGTGTGTGAGAGCTTAGAGACACAAATCCTGCTCATTATGTAGCAGAAATATGCAATTATGCATTTGCAACATATCACAGAGTGCTTGTGTGTATTTGAACTTGTATTTGCGACACAGTGAGGACCGAAGTATGTTTATAACAAGGCTGCCCCCTAACAGTCGACCAAATGTGAGTTGGGAAGGCAGGGAAAAATAAGCAAATGTGTCAAAATAAATCAGAACCTATATGACTGGACCATGTGGGAATTTAATTGGAGGAGTTGTGGGGAGAAAAGTAGACTAAGGCCCAATCCCAATACCTCCCCTTGTCCACTACCCCTTGGCCCTTGAAATGAATCAACGAGGGGTAGGGGTTTGAAATCTTTCCCCAGGAATTGGGACACCACTCACTACGTCACTGCGTCGGTTACGTTCACGCATACGTAACTATTTTAAACAGGAAGCTGCGAGCCATCTACATTTCCAACCGATCACATTTTGCTGTATTCATCATACTTCGTTTGATGAACGACAGGGGACAGGGGACTGCTGCTAGCAAGCTAACTAGCTAGCTAAACAGCTGCGAGGCAGCATAGTTATACTAGCTGGCGTGTTATCGTAATGTGAAAAATCTGACAACTTTGCAGAACAGGACAGATGACAGACGCCAGATAGTGCGAGCTAGCTAGCTAGCTAACAAGCAACCAGACGACGGTAACATTAGCTTTGTATGAACTTTTTTCTCCGTCTCTTGCTTGGTGGTAGCCATGGCAATGTCTACCCCTCGCTGGCAAGTCAGCATCTGACATCCCTCGCTCCGAAGGGGTAGTTTCATACCAATTACCCCTTGTTATGCCCCCTACCCCTACACGCAAAACGGAATTGGGACACCCCTTCCCCCTTGCGGGAACGCGCAAATCTAGGGGTAGGGCCGGGGGAGGGTATTGGGACGGGCCCTAAAGTACCAAACTGACATGATACAGAACAATACAACCAAAGATGAATGACAACGGGAAACACACTGAGCTGTCAGTGAAAAATAAAATCTGAGAAATAAGTAGAACACAGTGCAGTGAAAGAAGCAAAATATATGTTTATGGACAGGTTAAGAAACAATTAGACTTCTTGAATTGAATATAACAATGATTTCCTTTTTAAGGAATCTTGACAACATGAACTTAGGTGCATCAAATCTATACACCATCATAATTACAAGTGTCTGGTCACCATGTTTCAGCAACAAGTTTGCCCCTCACTGGAACATCTCACATCAGTGGAGCATTGGACAATTTTTAAATTGTCGGCGAAATTGAAAACGCAATTAGCAGAAACTGAGGGAAGGGAAGGGGCTCGGAAATGCATTATGTCAGTCAGGGTCCTCACAAAGATAGCAGTAGCAGAGTGTGTGCAGCGGAGGGAGCGGCGTGTGTTGTTATATTATTCAATCCAAACCTTGTGAAAGAAAAATGCAGTGATTGTGCGAGGAGAAAAAAGCCTCCACTGTTCTTAGTGCTGTGTGAGTTTGATGTGTATGTGCTGCCAGCTGTACTGTACTGTCGCTGACGTGTGTATTTTGGTGCGTTCAGCCAAGTCGTGTGATTGGTCGATCTGACAGAGAATTCCCATTATGCAACTGTCCCGGCTGCTGCATGAACTTGTAGAAACTGGGCAGCTCGTTAAGTTGTTTCACAGTGAGACAAAACGTTCCAGTCAGCATGTTCAGTTGTGTCATAGTTTCAAAACCTGCCAGAGAACATTTGTATTTTATTTTTACTGCTGCAACACCCAGAGTTTCCCCTCTGGGGATCAATAAAGGTTTATTTTACCTTAAAGGGGAACTAATGTTTTTTTTTCAACCTGAGCCCTATTTTCCGATCTACTTTTGTCTAAATGAGTGATAGGATGTTCAATATTTTCTCTAGTACAAAGCTAGGGCTGACCTGCCTGCAGCCCGTGAGCGCGCACTATATTAAATAATAGGGCTTCAAACAACGTCAAAATACGTCCACTAAAAGTGCATTTTTTTCTCACGGATTGTTAGTATAATTATCCGACAACATAACGGAAAGGAGAAATGAACGTCTGTGTTTACCTTTAGCTGGACTCAGACATGTTCCTCTGCCTGTTGCTGCTCCCTCTCTCTACTCGTCCATTCTTCAGTTTCAATGAGCTCTGCGTCCGTGTACTCCGTGTTCAAATAAATATGGGCGCTCATCAAATTCAAATGGCTCATCCAGATCCAGTTGGTCAAAATCAGGTAAAAATTCGGACAAGTTTGTTGTGGCAAGTCAAAACACTCCCTCAGAGAGTGAAAGTCTGGCTCTGATATCTCACGTCTCGCGAGATTCTTCTTCTTTGGTGTTTTACGGCAGTTGGTTTCGCGAGATTTGAGTTGTTGCAGGAAGTTACAGCTGGAGTAGTCATGGCTGAATTTTTACCCGATTTTGACCAAGCAGCATTTGGGCAATCCTTGTAGTTGCACCCTGTAAAATGTTCCTTCCTGATCTGGATAATGATTAATGATGAAGTTTGACATCTGCTCTCCCCCTCCAGCTCCAAATCTGGCCCCTAAACCCACATCTCCAGATCCAAACCCAGTCCCGCCCAAACCTACAGCTGCTGCCCCGGCCACGGCCCCCAAACCTTCAGGACCGGCTGTGGTTCCGATTCCAGGCCTCAAACCACCAACTCCAACCCCAGCTCCAAACCCAAACCTAGCTCCAGCTCCAGCTCCAGCTCCGGCTCCAGCTCCAGCTCCAGCTCCAGCTCCAGCTCCAGCTCCAGCCCTGAGGAAAGGCCCCGTGACTCAGACCAAACCAGAAACCTCCACCACTGCAAACCCCACCCCCTCAGACCCTCCTCTCCCTCCACGGTGAGAAAGAGATTTGTAGTAATCCAGGATGGAAATAAACCATCAGCTTTAAGTGGTAATGACTGTCTCCCCTGTTTAAGCTTCATGTATCTGTAGAGAAAAGGTAAAACAAAGTCAAACAATTGTCAGAGATCAGTGTCGCTCAGAAACATGGACCGACCCGCCATCATCTATCACCACAAACAAAACGCTGTTCATAGCTCTGTTTTCTTTCAAAGAGCTGCTTCACTTCACACCTGTTTCACGCCTTAAATCAAGAACTGTTTTTCTCTCCAGGCCTTCAAGTGTCAGGCTCCTCCCCCTGCGTCCTCCACCAATCAAATCCATCCCTGGGCGACCTCCGCCACCTTCCGTCGGTTCCACTTTACCATCCAACCCGACAGCTCCTCCTCCCTCCAGAACTAGTCCCACCCCCTCTGTTCCCCCTGCCAACCTGTCCCCACCTTCACAAACCACTCCATCCCCTCCTCCTGTGTCAGCCAATCAGGTGCAGCCTCAAAAGGCACCAAAGAAAGGACCACCTCTGCCCCCCCGCCCCAAACCTGGACACCCTCTCTACAGCAGCTACATGGTATAAGCAAACAAATGCACACACACACAACATACTGTCGTAGATTTTAGCTGAAATTGTATAATTTCTTACCTTTATCTCAGAAACAGGAAGTCCTGATCGTCCTGGACGACCCAAGCCCCTCAGAGCACCTGTCAGGTGAGGGGAGGAGTCAAACTGCCGTCATCAGTCCATCGCAGTGTCTCCTGGACCTGGACACCCAACCAGAGCCTGCTCCTGATCAGGACAGCCAATCAAAACTGTCCTTAGAGGGCCTCAGCCTATCAGACTCCCAGGTAATGGAAAAGTCTTCTTATAAAGCCTGAAAATATCCATATTATATAATATAGATGATTATATTATGTCAGGAGGCAGGCCGATATACCTGAGGTGTCATCTGAGTGAATGGTAGCCTTACTCAAAAACTCCATACAGGGCTTCCAGGTGTTGTCGGAGGATTTACCAGTGTCTCCAATCTAATCTTTTCAAGCTTGAGAAGGTTTAGGAGCTCCTTAAACCAGCTGTTGTGTGAGGGTGGAAGAGTGTACTTGAACTTAAACAAGACGAGGCGCCTAGCTGATAGAGTTCTAAAAGCCGAAACGCTGTTTTTATCAATGGGAAGTTCGGTGCTGTAGGTGTGTACTTCATGTTCACCTCAAATTATTCAGACATCAAAGTAAAACAAGCTGCAGCCGCTGATGATGAACGAATTAGTACAAGTTAACTTTAGCTCGTCCTCGCTGGAGACTGTCTGGGTGCTGCGCTGACTTCACAGTTGAGTTCCGCCTCTTTTGTTACGTCAACGTCATGTTTTATGACCTTTTATTGACATCTGTGAACCAATGCTGAATCGTCCACGTCCACATCGCGATGCATCTAAGAATCAAGTTTTACTCCACCCCTGATAACTAAAGTTTTGTTTTCGTCTCTCATCTAGTCCATCCTGCCTGTGCAGCCCACTGAGCAGAAAGAGCAGCCCGACCCTCCTCCTGTCAGGTCAGACTCACAACATGAAAAACTACACACCAGACTGATCACTGGAAAACATCCGTTCTTTTCAGAAGACGAGGTGTGTCATTGTGTGTGTATTTCTTAATGTGTGTGTGTGCAGCGGCCCTCGGTGCATCGCCTTGTTTGACTACGAGGGAGAGGAGGAGGACGAGCTCACCTTCTCCCAGGGGGATGTCATCGCCCTCCTGGAGCTCATCGGGCAAGAGTGGGGGCGGGGCCAGATCCACGGGCGAATCGGAATATTCCCCCTGAACTTTGCTGAGGTGGTGGAGCCGCCCCCGCAGCCGGCGTCGTCACCGGGGGAAAAAACAGTGCCAACGGATACCACAGTGACAGAGAGTACTGGTGAGCCACCAGGTCCTGCTCACACTGACTGATTGATTTACTAAATAACTGATTCATTTTGTTTGATGGTTAAAAATACTCTAAATCCACAGTTTTTTAAATGTTTAGTTTTTAATAAATGTTGCCTTTGCTTCCTACAAGGCGCTTAACTTTCCTTGCAGAGCTTTCACCCATTCTTCCTCATGTCCTCTAGAGTTGAATGTAATGGTATTTTTTTTGTTCTCAACAGCACCAAAGACGTCACAGGACCTCGACTCCAAGGTGAGTGTGTGTACGTACGTGTGTGTGTGTTTAATTTATATTCATTGAAGATAAACAAGAAAAAGGGCTCACAAGTAGCAGTGTTGGGCTCGTAATAAATTACTCATTACTCATCACTCTTAAGTAATAATTTAACTTTAGTTAGTACTCCCTGCCAACAGTAATTCGTTACGCTACTCGTTTAATTATAGTCCTGTTACACCACATAAAACTTGTAGTTGTGTATCTTCCCCAAAATTCAGATGTGTGCGTCTGTGCAAATGTCACGGTAATCACGGGTAAGTGCAGCCAAAGCTAGATCACTTGCAAATGTATTTTCTTTTTACCTGGGGGTCTTCAGTTGCCTGTAAACTGTATTTTCCCAAAGATCTGCCTGAAAGACGGAGAGTCACTCATGGAGCAACATTTCATCCACCACAAACCTTCATTGCTTCTTTGTGTCCTGCAGCTGGACACGATTAAAATCCAGTTTGGCTGTTTAGCCAGTGTAGCGCTACAGCCGACGTCTGCAGCCGAGGAGGTCTCACCTTTGGTGGGGTGTATTTCCTGGATATGTTTTTCACACAGGAAAGAGTTTAAGTCCGACGACCTGCAGAAACCATGTTCTTGTCGTCTTTCCTGACAAGGAATTTTATTCACTTTAAACGTGTTTTGCTGAATATTTATTGGTTGTTATGTTGTTATTATTATTTTATTATTTAGTCACTTATTTTATGTTACTTAATTCCTTATCTTGTTGACTTTTTTAAATCTGCTGTTAATTTCGCTATTGTTGCCTGTAAGGTGACCTTTAGTGTTGTGAAAGGCGCCTTTAATAAAATGTATTATTATTATTATTATTATTGTTATTATTATTGTATTATCATTTCCTCCCAACAAAATCAAAGTAAAGGGAATAACTCCAGCTGCTGAGATAAGTGTTTCCATCCTCCAAATTAGCTCGCTGTGTTGTGACGTGCCTGCGCAGCCCGATGATTATGAAAACCAGTCCGCTGATGTGATGTTGTATTTCAAGTTATGACGTCATTAACTGTTGTGACCTGTTGGTTAGACACAGGAGAGAAAAACTTAGTTTGACAAAGCAAAACACTTCTGTCATGGTTTGATTAAGATATAAAGATTTATTTTTAGGAAGCTATATGTATAAGAATTTCTATTTAAGTATTTTTGCAGTCATTTTATATCGTGCTGTAAGACAAATATTATTAGTAATTAATTTAATATATTAGAATAGGTCCAGGAGAATTAATTATTGTACAGCTTTATACTGATGGGAGCTACATAATTCACTTCTGTTAATTTATGGAGAAGGGGAAGCAATAAATAAGCTTGTACTTCCTCCCACTCCTTTTTGCACATGTAGATCACATCATTAAATGTTGTTTTCAGTTTTTAAGCTTCCTTAAGTAACCTGTTGTTATGTGTGTGTGCTACTGTATGATTATTTTATTTATTTGCTACTTAAATGTTCGAAATAAACTGCTACTAACTAACTAAAATAATCCTGCAGCCCTACACAATGTGGTTTTTTTGTACTGTAAAGTGCATTCTCTTAATAATTTTGTTTACAGTCAGATTTTTGTTTATATATTTCACTGATTATTCTATAATTGGATGTGTTTTTTGTCTGAATCTGTGGATGTGTATGTGCGCAGGTAAAGGAGTGGGCCGAGGCTCTGTTTGACTTCCCGGGTCAGACTGCAGAGGATCTTTCCTTCCACAAGGGGGCACTCATCGAGGTGATGGAGCACATCGACGCTGAGTGGAGGAGAGGAAGACTGGAAGGGAGGGAGGGGATCTACCCTGCTGCCTTCACACAGCCCTGCCAGGGTAAAACACACACACTGAAATACATCAGAGAAAAATACCTAATCAAGTCCTTTACTGAAAGTTCAGATACCACACTGTGAAAGTACTCTGATACTATTCTTTCTCACACCTTCAACTCAAACCACCAAAATATATCATTTAATCATTACATTAATATCAGAAACATGCAGAAGACTAGTCCACTGATGGACCGTAATGATGACTATTGACTAGGAAAATTCTTTGTCGGGGGCAGCCCTACATGTTTTACTTGTGCTGTGATGCATGAGTGTGTGTGTGTGTTGTCACTGAGGTCGCTTACCATAACTTCCTCTTCCTGTTTCCAGCTAAGCCAATCCAACTCCAGCAGTCGGAGGTTAAAGCAGTGGCCAAGTTTGACTTCGCAGCAGAGAGTGAGGATGAGCTCACGTTAAAGGTGCCTGTGTGTGTGTGTGATGAGGAAGTTTTAGTTGGTATTCTCTGCACAGATTAAATGTAAGTTTACGTCAGATCTTTATTTTTATGTCGGCTGATAAATTTAATGTAATAACTGTTAGTTTATCAGTAAAGACAAAAAAAAATCCAGTTTAAGATTGTTTCATTCCCTCATATTCTTCCTTTCCCATCTTTATTCAACAATTACTGCACACACGACATATTGTATACATACATTTTGATTAACTAAACTTAAAGGGACACAGATCGGAGTGGTCGGAGGCAGTATGTTTTTTGGGTTGTGCATTTGTCCATCCTGTTCTGGTGAACGCGATCTCTCAAGAACACCTTGAGGGAATTTACTCAAACTTGGCACAAGCGTCTACTTGGACTCAACAGTGAACTGATTAGAAATGGTGGTCGAGTGTCACTCTTACCTTCCATCCATCTCATTTTCTTTAACACGTCATTTCAAGAAGGCCTATAGAGAATTTCTTAAAATTTGGCACAAACGTCCACTTTGACTCAACTATGAACTGATTAGAATTCGGTGGTCAGAGGTCACTGTGACCTTGCGTGTGTCTTATTCTTGTGAACGTGATATCTGAAGAAGGCCTTGAGGAAACTTAAACAAATTTTGCACAAACGTAACAATGAACTGATAAGACTTTGGTAGTCGAATGCCACAGCAACTTTGCATCTATCTCGTTTTCTTGAATATGTTATTTCAAGAAGGCCTATGGAGAATTTCTTCAAATTTGGCACAAACGTCCACTTTGACTCAACGATGACCTGATTAGAATTTGGTGGTGAAAGGTCACTGTGACCTTGTAGCCATCTCATTCTCAAAAACGCAATATCTATAGAACGCTTTTAGGGGATTTTCACAAATTTGGCACAAACGTCTACTTGGACTCAACGATGAAGTGATTAGAATTGTTGGTAGAATGTCACTGTTACCTTGCATCTGTTTTGTTTTTTTGAACATGTTATTTCAAGAGGGCCTTCAGAGAATTACCTCAAATTGGGCACAAACGTCAACTTGGACACAAGACTAAGCTGATCAGAGTTTGAAAGTCAGATGTCAACAGCAGTGTGACCCCATCCGTCTCATTCTCATGAACTCGATACCTCGAGAATATGTTGTGGAAATTTCTTTAAATTTGGCCCGAACGCCCACTTTAGAATAAACTGATAATAATTTGAAGGTCAAAGGAAATCAACTGTGATGCGGTAATTCTACATAACTAACAAACGTGCTCTCTTTCTGTCTTTTCCCTGCAGGTTGGTGACATCATAACACAGGTGGAGTTTGTGGATGAGCAGTGGATTTTGGGAGTTGTGGGCGGGAAGCGTGGGATTGTGCCTAAAAACTACATTTCACTTCTCTGATGAGGAAAACGTGGAAACAGCCAATGGGGGAAAACTAGGAAATAACTTTTTTTCCCCTCAGTTTTCACAGCCGCTCTGTGTGAACAGGTTGGTCGGAGGGTTTTTGAACTGGTGACCTCCCCTCACCTGTGAACACTACAGAGCATGCTGTGTACACTTAATTCCAATGTTTTCCAAAAACTTTCCAGGCAATGAAACAAAAGCCGCCTGCTCAGTTTTTATTTGGAGTTTGGAAATCGTAACTCTGAGATGCAATTGGATCGTCTCTTTGATTGACAACCATTGACCTAACGACACCTGGGCAACTGACACCTGCTCATGATTGGCATGGCGACTCAGAACGGGACGTACCTATGCCGCATAATGACGGAGTAAATCTGATATTACACCGTTGATTCTCATGTTTCTTCTTCTGCGGTCCGATTGACTCCGTGGACGATTTCCCATCTGGACTGGATTTGACTTTTTGTCTTTCACTGACTCTTTTTGGTTCATCAGTCGTGACCGGCCTGCACATGGACCTGCTTCGAAGAGCAGCTGTTGGACGACTTTCCTCTTTGTGTCTGATTGCAGATGTTTAACGCACTGTTGAAAAATGTTACATGTCAGATTTTCAAATTCAGGCCAACTTGCAGTATTGAAAGTAGAAAGGTTCGAAGGTTCGAAGTGGGGTTGTATATGGTACTTATTTACAGTCAGTTTATTACCTACAGTGAGTCGGCACGGCCCTAGTTTATAGAAGCAGACAGGAGTACCGCCCTGGAAACTAAACAATGTCCTACTGTTTTAGCCACCTAGAAAAAATCAATATCAGTATCAAGTGTACGCTATATTTAGAACATTTTCACTGGCTTGACGTTGCGGCCAGACAAACCTTTCCGACAGGGAGCTGATTGAATGTGAAACATAGCCATGCTTTAAACAAAGCCAGACTCCATTGACAAAAACATTAATTTTACCACACAGAACAATAGACTGCTACCCCGATCAGTTTGTTGGTTTGTGTAATTGTGTGACTTTGGTGTTTTAAAAGGTTTGTTCAGATTCACCAAAGTCACACAGTAACACAGTCAATCTAACCAATCGAAGCGGCGGTAGACCAGCAGCTCTCCTGTACTGTGAGATAAAAGTACTGTTTCTGTCAGTGGAGTCTGGTGGCGTCAAAGAGAGGTGTTGCCCGCCCCAGTTGCCCCCCAACTTTTGAAATAGACACCGACACAGATTGGGGTAATGTGCCCAGGCACGGTACGTAGTGTTTAGAGTAATCAAACAGACTGAACTTTGGGGTCAAGTGCACTCAGATCCTGGCCTTCAACTGATATTGATTCATTTAGGTGGCTAAATGTTGCTGCAGCTGACCGCCATCTACTTTATGTAATACACTGACTGTAGTTAAGTACCTCATACAACCCCACTGTAAATAATCCGAACTATCTTTTTAACACAGACTTTTAAAAATATGCGTCAGATACATTTTCAAAATCAGGCCAACTTGCAGTATTCAAACTGGAAAGCTTGCGAGGTTCAGAGAGGAGGACTAATTCACTCTAATCAGTTAAAACTCACATTTATCATTAACATAGTGAAGAACGCTATTCTCATCCTGAGCCAGAGGAGATCAGAAAACTGAATAAAAACTGAGTAATGTGTAGCTTTAAGCCGATCGACGAGACGAGTGTGAGCCGCAGACAGGATGTTTTTCCGCTGATGCCTCCTGAGAGGAAACACCAGCTCTGCTTGCTCAATGATTTTAACATGTAGCGCTCAGCGATCTGAGGGCCCAAAAATAGCCACTTTTAAGACAGGAAGTCGTAGG
This sequence comes from Epinephelus lanceolatus, assembly GCF_041903045.1. Taxonomy (NCBI): domain Eukaryota; kingdom Metazoa; phylum Chordata; class Actinopteri; order Perciformes; family Serranidae; genus Epinephelus; species Epinephelus lanceolatus. The sequence goes on from NC_135755.1 coordinate 5,904,180, forward strand.
ACGTTGTCAGTGTAGGTAAAAGTAACTGTCAGAATGTTTAATTTTGTGACACTGTAGGAGCCTGTAGATATTTATAAAGGTTTAGTTTTTTTTGTTGCACGTTTTTGCTCATCCACTCTTATAACAAAGCTTTTTTTTTAATGTTTTACATCCCCAACACTTGGACGTATGAACCAGATCACTTTACATAAAGAACACTAAAGCTGGTTTTGATCTGTCATCTAGAAACTGATGATACATCACCGCTCAACATTTTTCCAAAGCTTGTTTCTAACTTGAGAGCTGAATGTTTGTGGCTGTTTCGCCATCCTGATGAAGTCAAAATATCCCAGTGAACGAAACACGATGAACTGGAGAAGAGTTGTGCCATGATTTGGAAAACAGTTGGCAGTAATGTAACGTATACACCGATCAGCCACATTAAAACCACTGACGGGACAGGTGAAGTGAATAACATCGATCATTTCATTACAATGCAATGTTCTGCTTGGAAACCTTTGGTCCTGGCATTCATGTGGATGCGCCTTTACACACTCCACACATCTAAACATTGTTATAGACCAAGTACCCCCTCTCATGGCAGCAGTACCCCCGATGGCAGTAGCCCCTCAGCAAGCCACAGTAGCCAGTAGCCACACTGCAAAAACTGCTCAGGAATGGTCCAAGGAACGTGACAAGGACCATAAGACGTCGATCTAGCTTTCAGATTCCCCAGATCCTGATCTGATCAAGCATCTGTGGGGTAAACCAGTACTCCAAAGGTCCTTTGTCCGGGCCTGGATAGGTCAGAGCCAAGTATGATCTATGATGGAGCCTCTGACCTGTCGAGGCCCGGACAAAGGACCTTTGGGGTTGTCCTGTGTTGTCTGGTACCAAGGCATTGTCAACATATCCTTTGAGTCCCGTGGGTTGTGAGGTAAGGTACCAGCATGCCCAATGGATGTTCGATCGCATTGGGATCTGGGGAATTTGGAGGCCAGGTTGACGCCTAGAGCTCTTTGTCACGTCCCCCGTGCCATTCCTGAGCAGTTTTTGTGGTGTGGCATGGTGCATTGTCCTGCTGGGCGGGTGGTGCGTGTTAAGTGGCATCCACATAAAGGCCAGGATTCAAGGTTCCTCAGAAGAGCATTGAATTGTAACAAAATGATTAATGTTATTCACTTCACCTGTCAGTGGTTTCAATGTTTTGGCCGATAGGTGTACGTGGGTTTCATTCAACAGATTTAAACAAGCTAAACTAAAACTTGACACTAGAAGAGCAAGTGGCTCAATAAAAGCAAACAAACCTGGATTAAGAAGATATTTTGAAACTTTTATACAATGTTATTAAGATATTAAAAATAAGCTTTACAAAAGTTGAAAAATCACATTCGGTATTTTAAGATGTCATCATAAAACATGTTTAAAGTTTATAATATTTAAACCTAAAGGTCATATAAATACATAACTTGCACAGAGTGAACCAGGAAGTGAAAGTTGTAACAGCGAGGAACTAAAAAACAATTTCACACTCACTTTGGTTCAGGTTTGATTTCCTTCAGTTAAACAGTATCTTTAGGCGATCTTGCACCATCCTGCACCAACAATAGGAAGAGTGTTTTCATAACAGCATTATCGTACCGAACTCTTTCACAGATACAAAGCTCTGGCTGTATTTTTTTTAGATGTACTGTACTATGGTCTTTTCTCTTTCACTGTTTTCTCAACATGTTTCCTGAGTTAAAACACTACATCTCAAAAAAACAAAAACAGCATCTCACGTTTCCAGACTGAATATTTACTCATCAACTGAAACTCATTGGTGTTTTATTAAAGATAAAAACATGGAGGATTTTCTCTCTCTAAATGTGCTGTCAGCAAATCAGCAGTGATGATGATGAATTTTTCTTTGTTAGACTAAAGTTTGTAGTTACAGGACCTGTGTAACCAGGGGACTTCATGTGATTCAGAAATAACTCCCCAGGTCTGTGTTTGTGCAGCACATTCACACAGGATCAGTTAAATCTGTATTTTACTCAGATTCACTGACATTATCTGGAGGATATGATGCCCACACTCAATTTAACTCCACTACACAACACAGAAATACGACGAAGCACAACCAGTGGTCATGTACGGTGTTAACCTCCGTTTTATGCCTCTGTGCTGGCGACAGCTGAGGCATATTTGTCCGTTCATCCTGTTCTTGTGAACGCGAACACCTTGAGGGAATTTCTTAATTTGGCACAAACGTCCACTCGGACTTTAATGATGATCTGTTAGATTTTGGTGGTCAAAGTTCATGCTCAGTGTGACCATGTCTGCCTCATTCTTGCGAACACAATTTCTCAGGACCACCTTGTGGGAATTTTTTTCAAATTTCAAAACAGTTTTGGTGGTTGAAGGTCAAAGGTCACTGTAGCATTGATTCGATTTTGGTGGTCAAAGATTGAAGGTCAGTGTGACCTCCCAAAACATGTTTTTGGCCATAACTCAAGAATTCATTCACTAATTATGACAAAACTTCACACTAATGTCTAACAGGATAAAATAATGAAGTGATGACATTTTGTATCCAAAAGGTCAAAGGTCAACTTCACTGTGACATCATCATGTTCTGCATAAAACACTTCTCTGGTCATTATTAAACGTCATATCTCAGGAACAGAAGGGGAGACATTTGGTCAGTTGGTGACACTGATCTTGAAACTGTGCTGATTGTATGGATCTTCTGTGTGTGAAGCTTCCATATTTTCACTGACATGGATGTTAACTATCAGTGCACCTTTTGGTGGTTAACGGAGGTGTACAACTGTCATTCAGTAATTTTAGTTTTCTTTTAAATGTGGGTTAAACAAACAGAACGCAGCCTCCATAATTCTCTAAGTGACGCACGAAGAAAACAAAAACTTAAATACAATCTTAAATGTCTGACATAATGATTCATATACAACTAAAATTATCACGACCTCTGCATTTATATATAATATGGTAGGTAATTTGTGGTGGAATTTTCATTTGACAAATTACGGAAATAGCAGATTACCACAGGCTTAAACTCACAGACGACCTCGGATATTATTACAAATCACAGGAAGTCCCCAGTTAATACTGTTAGCGTGTGAACAGGGCTATCAGATAAGAAACAAGAACAGATTTGGTCATTTCAAAGAGACATGGGGAACTGTTCACATGATATATTTGTAAACTGAAAAATTTTAATGTAGGAAATGCAGATGTGTCACTATTTTTTGCACTTTGCAGTCACTGTATTTAGCTGTCTGTTAAAATCTCACTGGACGATTGGGTAAGTGCACTCAAGAGGGAGAAGTAAACAGTTTTGGTATCACTCAGTATTTTTACGGGAAGTCTTTCGGTGTCATTACAACTAATCTGGTGGCAGCTCGTCAAGAAAGGAAATCTTCCATGTGGCGTCTTTAAGACTAACGTGCGTGTGAGTGAGAAAGACACACAATGAAAGAGGTTTATAAAGTGCTTTGTCAGAGATATTTTGTGTATAACCAAACATTCCAACTTTTTAATACAAATAAAACTTTCAGACTTTTAATTAATTTTTTTTTTTGTGGTTATTGTTGGTGTGTTTCATCAGAGGTTGTCGTACAGCTGACATGTTTCAGATCTCCACTGACTCTGACTGAATGACTGGCAGCTGAACATGAATTTAACCAAAAGATAGAAATATTAAAAAGAACTGTTCAATTTACACCAGAGAGAATGATGGAAATAATGTCCAACCGAGAAAGTAATAAATCCGATCTTGGTTTCAGCTATTCAGTTTTTAATCAAATATACCCCAATTGTTGAGTCCTAAAATTATAAACCACAGGCTTTGATTTTTAGCATTGCAGGCTTTATATTTTGTAATTGTAGTCATATTTATATCTTTTAAATTAAGTAAATTTACTCCAAAGTCTGGTCGGGTTTGTAGATGAATAATTCAGCATTTCTACTGCTTAGTTTATATAATAGTATCTGGATTATTAGAAGAATGAGACTCTTAACGCTCAATAATAAAACACAAGCACAAGCTGTTTTTTTAGATTTAAAGAATTCATTTTTATTAAATGTAAAAATTCATCATATTTTAGCAAAAACTTGTATGAAATCTTTGTAATGCTGCAGTGCTCTCACTAAAGTTGGATTTTATGAAAACACCCTTTAGTTGCTGTAAATGTATGCAAAAACAGTAAATGTTCTTATGAATTTAAGAATCCAGAGACGCATCAACAAAAATTCCTCACACACAGGAAATAAACAAGAATACAAACTAACACCGGATGATAAACACATTTTACAGTCCCTGAAGTTATTGATTTTATCTGTTTTAAATAGTAATAATGATATTAACTGTATTTATATGGCACTGTGAAAAACAGTTTACAAAGTGCTTTGACAAACAAAGCAAAGCAGAAGCAAAAACATCAGAGGCAATATAACAATAGGAGCCAAACAATAATGCTGAACTAAGGCCAGACAAAAATTAAGGTAGAATTAAACAAGGATTAAGAGAACATATCAGGAAGAAGACAGATGATAATGGGAAATACAGAGGAATTATTTAAAAAGTCATACCAATAAAAGTATATACAATTAAAAAACAAAACAAAACAAAAAACTAAAATTAGTAAACACAAAATATTAATGATAATAATAATAAGAAGCAGGATCAAGACTGACTAAGAAGATACATAAAAATAATCAAAAGAAATTGAAAGATAAATTCAAACACAATATTACACACTGTCTCTTTAATAAGTCTGTGACGTGAGCTCACACAGCTCAGCAGTGTCTCCACTGACACCACAAAGCCAGAGTCCAGCACTGAGCTGCTGAGTGAACATACTGTACTTTAGACTCCTGACTTCCTGTTTTACATGAGGCATGATTTGAAACAAAACACTTTGTCCATACCTGCACCTGCATTCATGTCCTACAGAAGTTAATACGTTTCTTAGATATTAACCTGTCCTCTGCCTCTTCAATGACTACTTGAGTTGACAGAACTCAGCAGTGTCTCCATTAGGACCACCAAGAAAAAGTCCAGCATAGAGCGGCTCAGTGAATGTGGTCTGGACTCTGTGGAGGAGAGTCATTGTTTGAGAGATGCTGTAGAAAGACAGAATACCTGCACTGTGATCCAGGTACACTCCTACTCTGGAGGATTTAGGACCTGAGATGCTGATTGAGTGGTTGTCATGTCTGAAGGTATAACTATTGTCACAATATAGTGCCCAAGACTTCTCATTGTATCCAAATACATGTACATTAAAGTCCCCTGATCTGCCAATACTCTTGTAGGCGACTGCTACTCCAGCTTTCCTGCTTATCTCCACCTCCCAGTAACAACGTCCAGTCAGTCCATCTTTACTCAAGACCTGAGATATGTGAATGAATCTGTCTGGATGCTGAGAATATGGTGGATTTTTGTAATTATACATTATTTTTCTGTTCCCCTCTGATAAAACCATGAAGTTGTTTGCTGTGTTTGGGTCCAGCGTGATTTCACATGAATATTGTAAGAGCTCAGCTCTGGTCATGGGCTCTGCTAAAGGCAGTTTCTCAGTAAGGATGGTCTGCATTTTGTCTCTGGCTGCTGTCACAGCTGCCACCACATCCTCAAAGTGATGCAGACAGTCAATGTTTGGTCTTGGTGACTCTGTAGACTTGGTAAGTTTTGACAGTGACGGGTAACTGTGAAGAAACTGGATGTGGTCCTCTGTGTGTGAGAGCTGATCCAGTTCAGCGTCCTTCCTCCTCAGCTCAGCGATCTCCTGATCCAGCTTCTCCTGAAGCTTTTTGACTCGACTCACTTCAGTTTTCTGCAGAGATCTGATCTGCTGCTTCACATCAGAGCTTCTTTTCTCAATGAGATGGATCAACTCAGTAAAAATCTTCTCACTGTCCTCCACTGCTTTATCAGCAGAGGAATTGATATCCTTCATCTCTTGCTGAAGCACCTTCACATCTTTCTCTCGGTCTTGGATTCTCTGCTGGATTTTTTGCCGACTTCCACCGAGCTCCTTCTGCTTCTCAGTCCGTTCTGCTGCAGCTGAGATTGTGTCGTGGCCTTTATGTTCATCCATTGAGCAGAGAATGCAGATACACTGCTGATCAGTGCGGCAGAAAATCTTCATCACCTCATCATGACGGGAGCAGATGTTCTCCTGAAGCTTCAGGGAGGCTTCAGTGAGTTTGTGTTTTTTAAAAGTAGGAGATTCATAGTGAGGCTGAAGGTGTTGCTCACAGTAAGAGGCCAGACACACCAGACAGGACTTGAAGGCTTTCAGCTTCCTCCCAGTGCAGAAATCACAGGCCACATCTCCAGGTCTGGCATAGCAGTGATCAGCTGGAGCAGCTTCTGTCTTCCTCCCTTCCTCAATTAACTCTGCCAACATGGTGTTTTTCATCAGGACAGGCCTTGGGTAGAAAGTCTGTCTGCACTGAGGACAGGTGTAGATATTCTTCTGATCTTCTTCATCCCATTGGGCTTTAATACAGCTCATGCAGTAGTTGTGTCCACAGGAAATAGTCACCGGATCCTTCAGCAGATCCAAACAGATCGAACAGCAGAATTTCACCTCGTATGCTTCATTTCTTTGCTGCGCCATTTCAGCTCTCAACAACAGGGAATGTCTTGGAGTTGGACTTTCCTCTGAGCAAATAAAGTCATCAAGAAGGAAGCTAAACCTTCTTTGCTGTCCCGCTGCCAAGCTGATTGCACTCCCCAAACTGGTAGATCAATAAAAGAGGTGGGAACCAGAAAATATTCAGTTGGAGTTGGACTGAAAGGGCGCGGTTTAAACCATGACAGCATTTATGGCCTTTATCTAAAGGTTTTACAGTCAGTTTGCACTTTGGCAGCGTGTGCTGCCCTCCTTTAAACCAAGATTGAGCTTTGGTCACGTGGTAGAGGTGGTTGAGAACACAGTTCAGCTCTCTGGCTTAGGTAGTCAGTGTTGAGGCAAAGCAGAAAAACGTATGTATGAGAAACTTTCCCTTTCAGAATTTATTGGGATGTGTTGAATGGGGTTGAGGTCTGGGCTCTGTGCAGACCAGTTAGGTTTGTCCACCATTTCTTCATGGACGTGACTGTGTGTATGGGGACATTGTAATGTTGAAACAAAAAAAGGACAAACACAAACTGTTAAGACCAGATTGGAAGGGCTAAATTTACAGACTCGCAAAACCTGTGAATTAAGAGACCGGACAAAGTTTTCTGATGATACTAGAGGTTCATCCAACCCTTTTATGTCATCACATTCTTCTTTTTCCCAATTAACGTAATTAAATAGATTTATCACTTCCTGCCCTCCATCTGAATTTCGCACGTGATTGCAAACAACCTATTAAGTTTTGTTTTAATGAAATGCTCTTTGTGAAAGTCCCTTTGTGAGTTCCCTTTGGTGACCAGGTACGCAGGGTTTATGTCTAGGGCTTTAAGAATGGAGGGAGTGATGATCAGCAGGTCCGCCTCTGTTGTGAAGTTCCACTTACTTTTCTGGGAAGTACTGATCATATGACTGGATAAATGAGACTTGGATTTTACCTCACACGAATTTTTGTAAACTGATGTTTTGATATAGTTGTATTGTTGCTAAACGTGGTCGCCTATGAGCTCATTTATGCTTCATGTTAGAGACGGACGGAGCCTTCTGTCTGTAGTAATTTTGTCTGTATTTGTGCACGTTTTCTGAAAGCTTACAGATACAGAGCAGTACCACCGAAGATCATGGGGGCAGTGCAGCGTAGTTGAAGTGAGATACGACCATAGGAGACAACAAAGAAATTTCAATAATGGCTGACAGAACGAATCAATAATACAGTGAAAAGAGTTCTCCTTCCGCAGGTCTGATGTATTTTATGGCCTCACATACCACCGTGGTCTACAACACTGCCTCCATTAAAAGGTACTTTATTCGACATCCTCCACCGTCACCATGTTTGTTTTTGCGTGAGACTCCACCCTCTCATGCCATCTATTGACTGTATCTATACCAACATAAAGGACGCATGGAAGTATAAGGGTTGTGAAGTTTACAGCGTTTGAAACAAACAAACGTATTTATGTTTGTAAAGGGAGTATAATTGAGACTTCATGAAGAATTTTTGCCTCTTTTGGATTCTTCATTGCCTGTGGAGGCATGCAAGAAAAACATTTCCTTCATGACTTCCCGGTAACGCACAGTTGGTGCTTCTCAAAGTCAAAGAAGGATCCTTGAACAGCTGAATTTCAAGGAGGCTACGTCAACGAATCCCATCGAAGGACCGAGTCAGTGTCAAGGATCCTTAAAATTTTACCAAGGACCGAGTCCTTCCTTCAGAAAATTTTCAAGGATGCATGTGCGCATCCTAAGTGCGCATGAAGTATCCGCAAGTCTTTGCGCATAATTTGCCAGAACTGAAGGTGCGACCTCTTCAGTGACGCACACCTGGGCACTTGCCAGCCTGTTCCAATGTGTGTTTGCCGAATGCTTGGATGGAGTCTGGTCTAGCCTCTGTAGGACCCGACTTGGAAGAAACCGTCCTACCAAGAAAGCATCCTTGACTTCAAGAAGCACCAAGTGAGTAAGTGAAGTATTCTTTTAAACATTTTCTTTGTCACGACAGTCTTTGTTGACTTAGTTCCTCTGCTCATGCTGTTAATGTAAACAGTTAGTGTTTGTTTTAAAAATCCCTCCTTATAAACTAATTAAATACAACAGTACCAATGACACAGCAGGTTAACATGATGCCACTGCATCAGTTTTTATTTTCACAGTTGAATTCATCTTTTCTGGATCCAAATCAGGGTTGTGATTTTCTCCGAATGCCCGCACCCTGATCCCAACAAACATACATGTTTCATATCAACACACATCACATTACAGATCATTGTTAGCATTAAAACATGTTTACAGCATGTCCTCAAAAGTTCTCACCTCTCCTTCTACTTCAACCCAGGACTCGTTTTCCTAAAAGCATCTCGCAGTAAAGTTTGAGCAAATGAGCTGTGAAGAAATAACACGTTTTAAGTAGCAAATGTCAAAAGGCTTTTTTTGACCACTGGGTTCCACTTTCAGGAGTTCATTATTGTCATTCCAGAAACTGGATTGTCTTTAAAATGAAGCTTTTAATGTTTCCGCTGATTGGACGAAACATAAATCAGACTCAGAGAATCCTTTTAGGAAAACCAGCCCAGTTTGATTCAAAATCCTACGTTGTCTACTGCACTTCATAAAAAAAAAAATCAGTTCCTGTTTAAAATGAGGCATGATGTGAAATGATCGCACACACAGACACACACTGCATTTGATAAAAACACACACAAAGGGCCTGATAACAACAGCCACACCGGGTCAGATCACTGTGAAATACACTCAGTTACTTCAAGTCAGTGACACCAGATGGATTGTCTCTGAATGATTACTAAACTCCACCCACCTGTGAATTAAAGCTGCGTTCAAGTTCCAGTGAAGTCACAGTTTGAGGGAATTACTAGTATATTTGACTGTATTTTTCAGTAGACTTGTGTTCATTCCTGAACAAATATTAACTTTAATAATAGGGTTAGTGTTTTATAAAAGAGAGAAGCAAATTCCCAAATAGCAGTGACAATTCGGACAAGAGGAAAGGTACATGCAGTCATTCTTCTGGAAAGTGAATGCAGTGAAACACAGAGAATGGGAACAAGAAACTGCACAATGTTTTCAGTGTCACGATTATGCAACAACATTTCTAATCTTTCAATGGATTAAATGGATTTCGGTTCATTTCAGGACGTTACAAAAGCAGTCAAAAGTAACACAAAGGCAAAATATTTCAGCTGCGGGTTGACCCAGGTGTGGCTGCGTCGCTAACAGCATCAACAAAAGGCTCCTTCTGGTTTGGTATAAAGCAAAGAGAAAAGAATTAAGACTACTGGGTTCATAGCAGGCATAGAAGGTCGAAGGCCGAGCCACTGATTAAAGGAGTTTGACTTTTGCTGCAAATGATGATTCAACCTTGGAACTGATGAATCATGATTGTGATGACTGGTGTGTAAATACTTAGTGTTATCATAATATTTAGTGTTTTCACAAAGACGACTTGACAATGACTTGTTTCCTAATGGGTCATTTTTAAACACATTATAAAAGTGCAGATTTGTTTTCCTCAATATTCTAAGTTCTTAATATTCTTTTCCTCCGTCCTCTGATCAATAGAATCAAAAGGGTTTATCATAAAAATTAATCCCAGTTGTGAGTAGTGTTTAAACAGGGTTAAGTGGCGTTGTTTTGGTGTGATGGGTCCTGTAATTCTCGAGTGCTGTAATTCCCTTGATGTGCTGTCTGTCAGAGCTACATTAAATAAACGATTCATAATTTATATTTCATCTGAAGCCTAATATTTATACAAGTAATATTCATACTGGTTTAAATAAACAATTTGATTCTATTTCCCATATTTGCTGAGCAACAGTTTTGTGTGAAAGGAATTAAAGGCGTGTCCCAAATATGGGCCTGTTGATTTCAGTGATTTAAGCAAATAATAGCCCAGGCTACTAATTAAAGTTTTACAGTTTCAAATTTTTAGTTGAGTTCTGCAATGACTGTCGCTATAAGGAACTTTTTTCAGAGAGCTTTTGTCACTGAAATAAAAGAAAAACTGCATAAACACATGCTTAAGTGTGCCTTTTCTGGCCTCTGTAACAGATTACATAGATTCTAGGAAAGCCAGAGTTGCAGCAAGCAGCATGGCTACTGGCTACTCACTCATCTACCCATTCTCACTCCAACCTCGTCACATATTGATGTTTGGTCATGGACTTTCCACGTTCAAATATGACATGCAAGGTACCCTGGGTGTGTTGGTTGTTGACTTTCTGGGACACCATGTCAAGTTCTGCCTGTTACATGTATTGTCTTCTTTCAAAAAATAAAAGCACTACGTCAGTATGACATTGCAAATTGCCATTTTTTCCCCTCCAACAACTAACGTACATGGTTAGGTTTAGGAAAAAAAGAACAGGGTTTGGCTTTAGAATCTTACGGGACGTGAACATCGCTCTCCTCGGTGAAAGTCAGTGTTTGTTGGACCCATCCAACACCCCTCTTGTACCACCCTAGTCAGACTTTCGCTGCCTTAACTTTCGTTCTTGTCCTGTCGTGTTTCCCCCTTTCACCATCAAGTGCTGTCAATGTGAAAGGACGGTTCTTTCGCCAGTGTCTGACGCCATAAGTCACTGCCCGAACGCCAGATTTCAACTACTTCAGAGTGAGACCGGGCTCCACTCTCTGCCAACATAACTCTCTGAGTCATAGTCTGAGTGTAGGTAAATGCTGGAACGTGTCTGACGTTGTTGCGTTGATTATACGTCGAGGGATGCCGACATGAAACTGTAATGGGGCAAATTAGCTGTAATAAATTGTGGCGATTCATTTTATTAATGGTAAAGCCTGTGTTTAGTTTGCATTTAGTCCCCAGATACAGTTTGTGAGCTTCAAGCTTTTTAAAAGTTCCCGCAATTGTCATCTCAGAATCTTCAACACTGCTTCAACAGCACGTCCTCGCCAAACATTTAATCAGTGGCTCCGGCCAAAAGGTCAAGGCCATGGAAAGGTCGTGCTAAGTTCAAAGATCATGGTAAGGTCACAACACTGCATCAGGTCAACGCATTTATCCAGACTATTTTCAAGTTTTAAAAAAAAGTGACCCCCTCCTCCCTCTGATGCAGACAAAACACACATACTGAACCTCATACATTCCACATGATTATAAGTTAAAACATTACACTGTGGAAATACTCTCACACACTTATTTACACACACACACACACACACACACACCATTCCTTCCCTCTCAGTGATTCGTATAACCAGTTACATCAACAGACAACATGATGGATGTTTGGATGGAGCGACATGATTGATAGATGACCCACTAACGTCACATCTCACAGACACATGACCATATAAGGAAAGAGATCCATCACTGTCCGGCCCACCCTTTGTTGCTAGGCAACGATTGCTACCAGATCAATCAGGGAGCTTGACTTCAAGGTAAGAACTCTTTCATTACAGTTCGTCAACATCCCTCAGAAACCTTGTTTAACTTCTGCCTGTTTTTGGTTTGAATAAGGAGCTACAATACTTTTAAGCAGTGGCGGAGGAAGTATTCAGATACTTTACTGAAGTAGAAGCACTAATACCATGCTGTAAATATACTCTGTTACATGTGAATGTACTTGAGTATTATCAGGAAAATGCACTTAAAGTATCAAAAGTAAAAGCGTTCTGTTTTTATATAAATTAACGAATGAACTCGGCGCGCTGCTGCTCTGTCTCCTCACACAGAGTACACAGAGTACGCTCTGCTGCTCTGAGAGTGTGGTGCTCTGAATAACTGAGCCAACTGTGCTCCTGAACAGGCCAGTTTGTGACTATTTGTGAACGCACCAACAGTATAGCTAATTATATGCTATATTGATAATAGGGCTGCCCCCTAACAACTGACCAAACATTTGTCGACCAGAAAGGTCATTAGTCTGCAAGATTTCATTGGTCAGTTAGTTGCAGGAAAAATGTGAAACTCTATTAGGAGCTTGGACCTTGTTAAAATAAATCCAAACCTATATGACTGGACCATGTGCGAAGTTAATCTGAAAGGACAGACACAGGAAGTGGCCACGCTCAGCAGTCAGACAGGAGTCAGGTTAATTTCCAGGGCTGGTACCTGCGGTTATTCCACAAACCATTGTGATGCCCCGCCCAAAATATATCATTTAATAATTAAATTAATATCGTAAACATGCGGGCGACTCATCAACTAATCGCCCTAAATGACGACTATTTGTCGACTAGAAAAATTCTTAGTCGGGGGCAGCCCTAATAAATACTGTTTTATATTATTACTCGCATATTAATCTTTAAGCAGTATTTTACTGTTGTAGTTGTTGCGGTGGAGCTGATTTTGTATTGGCCTGCAAATAATGATGAAATCAGTTTGGTTTCATCTCCTGATTATTTTCTTAATCAATTCATTTATTCTACTTTATAATCATGATTATCCAGAGCTTGAAGTGACCCCTTCAACTTATTTTCACGTTTTGAGAAGTAGTAACCAGGAAATACTTGGTAATTTTGCATGAAAAATGATTCACTGATTAATGATTGCTAAATGACAAATTAAGTAATTGATTACTCGACTAATTATATAAGCAAATTTTTTATATACTGTTTGATAATTTGATCATATTTTAAAACTTCTTTGTGTTTTGCATGTAAAAAATTAATTTATAAAATAACTAAAACTGACAGATAAAGTGAAAAGCACAATATTGGTCTTGGGGCGGAGAAGGCTTGGGAGGGCAGTATACCAGGATATTTAGAAAGCAGCAGCACTGCACACAAATACTGTCATTAACCATATACCTCGGTAAAATTTAGGAAGGTATAAAAAGTAGACACCGCCCCAGCCTACAGAGGAGTGTAAGTGTCATGAAATAGTACTACTCAAGTAAAGTACAGATACTTCAGATTTGCACCACTGTAAATGTTAAACTGTCAAAATGTTCCAGTATCAATGTGGAAAATATATATGTTTTGAATTCAACACATTGGCTGCTTAGGGAAAACAAGGTTTTTTTTTTCGGGGTACTGACACATCATGTCTATGATGATTGTTTCTTTTCATTGTAGTATTTATTTTTTCAAAACTGCTACTGTTTCCCTACTTCACAACTGACTCACACAGACAGACACCAACAGACAGAGTGATATTTACAGTATTTACAACATATTTTATCCTCCGCTAACTTGCAGGCGGGAGGAGAGGCAGGGAGCTCGGGGTATGGACTGGGATGTGCCCCTTGACCTCAGTCATACTGCAGGTAGAAACCTTTGAAAGGTTGGTGAAACTTTTTTTCCAAAATTGTGAGGTTTAGAAGACACTCAGTTAATTTGAGTTACAGTACGAAGGCTGTGGAACAGGTGAAAGACGGGAGTGTTGGAAAGTGTCCCTCGGTAGAGTACACTGTGGAGACGAGGCTCATTATTTTTGGTGTTCTTCCGTTTTTTCCAAAACAAATCCGGTAATGTTTAATTTCAAGAGTTAAAGCCTTTAAAATCTGTTTTTTGAAAAATCAACATAACAAAAATACAAGCAGAAAAACATTTGTGGTTTTATGAAGAGTTACATGTTGGACCGATTTATTGGTGAACAAAACCATTTTCACATTTCTTTTTGTGTAATGATTAAATGCAGCAACTATAATGTGTTAATTACTGAGCTTTAGAGTCCCTGGTAAAGTGATTTCTAAACCTTGGACATAGTCTCCTTTAGTCTTTAGGCTAAGCTAGGCTAATCACCTCCCTGCTCCAACTTCATGCTTTATGTACAAACATGGGAATGATGTCAATTTTCCCATCCAACTTTTGGCAAGAACGCATATTTTTTAAAATGTTTTATCTTTTAAACCAACCTGCGTCTTTTTCAAAAACCAACGTATATTTTAGGGAAAATCTGTAAAAACCAAAAACAATGAGCCTCATCTGTCTGTACAGCTAATGATAAGTGCTGGGGTTTGAAGAGTGGAACCTATGGAAGGAAATGGCTGAGATTTAGGATATTAAGAGGAATTCATCAGCAGCGTAAACAGGCACAGTACTCAAATATCTCCTTGGGTTGGTGGGCGCCATATAGAAGAAATGAGAAACATCCTTCAGGTCAGCGGAAGGAGAGCTGGAGGGTAAAGGCAGGAGAAATGGGATGTTTCCCAGAATAAATGGAAGACATCCTGGTTGCCAAACGGCAGGGACTACAGAGAAAATAATCCCTTTATCAGAGGGAACATTTGTTGTTGAGTCAGTTGTATATTTCCCCTATGAAAGTGGTTTGTGGCCTTTTTCAGACCCTCTGAGTTCAGTCATTCAGACCAGAGGTGAGGGCCATTTTAAGGAAATGGGTCCAGTCCCATGAGACAAGATGTGTCCAATAGCACCTTCATGGTGTCCCAGTGTTGATATGGAGTGTGTCCTTCAAGTAGCAGTGAGACGACTTC
Source organism: Epinephelus lanceolatus (assembly GCF_041903045.1). Classification (NCBI taxonomy): domain Eukaryota; kingdom Metazoa; phylum Chordata; class Actinopteri; order Perciformes; family Serranidae; genus Epinephelus; species Epinephelus lanceolatus. The sequence goes on from NC_135755.1 coordinate 5,919,196, forward strand.
ATCAGTGTCAAATGCCAAAACAAAATGGGACCCCATCTCATGTTGGAGCTTATCAAAGACAATGTAAATACTTTTCAGTACAGCAGCAGAGACGGGACTCTCGAAAGTCTTCAGTCGATTAAATGCTGGTCCAGACCAGAGGTGAGGACAGTTTCCATGAGATAAGTTGGAAATAACGATGGGGAACTTGATTTTTTTTCTAGTGGAGCAAACAGCATCTGTTCCAGACTAGAGGTGAGAAATCCTGATCAGTTTCCAGATGATAAAATGAAACGTCTCTAAAGACCAAGGAGCGAGAAACTCGTCTGGTGTCAAGTTGAAGTAATAAGTAGTAAGTTTGGTTTCTAGTAAATCAAGAAAGAAATAAAAACAGAATGAGATCTTGATGAGGGGAACTTGTTTGGTTTCCAATTGATTAAAAGGGGGCGTGTTCTAGACCACAGATGTGGGAACAACTTTGGTTTCCAATTGAAAAACAGGACATATCCTAGACCAGGTTTGAAGGAACTTGTTCAGTTTCGAATACATGAAACAGAGAGTAGAGATAAGGATACTTGATGATGATTCTAGACAGTGATGGGGACTTTGGATGGTTCCCATTAGATAAAATATGACATGTTCTAGACCAGAGGTGAGGGAACTTGTTGGTTTCCAGTACCTGAAACAGGACTGATTCTAGGGCAGATCTGAGGGTGATTCTAGACAAAGGACGTAATTTGGAAAGAACGGGACTAGTTCTAGACCAGGTTGGTGGGAACTTGTTTGGTTTCCAGTGAATGAAACCGGATGAGTCCTCGACAAGATTTGTGGGGACTTATTCGGTTTACAGTTGATAAAAGGGGACGTGTTCTAAACCAGATTTTAAGGAACTTGATTGATTGTTTGGTCTTTTAGGGTTTCCAGTACATGAAAATAAACATGTTCTAAACCAGGGGTATGGGAACTCCTTTTGTCTACGTTTTAAAAGGGACATTATCTAGACTAGGTTTGAGGGAACTTGTTTGGTTTCCATTGAATTAAATGGGATACATTCTACATCAGAGAAGGGGGTATAGATTTGGTTTCTGGAAGATAAAATACATGTTCGAGACTAGAGGGAACCTGATGGTTTCCAGTAGTTGAAGCATGACTGATTCTAGGGCAGATTTAAGAAAACTCATTTGGTTTCCAATTGATAAAAGGGGATGTATTATAGACTGAGGAGTTGAAAGTTATTTAGTTTCAGGTGAAAGAACAGGATGAGTTCTCGACCAGATTTGTGGGAACTTATTTGGTATCCAGTGGATGAAACAGGGCGAGTTATAGATCAGATTTGTGGGAACTTATTTGGTTTCCCGTGGATGCAATAGGATGAGTTCTAGATCAGATTTGTCTGAACTTATTTGGTTTCTAGAGGTACAAGAACATGCTAAGTATCCAGTAGGTGAAACAAGATGTTTTCAGGACCAAAACTGGTTTCCCATAAAGGCAATGGGACACTTCTGGACCAGCACTGAGGCAAGTAGATTGAACAGGTAGGATTCTAGACCAGATTTGAGGGAACTTGGTCAGTTTTCAGTGGGTAAATGGGGATTTATTGTAGACCAAGAATGAGGGAACTTGTTTGGTTTCCAGTAGAAGAAACAGGAAGGTGTTCTAGATCAGATGCCAGAGAACATATTTTGTTTCCGGTAGCTGTAAAAAGTCCTCTCCTAAATTGGATGGTGGTCGACTTGTTTTGCTTCCAGAAGATAAAACTCATTTGGGCTCCACAAGATCAAACAGGATGTGCTCTGGACTGCAGGTGATAAAAATCAAGATTTTATTGGAGGGGGAAAAAAGGAAGAGTTCTAGACTAGTTTTGATTTGGGTTTCCAGTTTTTAAAAGGGGACTTGTTCAAAACCAGAGATGTAGGAACTTGTTTGGTTTCCACTGGATGAAACAGGACTAGTTCTAGACCAAAGGTTTGGGAACTCCTTTGGTTACCATTAGATGAAAGGGGGCATATTCTAGAGCAGATGTGAAGGAACTTTGTTTTCAGTGCACGAACCAGGAGTTCTAGAGCAGAGATAGGGATACTTGTTTGGTTTCCAGTAGATGAAAGGGGACGTGTTCTGGTCCATATTTGAGGGAACCTGTTTGGTTTCCTGGACGGGTCGAGACCAGAGGTGGGGAAACTTTTTGGGTTTCCGGTCGATCAAAGGGGGTGTGTTTTAAACCAGAGGTGAGGGAACTTGTTTGGTTTCCAGTATTGGGGATTCCTGCTCTGGTTCCAGTGCGTCGCCACTGGTCGGTTCTTCAGTGCTGCTCACAGTGTTGGAGTCTACGGGAGCCTCATCCTAAACAGACACATTATAAACAAGTTTTATTATGAAAGTTAACATAAAAGTCAGCACCCGGTTTATTTTTTAGCATTTATCTTGTAATTTAATGTGCTTGTGTTTTAGTTTTTGTTCTGTTTTTTGAATAACTGTACTTTTCCAAATATTTCGGTCAGTCTATTTTTAAAGAGATACTGACAAATAAGCTCAAACTGTTGCTTTCATGAAGTAACCATAGAACATACTTCTGCTTTAACGTACGTTACAAAGTGATTCTCAGAATCCAAAGTGATAAAACACACTTCCTCTCTTGTAGTCTGTATGTGTGTATTTGCGTGTTTACAGGTGTGTTCTTACCGTCACCCAGGGGTGGGACAGGACCTCCTCGGCAGTGAAACGAGTGTCAACGTTCACCTGCAGCATCTGACTGATCAGCATCTGAGGAACAGGTCATGTGACTGTCAACAGCCTGCAGTAAAACTGATTGCATTCATGTTCTGTTGAAATCTATTGCAAAAGGTATGGAAGGAATTTCACATGGATTACATGATTAGATGTTTATCCTGCAGTCGTGTCATCACAGAAACTTTTGCAACTCAAAGTTGTGCAATTTTAGTCTTGTAAACACTTAAAGGTGGCTCAGAGGTGTTTTGATTTAGTTATTAATTGTTACTTGTTTGTTTATTAACAAAAGTATCATTTAAATATGTGATTGAATCAATCAGCACACCTTAAATTTCAACTTTGACCATTCCATTAGTTTTATTGTCTCTCTTGGATGACATCTTCAAGCGTTTATATACGGTATGTTAATTTCGGCTGGCTCATGTGAACGTCATATATTCTAATCCTCACTTGGCGGAGCGTCGTTCCTGTGGGCTACAGCAACACTAAACCCCTGAGCTTGCCTGAGAAGGACTAAAGGTACTATACCAAAAGTGTTTGGTAGAAACGGGGCTTATGAGTAAGTGGTACCTTGGCTGGGAGGCTGATGGTGTCCCAATCTGGAGACGGAAACTCCAGCTTCCCTCTGAGAATCTGATCAAACAGCTCCTCCTGGACGTTATTCTCACTGAGGACAGGAAGAGGAAGGAAATGTTATGAATCAACTGCACCAAAATTACATCATATTTATCACTCAACAGCGTTAATTTTACATGATATACCAGAGGGAACTTTGGTATTTATTTAACCTGGACCGTGTTTTTCCAGGTTTTTGTGTCTGAGCGAGGGAACACCCTCTTCATCTTCCCCGAGGAAGATGTGCCTCAACTGTTTATGTGATGTAAAGCAATTGTCACTGACAGGCTCAGATTATTAAAGTGTCTGACAACATTACAGAAAGGACCCTTCAGACAAATGAAACCTTTTTCTGTACCTTTTACTTGCTCCAGTCTGTTTTGTGTCCAAGTCTTGCTAATGAGAGGTCCCGTTCCAAAATCTCACAGATTTTTTCACAGTCAAAATCAACTAAATATTCAGCCCTGACACTGAAAATCTTTTGGAGAAGAGTGAGACACATTTTCTGTACATAACAAACTACTACCAATACTATACTATACCTATACTATAGTGCTGGTAGTAGTTTGTTATGTAGAAGTATGCAAAGTGTGTCTTAGGGTGCTTTCACACCTGCCCTGTTTGGTTTGCCTCAATCAAACTCAAGTTCATTTGCCCCCTACGTGCGGTTCGTTTGGGCAGGTGTGAACACAGCAATCACACTCAGGTGTGCACCAAAACAACCGGACCGAGACCTTCTTGAAGAGGTGGTCTCGGTCCGGTTTCAAACGAACTCTGGTGCGGTTCATTTGTGGTGAGAAGGTGTTCCGACCTGGATGTGAAGCAACTGCAGTCACATGACACATTGTTTGGGTTAAACATGAGCATGTTACAGTCCTGGAGGATTATTAATGTGCACCTCCTCCTGTACTGCCTTAATATGCACATTCAGCACATCCAATGCATCAAAACATTGTTTTCTAGTTGGAGCCGCGCCTCGTTTTCAAACGTTTTCAAAAAACTGCTGTTCCCATGAGTCACTTAGACACAAAAACATTGTAAAACAGGGTCCAGGTTTACAAAAAAAAACAGAGTTCCCTTTTAATAAAATACAAACTGACACAGTTGTTTACCCAGATTTCATTTACACTGACCTTCTGAATGGAGGGAATCCACACAGCAGGATGTAGGTGATCACTCCTGCCGCCCAGATATCCACCTTCAGACCGTAACTACACACACATACACACCACACTTTAATATTGAAGTGTGTGTTAACTTTTTCTTATCACCAACTTAAACTCTGTATTTCTCTCACCCAGTCTCTGCGATGATCTCTGGGGCGACGTACGTCGGCGTGCCACAGACGGTGTACAGCGGTCCCTCCACCACCGTCGCCAAACCAAAGTCACCCAGCTTCAGTGACTTAGTGCCGTCTGGGTACTCACACACCTGCAGTACATACAATCAAAGCTTCAAATACACACAGTACACACACCAAAGCCTAATGAGAATGCTTACACTCACTGTGCTTATTCACTTCCTGGCAGAGAGTTCGCTTATGTGCAGGAATATTTCTTTTATGCTACGTTCACACTGCAGCAACAACGTGACCAGCTACACTATCTGGGCACTTTTTACCTGCCATACATGCCTTTCCACCACACCTTCCTGCCAGCCTATCACCTGTCCACACATCCCCACCACACCCATCTCATCGAGCTAATGCCCCTCACCTGTCTCTGACTCTCCTGCAGGTAAACCACTCATGAGCTTTCATTCTATGCTTCTTCAGTTTTGGCCTGTGTGTGTGTGTGTGTGTGTGTGTGTGTGTGTGTGTACGTGTACCAGCAGGTTCTCTGGTTTGATGTCTCGGTGGACGATGTTCATCCGGTGCAGGTACTTGATGGCTCCGGCCAGGTTGAACACCATGGCGCTAGCGTCACGCTCACTGTACTTGGTGGAGGAGGTGATGGCGTCGAACAGGTCGCCGCCCTGAAGGAGGCAGAGGCATGAAAACAGTTGGTTAAATATTTCGTCACATTCTTAGTTGCAGAGTCAAACAGGAAGAAGAAGAAAATGATGATGATGATGATGAGGCCTGACCTTGACGAGCTCCATGACCAGGAACAGCTGACTGGGCGTTTCATCCACCTCAATTAACTGGATGATGCTGGGATGTCGAACTCTCCGCAGCACCGCCACTTCATTTTCTATCAGGTGCTCCTGTTCACACACAAACATAGAAAATATCTAGCAAAACCTTGACAGTATGAATATATGCTAATCTCTAATTGGCTGCTGGTGGTTTAAATTTAACACTTGGAATATGTTAGATAATCATTTTTGAGGTGTGCATGAGTTTATTCCTGTTACGTCCAGTTCAGACCAAAAATTTATGACGAGACGAGTTGAAACAGGCAACTACCGTCAATGCTCCATTCTAAAAACCTGCCGGTTCACACCGATGCAACCAGATGAGACGGTGTATCATCACTATGCAACAACTCTCTGTACTTCTGTTCTGATTTGCAGCTTTTCGGACTTATTTTGAGGCTGAATATAATTTGTAGCTTCTCAAAATCTGAAAGAGCATAGTGATAGTTAAATACTGGCTACATTGATGAAACCGGCAAGTTCACACAGCCGCAACTTTTCTCCACAATGTTCCAAAACGGTTTTGTCTAGTCAGGAATCTTCGGTCTGAACTGGGCTTTAGAATAAATCTGGAGTATTAATGCTACAGTGTTAGTGTTACCTTCCCACAGCAGCGAGCTTTATCGATGATCTTCAGAGCAAACTCCTGTCCTGTTGACCTGTCGATTAAAACACATTGAATTTGAAATTAGAATTTTCATTAAAGTAACTACAGTGTTAATAATTAAACTACCATCTAGCTATTATATTTTAATCACTCTTAAATGTTGTGTCAGAAAAAGCCAAAAATAAGAAAAAAAACTCAGTGTCACATCTTTAAATGTCTTTAAATGTCTTGTATACTCTAAAATACTCAGTTTACGATTATTAAATTGACAGATGCATGTTTCAGAGGCTGAAATCCGCAAATGATTTTGATTGATTAATAACCTAATGATTATGTCAATTAATTTAATTTAATAATCCTCCAGGACTGTAACATGCTCATTCTTAACCCAAACAATGTGTCATGTGACTGCAGTTGGTTCAGATCCAGGTCGGAACATGTTCTCACACAAACCAACCGCACCAGAGTTCATTTGTAACCAGACCGAGACCGCCTCTTTAAGAAGGTCTCGGTCTGGTTGTTTTGGTGCACACCTGAGTGTGATTGCTGTGTTGAGTTTGATTAAACCAAACTAAATGGGGCAGGTGTGAAAGCGCCCTTATACATCACTGAATCCTCGCAGTGATCCTTCTGCTGGAGGCCTTTCATTTAACTACACGGATATTTTTCTTTTCTGTGTCGTCTGTACTGTTCATAGTGTTTTGTCGAAATGGTATAAAAACAAAGTGTATTTTGAGGGTTTTTTTTCATTATTTAAATTGTACCTTTTGACGTTCCTTACCTCTCCACGCACTCTTTGACCACAGCAAAGTTTCCGTCTCCGATCACTTTACCGACCTGGTACTTCTCGTTGATGATGGAGGACGAAACGGAGCGATTCCCGTTCACTGTGAGGAGAGGAGAGAACGGTTTTAAGGCATTTTCATATTAGGTACGATGAATTTGTGCAGCGCCTCAGTGTATTTTATCTACAAGTGCACATCACACACTGAGCGAGCCGCCTGTTAATGACGCTGTGGGCTAATGGGCATGTAGCTACTTCCATGTTTCAGATGATACGTCATGTTTGTAGTCGACCAATGAAAATGAGTTTACATATCACCTTGGGTTTGTCCTTCACCTTCTCAAAATGATCCCACACTTTGGATTTCCTGCCCGACATGTTATTAACTAGCCTGTGGAATAACCGCAGGTACCAGCCCTGGAAATTAACCTGACTCCTGTCTGACTGCTGAGCGTGGACACTTCCTGTGTCTGTCCTTTCAAATTAAATTCCCACATGGTCCAGTCATATAGGTTTGGATTTATTTTGACAAGGCGCAGCTCCTCATAGAGTTTCACCTTTTTTTCTGCAACGAGCAACCAATGAAATCTTGCCGACCAATGACCTTTCTGGTCAACTAATGTTTGGTCGACTGTTAGGGGGCAGCCCTAGTTAAAAAACAGTCCACTTAAGCATTTTGGTACAGCTGGTTTTCACTCTTGATGCAAACCACACCAATGTACACATGAACCGCACTTAAGATCACCTTTTCAAGTGGACTCAAGCACAGACTAACACACCTTTGAATCCACATTGTTCACACTAATCAAACAAGCTGAACTTTTGAGTGCAGTGTACTCAGATTTGGATCCAAGCCCAAATGTGAAAGCCTCCTTTGTTGACTTTTATACTTGGCTGAGTTTAGTTAACTTTGAGCCGCTGCTCTCTCTGTAACCAAACAAGTTCCAGGAGTCTGACATCTGTTATTCACACGTCAACTGTGAAAATTCTCTTGAGCCGAGAAACTCAAAAGATTTCCTGCCACCTTTTCACACCTTGAACCCCTGAGTCTCTTCCACTTCAAAGGTTTTCAGTCTTTGACTTCCAAACACTCTCAAGACTCTCAGAGTGAAAGCCGGGACTAACCCTTGATGCCAGAGATTTTAGGGACTCTTTTCTTGAGATGCATGTTTTCCTTTCACTCCTCATCAACAAAAATACAAGTCTGGAAAGTGTCCACACACCTTCGACAGCGGTGTCATCTGTCTGCTCAGCCTCTCCGTTTACATCTGTGGAGGAAGCACGACGAGGAGACATCTACAGAGGAAAGTAAAAAGAGAGTCAGATGCAAGATGGAGAAGTGGAAACAGACACATGGAAAGAGTTCCTGATTCATGATTTAAAGAAACGCAGTTCGTGAATACATTCTGAAGATTGGGAAAAAAGCTAAATTCAACGCAAAGATGGAGCCTGCTGTAAAATGACAGATTACACAACAATTATATGTTTGTTGTAATATTAGTTTGTTTCTTGTAAATCACTGGTTTCATCATGATACAACTGATTCTTTGGAAAACGATACAATATTTGCCGATATTACGTCTGCCACGATATCATTTCGATACCATGCAAGACTTTCAAAACAAAAGCGTATCTTAAAGATGATGATATTGATAAATGTTTTCTCTTTGCATCGATGACATTGGGTCTTTGATCACTGAATCGATGTATCGATCCAGATCGATGGTTTGTTACACTGTTAACAGGCTGTTTACATCAGTGTTTCTTGTACATCTGCAGATACTTTCTCATATGATCAGCTGAAAAACACAATATGCCAGTTTTCTATCTATAAGCCGAGCTGTTTACCAAATGTATGAGATTAATTTAAACAAATTATTTCCACATCAGTCACTTCTGTTATTCAGTTTTAATTCACACACTGTAATAATGGTTAAAAAATATGTATCAAAAAAGGCGAACCCAGCTGCTGCTGCCAAAACCAACTGATCAATCAATCAATCCATCTGACCTTGAGGTTGCGTCGTGTCCCAGGGCTTGTGGGGGAGGGGCTGGATCTAGAGGACTTCCCCGCTGAATGCGATCCTGAGGCCTCATTGGCTGCTCACGCACACAGAATAGAAAGAAGTCATCTGATTGGTTAAAATATCCTGATAACAACAAACTATGGAAACATTTTAGGATAATTTAAAGCAGCTGTTTCCCATTCGGTTCACACCTGGACCTGGAGACTTCGTTCTGGGCAGGCCTTTAGGTGGAGTCCTGGAGGAGGAGAAGCCAGAGCTGCTGGGGCTCTTGGGAGTTGTAGTTTTTGCAGGGGCGGTGGAGCGAGATGCCTTGGCTCTGCACTCTGGCGAGAGAGAGAGAGAGAGAGAGATGAAGATATTTACACCTTTACACCTTTACTCTGATTAAAATATCTTTCCAAAAGTTAACAAGTGATGGGCAGCTCCTAAACATTTGGATGATTTTCAGGGGTTTGGGATCCACATCCTGCTAGATTTTGGATAGTCTTGTTCGGTCCAATGTGTCTTATGACTGTTTACATAGTAAAAGTCCATGCCCAGCACAGATAGAGGAAGTGTCTACCCACTTGAGTGCCTCCTCCAACTGCTCCACAGATACTTCCTCTCCCAGTTCCTCCTCTGATGAGGACCTAATGTTGTTTCGTGAGGTCGTTTGTAGAGAACAAATGTGTCTACAGATAATTGACAGGGTGCCTTTCAAAGTAGGAAGTGGGGCAAGAAGAGTGTCAAACTGTGTCTCGTCAGGAAGAGTGGGGGATTGGGGATCCATACTATGGATGTAACTACGAATCTGTAAAAAAAATTATGCTCAGGAGGCGAAATTTGACCAAGAGTTGCTCAAAAGTAGCAAATGTATTGTTGATATACAGGTCTCTAAACCTTATGATACCAGGAGTGGACCATGTTGAGCAGCACCATCAGCCATAGATAGAGGAAAAGCTGGGTTTGACAATACTGGAGCATAAAAAGAATTTGTTTGAAGTCCAAAATGGCGTCTGAATTGGTTCCATACCTTCAGCGTTGATGTGACATATATATTTTTTGTGAAGGAGTAAGGACCGGTTACGGAGGAGTGAACAAGGGAAGACGATGGTGGTGTCGACAAAGCAACCTCCATATGCTGGCCTGTTTTTAGTTTTAACTTTGGTGATCTCTTTAATTATTGTTTCTCAAACTTCATCCAAAATGAAAACATAAATGAATGTATTGAAATGTGTGTGTTGTGTGTCTCACCGTTAACAAAAGCAGGTGTTTTGCTGCTGTGTGTGAGCACAAAGTCGTCCTGAGCGTATCGAAACTTCTCCGGCCCGCACGCCATGAACACATCGTCGTCTCCAAAAAAATCCTGCAGACAGGTCAGCTACACAGACACACACAAACACTGATTAATCAAACGTTTCAAAACACCGCAGTGCACATGGGAGTGTGTGTGTGTGTGTGTGTGTGTGTGTGTGTGTGTGTGTGTGTGTGTGTGTGTGTGTGTGTGTGTGTGTGTGTGTGTGTGTGTCTGTCTGTCTGTCTGTCTGTCTGTGTGTGACAAAGCAGGCAACAGCTGGAGTATTCTAACACAGACGTTGCTGTCTTAGAACGGTCTGAGGATTAAACAGTACATCACAATGTCCCAGATTTAAACAGAGGGACGAGGGATAGACAGACAAATTGCAGGAGATAACAGGTGAAGAAAAGAGGGATCAACAGAGGAGTGAGAGGACGAATTAAACACAGAAACTGTCAGAGGCCAGGTCAATACTGGAGGAAGTAAAAGTACCAACACAACAATGTAGAAATACTCCGTTACAAGTCAAAGTCCTGCGTTAAAATCATACTGTAGAAAAACTACACAAGTATTTACAGCTTAATGTACTTGTCCTCTGTTTTACTATATTTGATTAGATTATTACTGATGCATCAAGTACTATTTTCAGTCCAACTACTTTTAGTTTTAAACAGTTACTCCACCTAAATACTACTTTATACCTACTTAGAGTTTCTAAAGGTTTATTACATCCAAATACCACTTTCTGTCAAAGGACTTTTAAAGGTGTCTTTCGCCCAAGAACTACCTTCTGTCCAAGTACTTTAGTTTCTTTATTTATTTTAACCAAATACTACTATATGTCCAACTGCTTTTAGTTTAAAAGGTTTATTTTACCTAAATACTACTTAATGTCTTAAAACATTTGGTTTAAAAGGTTTATTCCACCTAAATACTACCTTCTGCCCAAGTGCTATTGATTTAAAAAGTTTGTTTCACCCAAATACTACTTTATGTCCAAGAACTTTTGTTTTTTAAAGGGTTTATTTGACCTAAATACTACTTAATGTCTTAAAACATTTGGTTAGAAAGGATTATTGCACCTAAATAGTACGTTCTGCCCAAGTGCTATTGATTTAAAAGGTTTGTTTCACCCAAATACTACTTTATGTCCAAGAACATTTGGTTCGAAGGGTTTATGCCACCAAAATACTACTTTCAGTCCAACTACTTTTAGTTTTAAACAGTTACTCCTCCTAAATACTACTTTCTACCTACTTAGAGTTTCTAAAGGTTTATTACATCCAAATACCACTCTCTGTTGAAGGACTTTTAAAGGCGTCTTTCACCCGAGAGCTACCTTCTGTCCAAGTACTTTAGTTTCTTTATTTATTTTAACCAAATACTACTATATGTCCAACTGCTTTTAGTTTAAAAGGTTTATTTGACCTAAATGCTACTTTATGTCGCAATACTTTTGATTTAAAAGGTTTGCCTCACCTAAATACTTTATGTCCAAGAACTTTGGTTTATTCCACCCAAATACTACTTTGTGTCCAAGTACTTTTGATTTAAAAGGTGTATTTTACCTAAATACTACTTCGTGCCCAAGAACATTTGGTTTGAAGGGTTTATTCCACCAAAATACTACTTTATGTCCAAGAACTTTTGGCTTGAAGGGTTTATTCCACCTAAATACTACTTTATGTCCAAGAACTTTTGGCTTGAAGGGTTTATTCCACCTAAATACCACCTCATGTCCAAGAACTTTTTGTTTAAAAGGTTTATTCCACCTAAGTACTACATTCTGCCCAAGGGCTATTGATTTGAAAGGTTTGTTTCACCAAAATACTACTTTATGTCCAAGACATTTTGGTTTAAAGGGGGGTTTATTTCACGTAAATACTACTTAATGTCTTAAAACATTTGGTTTAAAAGGCTTATTCATCTAAATACTACCTCATGTCCAAGAACCTTTTGTTTAAAAGGTTTATTCCACCTAAATACTACGTTCTGCCCAAGTGCTATTGATTTAAATGGTGTGTTTCACTCAAATACTACTTCATGTCCAAATACTTTTGCTTTAAAATGTTTATTTTATCCAAATACCACTTTCTGCCCATGTACTTTAGGTTTGAAGGGTAACTCCACCCAAATACTGCTTTCTGTCTCTTGACTTATATCACATCCATCCCATCCTCCACCACATCCACCTCTGCATCGCTCCATCCACCCCTCACCCACATCCTCAAAAAATTAGGGTCCTACAACTGCGGTCCTGAAACTGCAGCTTCCTCTGTTGAAGGAACCTGCTTCTCTCTTTGAGCCTCCAATAGTTATTGAAATGAAACCACGTGAAATATTTAGAGGGGAACTGTCTCTGAAATGTGACAAGAGGCACCAAGTAGACGGTAGTTGTCTTCAGATATCACAACACAAAATTACTCCAAAACACTGGTTGAGTTAGTAAAGTAAGAGTACCTCAGAACTGTAGTTGAATCAGTGTGCTCAGTTACTGTCCACGACTGCCAGTCTTAATGCTAAGCTAACTGGCTGCAGCTTCATATTTGATGGACAGACTGAAGTATATTTTTTGAAATCATCTCTTTAACAGAGAGCATTTACAGCACTACAAATGGATTTTAATGAGTTACTGTGAAGAAACTGGCTGCAAAACACATCCACGAGTGTGTTCCTTTGTACGTTTTACACAATAGCTTCACACCTTCCTCTGTTTACGTCTTTTTCCCTCAGTTTCTCCGCTCGACACCTTATTTTCTTCCTCCTCCTGACTTCCTCCTTTCCTCCCTCCTTTTGTCCTCGATTTCACCTCTCACTCCTCCCCGTTTTACTTTTTACTCAACGCCTCCGGAACTGCACAGACTGTGTGTGTGTGCGCGTGTGTGAGTGTATGTGTGGTGATGGTGTGTGTGGAGCAAAGACAGGGTTGTTACTGGATGACTGGTTACCATGGCAACTACACTGCAGTGTCAATGTGTGGTGTGTCTGTGTGTGTGTGTGTGTGTGTGTGTGCATGTGTGCGTGTGTGATGGGGTTTCTATCCCGCTGCTTGAGGTGGCTGCACAAACTGAAAGGACGAAGGCGAGGACACACACGAACAACACACACACACACACAGTTTCATTCAGACTGACTGAGCCTGAGAGCTGTCTGAGGCAGACATAGAATAAAAGCCTTCGTTATGACACGCTGCCTTCAAAATAAAAGCCTTCAGAGAACATGATTGGGCAGAAATCCCATAATAACCTTTGTGCATATTGTAATTTAAGTGGAGAGAATACTAGACTTCTGCACCTCCTCTTGGCTCCGTTCTCCAGTTTTAGAAAGTTAATCCTGTGGCATCAGACTCTGGCCAATCGCAGCTACAAATGTAGATTTGTGTGCACGTCCCTTCAGATGGTGAACATCTGATTCAATGGTGGGCAGTCCTGCAGAAAAAGTTGCTATTCCAGCATTGGCAACAACTGCCTCCGCTGCAAAGCAACCCAAAGAAGGAAGACAGACTTATCACACAGAGTCTAAAAGAGAGTCTGACAATAAACGGAGCAAAACGTGTCAATATCGGTGAAGTGAAGAGAAAATGTTGCTAAAAGTTTAGCCTTCTGCTTCTGTTAATGCAGCTAATGTTAGCTAGACCCTCAAATCACAGTGTCCTCCGCCTCACTTTCCGACACTACAGACCCAGTCAGCAGCCACACTAACCCAAATCCAGCCGGCGCAAACCCCAGTTCTGGAAGACCAGACAGCCCCGACTCCTTACTGGATCAGCAAACTTTCTGTTGCTGCCATTACAAAGGGAAATTACTGTGCAAACTTAGTCTGGTTATTTTTGTCTGAAATCATTGCACGCCTAAAAATAAAAACAACCTCACATTGTGTCAGCTACGTCTGCACACTGACTTAGACACTTTTGTCCATCATTGAAAATCCCAGAACAGGTTTGATTTTCTGTTTTTCACATCCGTCAGAGCCTTTAGAGACGAATCAGTGAAGAAAATGAAGCGGAGGGACACAGCTGCGATGAGACGGAGGAACGGGGCGCACAGTATTCCTTCATAACTCAGACAGCCACTTTCAGCAGGTCAGATAGTAATATTCAGGTGGATGATGATGACGAGGAGGATGTGGACCACACACAGAATGTGGAGGACAGCTCCGCCGCTTCATGCAAATGAAAGGTGACGGCCTGATAGGTAACTCCTGTGGAGAGAGGCGAAGGAGGAAATGTGGCTTTTTGTTTTGTCACGTATTGTGTGTTTAATGATTTGGTTTTTTTCGGTTGACGGATTAAAAAAACTTATCTGAAAAAAACGGACTCAGTGTGCAAAGGCCTTTAGACCCAGCCTGCGCTGCTGCTTGCCACCAGCCTGCTGTGATCCTCCAGCACTGGAGGGTTTGCACTGGCGGAATTCGAGCCACTTTAGCTGCCAACTGAAGCTCTGTTTCCGTAGCTGCTGCCTGCTCTCCTCCCGGGGAAGCAGTCCACAGCGGCGGGGAGTGGCACGGAGGGATGGCGGGTTGCTAGCAGCTGATTCTTGTCTCATTTGTGGTCTGATAAACTTTGCTTAAATCTTTGATAAATCTTTTCTTTACTGTATGAAACTCATGCATATGGCTGTGGTCGTCTGGTGGGAGGGGCTTGTATGTTGAATTCTGCCATTTATTTGGCCTTTTCCAGATTTCTGCCTCCCCCAGCTTCAACACAACAGTTTCTAATCAACTACTTGCTTCAGCTCTGATTTCCAAGCGTGACATCTGTGAGCTACAGGGGTTTATTAGGTGTTTTTTAGTTTGTTAAAACAGTGACTGCCTAAAGATTAAAAATGATCTTAAACACATACACAGGATGTAAAACAAACATATGTTTGTGTGCACACATTATGTTCTTATTTTTTAAACAATTTTTAAAGCAACATTACCTTTCAGCCAACACTACATCTTTATTAAACACACGGTCGTCTGACACAGAGTTCTTTTGTAATATTTTACCAGATGGTGTGGTTCTCAGATCTTCTGAACTCTGTCAGTGTGAGATAATCCGCTACCCAATATTTGCATATTTTAGTATTACCGTTATGACTGACCTGATGTGACCTTAGTGAATTGTCATCCATCGATGGTGCTGTGCTTTTAAAACTGCACAGATGTTCCCAGTCGCAGAAACAACATACTGTTACTTTAGCCTTTTTCACACTGCTGTTGGCCCCCGGGCTGAGAAAGCTTTCACGCTGGCACAATCCGACTTTGACTTTGACTTTGAAATTGACTAATCACAGGGCTAAAAGTTGCCAGTGTGAAACAGCTAATGGACTTTGTGTCACGTTTCTGATATCCAACCATACCACTTGAGCAGATTTCAGTCATCAGTGCAACATCAGTATGGTAACTACTACTACTCATAGTTTTTATGACTAATCTTGTATGTTTTCTGTGGTGTTCATATGTCTGATTACTCACTTATTTGTCTTCATTTTTTAGTGGGAATAAAAAACGTACGTAAAAACACTGTAAAGAAAAAAGTTACATGTCAAATTTGAGCTGAATATTTCTCAGGTTGTCACATTTTTTAAATAAAACGAAATGAAAGCTTTTAATTTGAAGCCAACATCGATGCAAACATTGCTTTTAGTTTGTCAAGGCCAATGCTGCAGCTGCATCTGATCAAATACAAACAGGGCTGCACGAATTGTGCAGTGTGTTTGTGGGCAGACACTGATGTGTGTAGAACTCCGAGCTGGGTTCGCTGCAACAACCTTCCTTCAGTCACACCGACGCCCCGACAAGCTCTCTGCTGTCTCTGCTTTTCCTCAGCTCTCCACTGTCATTGTGTCACAGCCAGTACAGTTATCTGTAACTTCAAAGTGTGTGTGTGTGTGTGTGTGTGTGTGGTAAAAATAGACCCGCCTGTGAACGTGTGTTACGTTTTAAAACCACTATCCTTTTCTCGATATGAGCTGCACAAAAGAGCTTCAGAGAGGATCAGAGCATATTCAGAGACATAAAAATTTACTCTAGCTGACTGTCGCAGTTTCACGGCTTTAAACAGACACCATGTTTCACTGAAGTACCAAATATTAAGCTTCAAAGAGCCTGAACTCACTGTGCCGACACACTTCAAACTGAAACTTCCATCATAAAGATGCTCTTTTATACATAATCCAAACAGATATTGAACACAGTCACAGCAGGAATTTTCGAATAAAGTAATTTGATTCTTTCCCACTCACCCTCAGCCTCTGTTATCTGATCTCACTTCAGTTTAGGGATAACAACACAATATTTAGATCAATATTTCACAATATACAAACCTCACACATGAAAAACAAACACTTCGATAACTCATGATGCCAGTTTTTTTTAAAGAAAGTTTCCTTGGTGGCTGTCCTGTGTATGTTAAAGTAAAAAGATTCAGTGGTAGCTTTAAAGATTTCTAACATCTGAAACTCAGAGAAACTTTTCATTTTCAGACCTGCAGACACCCTTTAGATTCTGTAGCAATAACTCTGACAGGAAAAGCAAGATTAAAATGGTTTTATGGAGTGTACCAATGCAGCAACCAGTCTGGGACACTCCGATATAAACCTTCAAACTGTCACAGTGTGCACCTCCAACCTGCCGTACATGCCATTCTCCCAATTTGGTCATGGACCTTCAACGTCCACATACGACGTGCAAGGTACCCTGGGTGTGTTGGTTGTTGACGTTCTGGGACATTGTGTCAAGTTCTGCCTGTTACATGTATTGTCTTCTTTCAAAATACTCTTCTGTTTATACAAGAAATTTAATGTTGACATAGAGTCTCTTTCAAAATAAAAGCACTACGTTGGTACAACACCGCGAATCGATTTTTTTTTTTTTCCTTCAACAACAAAAACACGTGGTTAGATTCAGGAAAAAACAACAGGGTTTGGCGTTAGAATCTTACGGGACATGAACACTGCTCTCAGGTGAAAGTCTGTGTTTGTTGGACCCATCCACCACCGCTCCCGCCCGCCCCAATTGGACTTTCACCATCTTAACTTTCGTCCTTGTCTCACCGACGTTAAAGGATGGCTTTCTTGTTGGTTTCTTACTACGCAAGTCACTGCCCAAGCGTCCGATTTTGTCAACTTCGGAGTGAGACTGAGCTCAATAAACTGTCCCTTCTATCTTTGGTGCTGCTATTTGGTTCAAACCACACTCATTACGCAAACTTTTGCAGCATACACACATCCGTGTTTCCACATTACGACTTGAAAGCTCATACAGACACACTAATTTGGGATATGGGACCATCCAGGAGAGCTCCTCCAACACACAGTTTTACACCTTTGTGAAAAGAATAACAAGCAAAAGTATGTACAGAAAAGAAGTTAAAAGAACAAAAGGTTGTTTCTTATTTAAAAAACAAAACAAATTAACTCCGTAGCTGTGTTGCATTCTGGTATATTTTCTGCTTCTGTGGGTGCAGAATTTTTTCTTTGTGTGGTTTAATTGTTGGATTTCTCGCTGTATGAGTGCTGAATGTCTGAATGGCACCAATACCTGATGTCGAAAGAAACATTTTCTCCACTGAAGCTGCTGAACGTCTCGTATCAGTGGTAAGAACTCAAAACTTGATTGTAAATTCAGATTATTAAAGACCAAAAACAAACATCCTCTCACCTGTTTCCCATCCAGCGTGTACAGCCTCTTCACGGCCCCGGAGTCCAGCTTGATGGCCTCCGTGATGTCGGCCAGCACTTGTTCAAAGGAGTGAGCTGTCTTCTTGTTCAGCAGGATCCTCACCGCCTTGCGAGGCTTCACGCCGCTGCGGATCACCGTCACCAGCTTGGGCTTGATAAAGTCTTTGCTCTCCCTGCTCTCACGACCTTCGGGACGATCTTTGGAGGAGCTGGTGCTGGCTGACACCCCTGTCGATGCTGTGGAGGGCCGACTTGAGCTGGCAGGTCCCGCCCCGGCGCCAGCACCCGGCTTCCAGCTCGGGATGGAGATCTTGGTGTAGTCGACTTTTCGGTAAGGCTCGTTGGAGGCACAGACGTAGCACTCCCCTGAGCAGAGAGAGGGTGGGTAAAGTTTAATTACATCTAACAAAATGTAAAGCAGCATTATGAAAATGGGGACGGTACGGAACAGAGTTTATTTTCTACAATAATCCAAAACCCAATGGAAGAATCCCAATAGCTTTTTGACAAGGGAACCAGGGTGACATTAACTTATGTTCGAGCGGATAAACACAATTTAATGAGGTCTTTACTCAGGATGTTCCTGGCGACTAATTTCCCTGTTGAATAAATTAGAATACTAATTCAGACTAGTCGACTCGTCTAAAAAAGGGAAACCCCCCAAAAATATTGTGTGCATTAAGAGCACTTTGAAACCTTAAGTCTGGTTTGGCCAGAGGACATCTCTCCAATTTCCCACCGTGCTGTTTTAAAACTCCAGTCTTCGGTTTGTAGCACCCACTAGTGGCGGGAGGCTGCATGACAGTTAAGCAGCCTTGCACATGAGTAAAACACTAATTGACCTATGGGTAAGCCCCGCCCTAAAATGTGATGAGCCAATCACAGTGCATATAGCCATTCCCATACACTCGGACATTCTCTGCCTGGACGTCCATTGAAATGCATTACAGAAAGTCAGTTTTGTTCGGTTTTATGAGCTTTTTCAGAGATTTGAAGTTTAAAAATGGTCAAACGGTGTGCATGGGGTACATGCAACTCTGACACAAGGTATCCTGAGAGGCTGGGCGACGAGGTGTATTTTTTACACTTTAAACCACATCTCAACCGAAAAAAGTGTCTCCTTTGGATAAAGTTGTGCGGTAACGTTAGACCACAACATCAACTCAACGTGAATAAGATTAACGATGATGTCTACATCTGTTCTAAGGTAAGTCAACATTGTGTTTGAGGCAACATATTGTCACTTTGCTGGAAATATAAAGTTATCTTTAACATCTCTAGCTAACGTTAGCTAAAGTTAGCCTAATGTTAGCTCCTAGCTGCGTTGTTCATCATGTCACCTTGTTTGCTGGGAGTTCATTAGCCTATTTTGTTCTAGTTTTGTACTTTGGTGATCGTACATCATTGTTAGCTGTTGTCCAAAGGGCTCTAGTTAAGCTAACGTTAACTTCTGGAGCTTAGCTTCATTAACTTACCTGTAATGGCAGAGATAACAAAGGCACCAAACTAACGGAGAGACACTCTTGGTAAAGATGGTAAAAAGGCCGTTACCCTTTTCTCATATTCTGAGCCAAAAACCTTAACTTCAGTGGCACTTTAACTTGTTGTCTTTGATGGTGACGGCAACCAGATGCGGTTCACAAGCGTACACTGTGACCTGTAAATTTTGGCTTGTAATTTAAGCTTTTCATCGACCTTCTCAACAATAAAATGATGAATATATCCCTCCAATGCGTAGTTTAGGCCCTTTTGGTTACTTCTCAATGACATCTGATCGTTATGTCCCCAAAAATCATCAGTTGCCTCCTGTGAAATGCCGTGTACTGTGACACCTGCCATAGCGCCGCTCACTGAATGTTGATAGTTTGTCCGAGTGAGTGGAGGGGGGCGTGGCTTAGCCATAGGTCAATTGGTTTATCCGACTGATATTTCTGGTGCCGACTAGCGAGGGGGCAGACGTTTAATGTTTAGACATCTAGTCACGTGCATCCCTAGTCTTTACACCTTACATCACTTTTTTTAAAATACAGATTAAAAAATTAAAACGCACCACACTTTACACTCACTAAATGTACAGCGCGTCTCCTCCTACAGAAACGTTACACTACACCTCATCATGTGGACAAAGGAGACGGTTTAGCAAACGGTCAATTTAACCTGATCTTAAACATCTTAAAAGCACAGTAATGCTATTAATTTTTCATCTCCTTTAAGTGATGTAGCTTTAATGAATTAAATGTTTTGTGTTAAAATAATAAATTAAAGTTCTCTGGCAGGTTGCAGCCAATCACATGTTCAGTCCAGTAGCCCGCAGTCACTCTCCTGTTTTACCTTATATGGTTAAAACGGCTCACCTTCTGTCTCTCCTCATGTTACTGTTCCTCTTTATATCTATCTGACGGCACAGCTCACCGTCTTCTCTCCTTTTCCCTCACACTAACTCGTCAGCCTCAATAACACAGCTTTTTCTGTCTCACTCTTTCATCCTGATTACATGTTCACACGCCAGGTTGTGTGTGTGTGTGTGTGTGTGTGTGTGTGTGTGTGTGTGTGTGTGTGTGTGTGACCTTGTCTCTCCAGGTGCTGACTTTCACTTTGCTATTCAAATCAGCTGGACAGACTCTCTGGGTTTATATTCAAACACCTGACTGATAAACCATAAAAACACACAACACCTTCTGTGTGAGCAACAAGGCGCTGACATGGACTGTGGTTACAGGTTCACACTCCTGCTGAGGACCAGGCTAGGACAGACTGGAATCTAAAAGCATTTTATGACACATATATTTATTTGTCAGGGATTTAATGCAGCAATAATCTCACACAAGGAGAAGAGGTGTATTGTTCAGATTCAGCAACAAGCGACTGTCCGTCTGCAGGTAGACACTAATAAAAAACGAATGCAATTAATTCATAATACAACAGTAATACTAAATTCATAGATTCATACAAATGCGTGTGTGTTGGTGTGTAAACCTGAGCTGCTATTGACACGTCAGGACAACATTTATAGCTGATGTACTTTATTTTAATCCGTTAGATGACAGGAACTTTCTTTTAAAGCAATTATCAGGCAAAAAATGCCAAATATGTGTATCGCTGTATTTTTTCTTTCTTTTTTTTAACTGTGCCACATCTATACTTCCATTGGTCAATAATGTAAAATCAAGTCATTCAGCCTGTCTCGGAATCATATTCTGCTTCTTTTGATGCTTCCTTATTATATTGCGTTATGTTTTTATACTGTTTGCTTATATAAATGCTCTTTGTTTATATATTTTATTCTTCTATCTTCCTGTTTGCGCTCTCCCTTTGCTGCTGTAATGTTGCAAATTTCTCGTATCATATCGTACTGTACCATATTGCATCGTACCGTATCATACTGCATCGTATCGTATCATATCATACCATACAGTATCGTATTGCTTCACATCATATTGTATCGTACCATATCATATTGAATCGCATTGTATCGTATCGTATTGCATCATATCGTATAGTATCGTACCGTACCATACCATATCTCATCGCATCACATCACATCGTATCGTACCATATCATATTGCATCGTATCACATTGTACTGTACCGCATTGCATTGTATCGTACCATATCGCATCGCATCATATCGTATCATATTGCATTGTATTAGGGTTGGGTCGGTTCTCGGTAATACCAGTTTGGTTCGGTACTCCGTCTTGGACCGGGTTTTTTTTTTTTTTTTTGAGACTGACCGGACCGACTCCGCGGAGGTCCACCCGGACTAAAAGCGAACGTCCGCAAGCCCTGTGCGTGCAAAGCTCAGATTTTACGACCGGTACCAAAAATCCAGTATGACCGATTTAATGCTTTTTTTTTTTCACAAAAACCGGACAGTTTTTTTTTCCCTCATAATGACCCAACCCTACGTCATATCGTATCATATTGCATTGTATTAGGGTTGGGTCGGTTCTCGGTAATACCAGTTTGGTTCGGTACTCCGTCTTGGACCGGGTTTTTTTTTTTTTTTTGAGACTGACCGGACCGACTCCGCGGAGGTCCACCCGGACTAAAAGCGAACGTCCGCAAGCCCTGTGCGTGCAAAGCTCAGATTTTACGACCGGTACCAAAAATCCAGTATGACCGATTTAATGCTTTTTTTTTTTCACAAAAACCGGACAGTTTTTTTTTCCCTCATAATGACCCAACCCTACGTCATATCGTATCATATCGTACCGCAACGTACCGTACCGTATCTTTAGGGGGCTCTGTAGGCTATGGTGCTATATATACAGTGCCAAAATAACAATCATGCAGTCATCTGTAGTTTTCAAATACTGTGAATGCTCAAAAGCTATAAACCTGTTAATCATTCAGTCTTAACCCCTAAAATGTGAAGTCCAACATTAAGATTTTTTCTGTCAAATCAAAACAAAACAGACACCTAGAAGTTGGACCTCCTCTTCAAAAGTTCAAAGTTCCTCCAAAGATCAGCTGGTTAAATCTCTGTGGTTTAAAGCAGAAAACAAACACTGTCACCCATGCAGCAGAGAAGTCGTCAGTGACGAGTTTCCCACTCTCCACGTCACGGTCTGCTGTTTGCAGTTTATTAATTCCACAAAGTGCTTAAAGAGTGATGCATCTGTCTTTCAGTGTGTCTCTGGCTGAACAGCTTCCTGACTCGACCGCTCATTAGTGGACATTACCACCAATCACACATCAATATTGATGGTAAGTGATGTTACTCAGCCGCTGGTCTGTTTCTGTCTAAATGACTTCAGACAGATCCGGCTTCCTGTTAAAAAGTGTAATCCAATGAGATGGTAGTCAGGGAGAGAAAGACAGTCAGACTGGATGGCAGATGTAAGATCTTTTTAAAGATGTGTTGTGGGTATAAATCTCTAAAAACTCGACCTACAGGGTGATAAAAGGTAAAGTAACAATAAACTATGCACCTGATGTTCTCTGTATTGATTATCTTGTTACTTTTCAGCTGTTGATGCACAGAAATAAATAATTAATGTGTGTTTTCCTGACAAAGACAGACCGAGAGCAAAGAGGAAGGAGACACTGAGGAAGTTTAAGGAGGACAGATCAATTGATTGACCGACGGAGAGAGTGACAGGTTGTCTGGACAATTAGGATTTAGTGGTGACATTTGACTGTTGAGTCCATTCATTCCTATGAGAGACAGTTTTGGCCGAGGTCTGGTCGGCAGCAAAGACAGAGAACATGAGGAAACTGTAGTTTTCTCTTGTCATAAAAACAGAAAGTGAAAGCTCAATTCACAATGAGCTATTATTTTTTTTTGTCCATGATAAACATTCAAACTTAGAAAAAACGTGATAAAATAGGAGCATTAGCTTTACCCGGGTGTCTTCAGGATGCTTTTTAAGACATCTTTGAGATAATTTTTAACCAAATTTAAGACTTTTCTTATTCAAGCACTGTAAGTAAGTACAAAGATGGTATACAGAGGTAGGTTTTATTTAGGAATATAACTTTTAAAGTGAGTTAGCTTAATCTATATTCAATCTCTAAAAAGATCCTGCTGATGTCTGCAGAATCTGTCCGCAACGGGACAAAAGTTGTTGACTAGGGATGTACTGATGTGAAATTCTTGGCCGATACCAATACCGATGTTTAACATAACAATTTGGCTGATAGCTCATACCTGTGTTTTTTGTTGCTGTTGTTTATTTTGTTTTTGTTATTATTTATTCCCCTTTTGTGCCACAGAAACAAAGAAATCTTCACTTAGATTCCGCCTCCATTACACCACCTTTGAACAAGCACAAATTAAATCACGCATTTATGAAACAACCTTTAAAACGATCTTCGTTCACATGAAAAATGTTGTTTTTAAAGACATCTTCAAACGTATTTTTACGATATATTAGAGGTGGGAATCACCAGAGGCCTCATGATACCATATTATCGCGTCACAAAACAATATTATTGCAATATGCTGAATACTGCAATAAAATATACTGCGATTTATTACCTTTTTTCAACTGTAAATTGTGTCCCCAAAATTATAATTAGTATTTGTAATATTGGTAATTTATATGATGATAAAAAAAATCAATACTTGGCACAGTGTGTTGATACGATATTGCCACACAAAAATAATATATGTAATAATATATATTATTATTACTCAGATATTTGTTTTATTTGTTTTTAGAGATTAGCCAACAGGACAGGAGCACAGAAGAATTAGTCTTGGCTCCTTGATCTGCTGGCTACACTAGCTCAGCCCTAAATATCGGCCCTTGCCCCCAGAGGCTTTATCGTTGTCTGAAGCTCGCCGATGGGTTCCAGGATTTATCTACGTTTTGCCAACAGGTGAGTGCAAATTCAAAGTAAGAGGACAGTTGCGAGGCAGAGTACAGAGAAGGTCATGAGTCCTACCTTCCACCAGCTCGTCCATACTGGTGATCTTCTTGCTGCCATCTATAGTGTAGATCGTGCGCACCCCTTGCGGCAGATGCAGGTTATCCGCCAACGAGCGCGTCAGCTCCATCAGCAGCGCGTCATAGGAGCGGAACCGGTCGCTGGAAACAGCGTACACCAGACCCTTGAAGTACCGGTCTCCATTGCGGTAGAACCGGACCTTTTTGGCCCGCTTCTCCGAGGTGAGCGCCTGCAGGGTTCGGGTCCGGTAGTAGCTGCAGTTGGCACTGTGGGCAGGGCTTGGGACCAGGCTGCTGCCCCGGGAGCTGGGGCCAGACCCCCCGCCGCCAGCGCTGGCGGTGGAATCATCTCTCTTAGTGCGCGTGGAGCGTCCCCGACGAACCTTCTCGCGTTCATCGAAGTGCTCCAGCTCGAGGGTCTTACTCAAAGACATGGTGAATACTGGTCCGGTGGCGTTCAACAGAGACCCTGCTACGAAAGATTCATCTTCCGAGTATGATAACAGTGACTCTTGTCCTGGTTACCTGGTTTTTAGCTCGGATACCTTGAGTCTAGTTGCTGTGTAGTCCCGATCAGATGTGTGCTAAGCTTGGTGACTCACTTGTAGACCCAGTAGCTAATAACTGTTCTTTTACCACAGTAGTTTTATAATCCCATTCAGAGCGATGTAGAACCAGTAGACACAGTAATCTGGCTGTCGTCCTCAAAACACGGTTTCAGATTCTCAAAGACCAGCTGTAATCCCTGTGATGTTCAACATGCAGACCTCTAACATGCTTTGTAGCCCAGCTGACCCCCAAAAGATGGTATTTTTTAGGTGTCTGGTCCTGGCTGCAGGGTTTCTGTAATCCAGTGTAGTCCCAGTATCCGTCTGCAGATCAGGTAACCCTGTTTTAAATCCAGTGGTATCCTACTGTGTTAATACTATAAACAGTCCTTTCTCCACCAAAAGAATTCTAAAATTCAGCTATTTCATTGATGCTTTAATCCGGAGAGACCAGGTGGGGTTTCTAACTAAAGGCCACTTTGACACCGCTCATGTTAGTGGGGCCGAAATTCAGACATCTACTCTCTACTTTGCTGATTTGTCCTCACAGTGACCTTCCTGCAGTGTCAACGACCCAGTAGTAACCCCGGTGATCTGGCTCTAAACCCAGCACATTGTAGCGCAGACCTGGTTCAAGCCTGCTGAGCCCCAGCAGTCCCACTTTACACCTGGCACGATGCTTTGCAGTCCTGGTAATCCTGGTAATCCGGTCGGTTTGGGGGTTTCTGTCTCAGTCACACTCCCAGCATCCTCCAACATCCCTCCATCACTGATGAAAGAAGAGGAGACAATCACATGGTTCACTGACAGGACAGATCTGACAGATACGCAGCCGGCACATTCAGCCTTCACATATCTCTCCTGGTGCAGGAAGAGGTTCAGGAAAGATTTCAGAATACCGAACACAGGCTTGATTTAAATAAGGTGTAATAATGAGCACAGTTCCTTGCAGACTTCCTCCGGACATCATCTCTGCGTCCCACAGCTTCTGCATGTACATTATTAATGTATCCAGGCAAATCAACCATGCATAAGAGGTTTTAAGCAAAATAAAACCACCTTGCTTTAGTGGAATTAAATTCCCTGCAAGGCCAGAGTGAGAAAACCCCACTGATTTGCAGTCAGACTGAATTTACCTGCAGCCAGGAGCAAAACCCGAGCTTCAGCATCAAATGATGATGAAACCTGTGAGCTGTTTGTCTCTGTCTTTATCTGCTAAACGAATTGACTTTATCCATCTATCCGCCCAAACACTGCTGAGCTGTGCTGACAGCGCCATTCACACACACACACACATACACACACACACTGAGAGGGAGGCACCTACCAATAATGCCGTGAAACCGGTTTGTTGCTATGGAGGCTTTCTCCTCTTCCCCCCGGGCCAACCGGCGCCGTGTTCGGGTCTGCTCCGGTGGATCCAGGCGGACTGAACCGCTACGACCGAGCCGACCCGGTCCAAGCCGGTCCGCTAACCTGGGATTCAGGGATGCAGCGGCGGCAGGCTACACCGGCGGTGGACCGGGATGCACCGAGACAGGCGGCGGACAGCAGCATGGCCGCTGCAGCAGAGGGAGGAGAGACCGGCTAAACACCCCCTCCCTTCCCCTCCTCTCTCCGCTCGTCCGCGGCTGTACGTGACGACAGAGTCCCTCCCTCCCTCCCTGTCTCTGTGTCTTTTGTCTGAAATTCAAATACAGTTAGTTTTATTGTCCAACCTGCTGCAGCTAATAATAAAACACCCATACAGCCCTATAAATATACAATAACATAAAACATATGTCAGAAACACATTTACATTTAATATATATATATATATATATATATATATATATGTATATATATATATATATTTTTTTTTTTTTTTACTAAATTTATGGAAAATAGAATTAATATTATTGAAATGTAGCAAGAGAGTAAATACAATAAATATAAAGGGCTTGAGTCAGAATTAATTAATTCATTATATCTCATTTACTTAGCACACAAACACAAGTGGTTTTTAAGGGCCAGACTATTTCTTGGCAGGACACAAGCTAATGTTAGCTGATCCTAGTCCTAACCAAATACCATAGTTTGTAAAATGTAAAAGAGGAAATGGTTGAATTTTGTTTGTTTTGTTTTAAATTGCAAATAAAGTGCAAAGTATCCATGAATGCTTTTGTTGTTGCCATTGTGAACACCACTGGTACTCATGATATCACCACCATCAGTGTTTGTAACAACAGTTGCAACATCAGTATTAATAATAATAATAAAATGTATATTTACTAAAAAAGTTACAAAACAGACTAGAGCCAACATTAATAAATAAATGATGATAAATTACTATAATGGTTGATGTCATAAATAATTCTCCTCCATTAGTGAGCTAAATATTTGATGAGGCTGTGGTGGGCGTGGCTAAATGTTTGGTAAGGGCGTGGCTGTTAATATTTCTACTTACATAGCTATTGTCAGTTTAACTTTTAGCTGTGCCTGCCGTCAGTATTTCTGTAGTATCCCATTTAATGACATGAGCATGCGAACGTCCTGTATTGTTGTAAGAGAAACCCAAATATGCTCGGTGGAGTACTCGCCGGGATTCTGTTACAAAGCTCTAAATGGTCAAGCTCCGTCATATCTTAGAGAGCTCATAGTGCCATATTATCCCACCAGAACACTGCGCTCTGAGAACGCAGGGTTACTCGTGGTCCCTAAAGTCTCCAAAAGCAGATCAGGAGCCAGAGCCTTCAGCTATCAGGCTCCTCTCCTGTGGAATCATCTTCCTGTTACGGTCCGGGAGGCAGACACCGTCTCCACATTTAAGACTAGACTTAAGACTTTCCTCTTTGATAAAGCTTATAGTTAGGGCTGGCTCAGGCTTGCCCTGTACCAGCCCCTAGTTAGGCTGACTTAGGCCTAGTCTGCCGGAGGACCCCCTATAATACACCGGGCACCTTCTCTCCTTCTCTCTCTCTCTCTCTCTCTATCTCTCTCTCTCTCTCTCTCTCTCTCATTCTCTCTCTCTCTCGTGTCCTGTTACTACATCTTGCTAACTCGGCCGTACTGCATGTCACTAACTCGGCGATACTGCATGTCACTAACTCGGCCTCTTCTCTGGAGCCTATGTGCTCCACTGTCTCTCAGGTTAACTCATATCGCAGCGGTGCCTGGATAGTGTGACGTGTGTGGTTGTGCTGCTGCCGTGGTCCTGCTAGATGCCTCCTGCTGCTGCTGTTATCATTAGTCATTAGTCATACTTCTACTGTTATTATACACATATGATTATTGTCACATATCAAATATTAATATATACTTTCAACATATTGTACCAAAATATCCTGTAATATTAATGATATTATTACTTTCATCAATGTTGTTGTAAGCTACTGTCATTACCGTCTGTCCTGCATCTCTCTCTCTCTCTCTCTCTCTGTCTCTGTCTCTGTCTCTCTCTTTCTGTCTCATTGTGTCATACGGATTACTGTTAATTTATCATGTTGATCTGTTCTGTACGACATCTATTGCACGTCTGTCATTAATGTGTGTTTAATGTGTGTTAAATGTGTGATTTGAATTAACTAAACTTTATAGCACTTCACAGAAACCCACTCCCGACTAGTGTCTTGGAGGTGTAACTGTTTTGCAGCTGCAAACTGTATTTTCAAATAGGGAAAAAAATCCCTGTCTTTGCATCTTTATTTTGATCAGTCTGTTTTTATAAAAATACCGAGATATATATGGTGTGCTGCCAGACAACCTGTGAATGCCAAGTATTTTCATCCATTAGCCCAGCCCTACCATGTATATGCACTTTATGATCTAATGTAAAATTTGCAGTTACCAGATAAAATATTATGACAACACTGCTGTCTTGATTTTTGAACCACACTTTACTCAACCACGTTTCACCTGCGTCCTCTTCTCTGTCTTCTTCAGTGGAAGTCGGGGCTCTTATTGTGACACATGGATGACGAGGCCCCACCCTCGCTCAGTGTGTCTGGAGGGGGGCGACAGCTGGGATGCGAAGCAGCCAGGCCACCCCGCCCTTTGCTGTCAGCCAAACCAGTGAACCATTCATCCCAATATGACAAGGTGGACAATCCATTATGTTCCTGTACACATGAACCAGTACAGATAACACTGTCTGTGAAGTGCAGCTTTCTAAGAGAAAATACATTAAAGAAATAATTAAAAATTTTCCTGAGGGCTTTTTTTTGGTGCTCGCAGTTAAGGTTAAAAGATTTGAGGTGTTTTTGCATAATTGTGAGAAACATAAAAGAGAAAAGACAGAAGAGAATTGAATAATTGTTTATTTGACATAAAAGGAAACCGTATTAGCCAGTGCAACATACCAGATCATAAGCCCCACCCCAAAAAAAACAACCAAAAAACACTTGATTATATTTTCTTAAGGTCCTTCATACACAGCAGCCAAATTGTCTGTTTATTTTACACAAGATCACACAGACTAACATCTACTGGTATTTCATGAGAAGCCAGACAAATGAAATGAGAGCTCCTACTGTAGTTACATCATATCACTGTTGTAAAAACGTAAAAATATGAATTCCTGCCCTGCTCATCAGACTCATTTTACGTTATTTAGAGTACCACTAAACAAACTCACAAAGTACACAAAGCCCATTCTTACAAGAACTTAAAAAAAGTGCAGTACAGAATTATCAATAACTTCTTCAATAAGTGTTCCAGAAACTAGACACAGAATAAATTCAGTTAAAATTAGTTTTTTTACTACCTGTAAAGGAAAAAAACCCAAAAACATAAAATACAAAGTTCAGTTGATCAGTAAAAGTTGTGAGTCAGGTCTTCTGGTAGTTTCCTAAAACTGTTTTCATGCCATGATGTCAAATAAATATGGCTGCCCACACAGTCAGCAGTAAATAAATACTACAGTTACTGTAACAGGGTTGCAACTAGTAGTAAATTCAATTATCATTTCATCTGCTGATTATTTTCTCGATGAATTGATTAGTAGTTTTGTTAATGACATGTCAAAAAATTGTATAAAAATACCGATTACAGTTTCCATGAAATTTTAATATCATAATCCTCACTATTTGCTATTCTTGCCAGAGAAAAAGATCAAAATTGAAATGAATGGATTATTAAAATAGTTGTATATTCATATAATTGCTTATTTGAATTGCACCTTTAAATAAATGCACATAGCAATTCAAATTTGTAACGTCTAGGATGCAAATTTAGTTATGTGGTGAGACCTGTTTAGTTTAATCTATAGACCCTTTTAGTGTTTGTGTTTTGTTTTTTTTGTGTTTGTTAACAGAGATGACGTTTTCTGTGGGTGGAGCCAAACTGGTGGCAGAAAGAGAAGCTAGTAGTGTTGGTGTGAACACTAAAAAGAAATGTAAAAAGCACTATGACTGATTTCTTAACTGAGTCATTTTTATATCCATGAGATTATCACTTCCGTGTAGTGGATAAAAAAAGGTTTGCCTCCAATGCTCAGTAGAGGAATGTGTGTTTGGCTTATTTGAGTTACTTAATTTTTAACGTGGTGAAAGTTAAATCATCCTAAGAATTGTAAAAACTTGGTTTATTGTCCTTGAATAATAGTTGTGGAGATGTTCCCATATAAAATAATTTAAAGTGGAAGTACAATTTATCAATGTGGTAGCGTGCCGGCTAGCTAACGATGTCTGCTTTTGAAAACCTTGATCATAACAAAGTATATTAACTTTCACCACAGCTCTCTTTAGAGAGACCATCGCAAGAAATCCTATAGATGTGCGGTTAGATTGGTTCATCTGCATCCAGGCAGGAAAAGTGAAAGGCACCCTAACATTAGCGATGTAGCTCACTTAGCTAGCTTCCTACCTATGGCTGATTGCTGAGAGCTAGAGACAAACGATGAGCCAGTGTCGGTTCATTAATCTAAAAAAATAACATGTTTTCTTGTGGTGTCATTTCTAAAATGATCAGTGGTGAAAGTTAGTCTGTTCTATTATAAACAAGGAGTTAATAAACAGAAGGCGTTAGCTAGCTAGTTAAAAAGGTGTTTGTTACTTCCATGTTAAATTATATTATATGGGAAAGTCTCCACGAGTTTTAACCAAGGACAATAAGACAAATCCATGCTTAACAAATGTGAGTTTTTACAGTTCCTTATGATGATAAATTATCTTTCACCACGTCAATAATGCTCTTCATGTAAGACAAACACACACTCCTCAACCGAGTGTCCAGCAGCGACTATATCCTGAATATCGAGATTATAATTAACTGGAGACAAAACTTTATTTTCTACTACTGCGTCCTCTGCGAGAGTTTTCTATAAAAATGAAGTATGTCTTATTCTGTATTCCCGGCACAAGAAGACATTTTTATTCCGGGTATCTCAACAGTTTATCTCCAATGTCCATTGTTTTTCTGCCACCAGTGTGCGCATGCAACTACTGTGACGTAACTGTGACATCCACTCGAAATTGGTCTATAAGACAGTAGGGCATTGTTACACTACAATTACATGTTTAGAGTTTTATTGGGAAATAACCTAAACTGGAGGCCAGCGGTTGGTGCTGGAGTGAACGCACTGAAAGGTTGGTTATATAAGCTGACAGAATAATGCAGAAGACTGAATGTGTTCAAGTTCAACAGCCGGATACAGGGGCTCATTGAACTTTGTTTTGTAGGTATGGAGGCGAGTCCGACTGACAGAGGAAACTCTGTAAAAGGACAGAGTGCCAGCCGGACAATCCAGATACACCCCCACCCGACTGGACCGCCATCCCAGTGGGGACACATCGACTTTCTTGTTGCTGTGCGAAACGTAATTGCCATCATTAGAGCAAACCAGACACCAAGACTTGTCACTGTATCCCATCTTGAACACGTCCATCCTCCTTTTCTTGTCAGCTCCTCTGTATGTGACTCCAACGCTTAAGGGTCCAAAAACCTCGACCTCCCAGTAGCAGCGCCCATCTAGACCCTGTTCACACAGCACCTGCTGGAACCTTGCTTGGTGAGGTGGATATGGCTGCTCGTCTTCCACCCAGGTCACCTTTCTGTTCCCTTCAGAGAGAAGCAGGTTCTTATGGGCTGTGTTAGCGTCCAACGTGAGCTCACAGGCATCTGGTGGTAAGACAACACTTTATTTAGAGAGTATTCAAACCATTTCTGAATACTTCCCTGGATCTGTGCATCATTCCTACCAACAAATGTACAGATACTTACATTTCTTAAAGCCTGGTTTCAACCTTTGACTTCCACCATGTTCAGTGCTGTAGAGAAAAATATTTGAGTGTAAGAACTTTTTTTTTTTTTTAGAATATTAGAATTTAGTCAGATAATGAGAAATCTCTACTAAGATATCTGCGTATGTATACAGAATCTGGAGGTTACAGGACAAGATTTTGGTATTGGGAATGTTGTGGTTTCCGTTTCTAGTTCGAGTAGTGTTGACCAATCAAATGCAATTTAGGAATTCATCAGCTATCATCTGGTGACAATTTAGCTTTGTATTACCTTTTTGTTATTAACCCATTTTGTAGCAAAAAGGCCTAAAATGACATACCCAAATTAAAATGAATGAAGCTTCTGAACCGCTCTGACTACATGCATGCATGAGGTCTTGCCAGAAAGAAAACTCCCTTAAGTTTCTTGTGAAAGTGTCAGAAACACTCTAGGTGATACAGAGACAGAGTAATGGGCCTCTGAAGTCAGTAAAAAATGAAGATTTTGCCTAAAATAAAATAAAAATTGTGTTTCAGGATGAATAACTGTCTGTGGCTTCATCTGAGCAGGTAAATGACACTGTGGGGCTGTAGACACACTATCAATGAACATTTGTTTCAAATTTGAAGAAGGTTGCTCAAAGTATGACCATTCTATAGTGTTTTTTCCATGAAAAGATCCAGGCGGAGCTCCAAATGACGTCAGTCACTCTGCTTCAAAACAGTACTGTCAGTGATCAAACAACACTCAGCCAGCTTCAGACATTGTACCTTATTGAAATCAGGTGTGATTATGATAGCTGATGTTGTTTATGACACAGAATAAAGTATCACCAAATATGAAATGTGAAAGTTATGATCCCACTTTCTAGATGGTATATCTCAGCCAAAAATAGTGGTAGGAGTGAGACTCTTACCTTTTATAAAGGAGCTACGTGCCCGCTAACAGCTCCGCATATGATCGCGAGTGATCCTTTAACTTTTCCCATCGAAAAACGGCCTGACATGACTTGTCACCACTCATCACGATTTTGGACTTTGTGTGTTTATGCTGCTCTGGTGAAAAACGATGTTATTTTTGATTCTTCCTGAATCCAGCAATACCAAACATCACATGGTTTGATGACGTAGTGCGCCTGGGAGATACCATTTAACAGAGGAGGGGGGGGAGCGAGGACGTCGGCGTCCTGGCAGAGTTAGAGAGGTTAAATTCATCTGCATGCACATAGGCTATTTGTTAAGAGATTAACTGAAATTACTGGCGCTCCAGCCCAGATTTCTGCTTGCTGCACTGGATCTCCCGAAATATTGGTCATTGCCCTCAGAGGCTTATTGTTATCAGACCACTGGGTGATGGGTTCAGAGACTGGTTAAGAAGG
The DNA here is from genome assembly GCF_041903045.1 of Epinephelus lanceolatus. Taxonomy (NCBI): domain Eukaryota; kingdom Metazoa; phylum Chordata; class Actinopteri; order Perciformes; family Serranidae; genus Epinephelus; species Epinephelus lanceolatus. Next base: position 5,952,528 of record NC_135755.1, read on the forward strand.
TACCCACAATTTAAGATGAGTGGGAAGAGTGTAATATGATGCCAAATGTAAGCAGCAGCTTGAATTTATCGTAAAGGATATTAAGTTAGGGTTGGCCCTTCACTTACACCTCAGCATACTGGATTTGTAACAGTAATCCAACACTTCTCAAACACGTCATCAGGAAAAACAAATAATGTTGTGTCCCGTAATTACTTGAGTATGCTGAGCTTAGATTGTTGATCGTTCTTCAGCTCAAAGAGCAGCTTCTCTCCTGAGTCTCCCGGATGGTTGTAGCTCAGGTCCAGCTTTATTAGATGAGAGGTGTTGCACTGTAGAGCCGAGGCAAGAAAAGCACAGCCTTCCTCCGTGACCTGACAACCTGACAACCTGAGAAAACACAGTGTTTGGTCATCAGCAGTGAGTGGCGTGTAGATTTGTACAGATTTCTGAATGACTTGAAAGAGGATAGGCTTAAAATGGTGAGAGGCCCTGAAATGGGATTACTCACTATGGAACTGATTTTGCTGAGATGGCTTGAGTAAGCAAAAAGTAACTGATATTTACTTAAAGGTTTCGAGACATTGAAGCCCTGTTTCCACTGAGCAGTGCCGTACAATTCAGTTCGGTACACTTTTTTTCTGTTTCCGCTGTAAAAGTTGTGGATGGTACCAATGGAACCGTTCTGTACTGTCCCCATTTTGGTCACCCCTCTGTAATGAAATTTTGACCTTACAGTGGCAGTTGATAAAATGTCTGGGGATCATCAAAGTAATTAAGATTAATCATCTGGGGGCCATGAATGTTGATGTAAAATTTCATGGCAATTAATCCGAAAGTTCAGACTATCCAACCAACCTTGCACCTCTAAAGCTACCCACTACTGTGGCTAAAAACAATACAAGGTAGAAGGAAGGTGCTTTTCAATTTGCATACAATGACATGCATAGTTACAACTAGAATAAAGAATTCTAGAGAATTTTAGATGGTGATCACTACACAGCAACACATAGCTAACACAAATGTTGTTTGCTTGCAGCTGGTTGAGGTAAGTCTATAACTTTATTTACCCATTACCATTGTTTGTTACTGTGCTTTATACCAGTGTCAGTACCTCAGTGTCTCCAATCTGCAGCATTGACTCGACAGGCCATCACAAAGAAGCGCCACTCCTGAGTCTTTCAGGTCATTGTTGCTGAGGTCCAGGTCTCTCAGAGCTGAGTTGGGGTGCTTGAGAGCAAAGGCCAAGTGCTCAACCAACTCTGGAGTCACTTTGCAGTCTGCTAGTCTATGGGTAGATTTTAAAGTTATAATGCTACAATAGACAGTATATAAAGATGGACGACATGACAGCCCATTATAAGTGAAGCTAAAACATCTCGATTGCCCTCTGGTGGCTGGCTGCAGTACAGATCATAAAGCCCGCCCCCTCCATGTTCGTGAATGGGACATGAGCCAAACTAAAAACTCACAGTACACATCGAATACATTTTTCCCAAATATAGTTTCTGTCATTTAGGGGAGTTCTTATCACTCTGATGTTAGTTTTAGTGTTCGTTTCTCTGAAAAGTTTGGTTTCAAGCAATTATTTAATGCGATAAAACAGGGATTTCACACCATGTTGCCAACTGGTGTACTTGCATTTAATGGCGCTGCTCGCAATTGGTCGGACGGGTGTTTGGGCGATCCCTACTGTGTAGACTCTGGCTCTGGAATGATTGCTCAGAATCCAGGATATTTTGGATTCACTAATGCTTAGTTGGGGTGGGAGGGGACACGTTGTCCATCTTTACATACAGTCTGTGAATGCAACACAAAAGAAGCTTTTTTTGCATACAAACATAAACAAAACTATACATACAGATATTTAAAACTATTACGACATAGAAGGAAACAATAGGCATTTTTGGACTTTAGGATTTTTTTCACAGTTCTAACAGCCAAGTTTTAAGAACCTCCCTTTTTGTTGTGTTTGCTTTGCAAGAACAAGTTACTATCATAATTTTTAGAATGCTGGTTTGAGGTAGTTTTTAGCTTCTATTTCTAAGGAAGTAATCGCCCAGCACAAAAGGAACCATGAGTGAACAAAGTGTACTTTGACTGGTCCAGACAAAAGCATACGTTGATTGGTCGAACATATCAGCCAATGCACCACCGGCAACTGCCATTTTTAAAAAGCTGTTGACTGTGTAAACAAAAGAAAACGCAAAAAACAAACAGCTCATAACAAAAAAAAAAGGAAGAAAACACGGACAAATTGACCTACACTGAAGTCCACACTTTACTAAGCATGTATGCAACAGTAGATTTAAAACGCAATTTTGACTTGTTATAGTGAAAGTAACAGTGCTGTACCAACTGCTGGCCAGCTTACAGCATGTTAAGTCCGCATTCTTATTGGCGGTGCAAATGCAAACAGAAAAAGCCCTTGTAGGTATGTAGTTCCCAGGGGGAGCTCCCTAATGGGCAGGTTCTCTCAGAGAGTCCCCAGAACAGTTTGGCCTTGGTTAGAGCCCATACATGTTTATTCAAGGATCACACTTCGTATTTCTTAAGGTGTCAGTGTGCTTCAAACAAAGAGCTCATAAGATTGTCAAACAGCATCTCGAACCGTTCTGACATGGATTGGTGGGTCTGCGTCTGTAACTTGGTAACTTGAAACTTTAAACTGACAATCTGACATTCATGCCAGTTTTATGCAGTGATTGGCCAGATGTGCAGGGCCGAGAAAGAAAGCAGGGCTTTAACTGCCAAGCCTTGCTACAAAGCAGTACTTGAAACCCTGGCCTTTGCCATTTATTTACAATAATTGGCAGATGACATGTATATTCTGAATTTACCAGGCCATCTTACTGTTTGATTCAAGTTTGATTTTCTAACAAAATATATTAGATATAACAGGGACAGTTTACTTACATGGCCTTGCTGCTGATCCTCACAGCTGGTATCAGCCTCCTTCTGCCTTCGTCTGATGTGTTGTAACTCTTCAAGTCCAACACATCCAGATCATTCTTCGATACCAGTAACATGTAGGCCAATGCGGAGCAGTGCAGTGGAGTCAGTTCTGTTTTTGAACGATCTGATGATTTGAGATATTCCTGAATCTCATCTTTAACTTTATGATCTCTCATCTCAACCATGGTCTGGAAGAGGTTCATACAGCTGTCTGGAGAGAGGGCCTTCCTTCGGATGGCTTTGAGGTAAGTCAAGATTTTCTTGTCAGTACCTTGGCTTGGATCTGGTGATGTCAGCAGACCCTGCAGGACTCTGCGGTTTGGTTGTACCATGAGGCCAAGAAGGAATTGCAAGAAGAAGTCCAGGTGGCTGTTTTTCTTTTCCAACACTCTGTCAACTGTCATCTTTACAAGATCAAGTAAAGTATGTTCTTTGTCCTTCAGATCGAGGAAGTTGCAGAGCTCTTCTGTATTGTTTTTTGTGAAACAGTCATAGACAAACAGAGCTGCAAAGAACTCCTGTATGGTCAGGTGCACAAAGAAGAAGACCTTTTTCTGGGAAAAGACTTGTTCCTCTCTAAAAATTGTGTTGCAAAATCCAGAGTACATGGTAGCCTCTTTTACGTCGATGCCACAGTCTTCCAGATCTTCAGCACAGAAGATGAGACTGTTCCTCTGCAGGTGAACAAACGCAAGCTTGCCGAGTTTGAGGAGAAATTCTCTGTGTGTCTTCAGAAGGCTCTCTTTGTTTTCCTCTGTCTTCTGGTCATATTTTCTGCTTCTGCGTATTGTCTGGGCAAACAGGAAATGGGCCATCATCTCTGTTAGAGTTTGAGGAGTTTCAGCTTTGTCATCTCCTCCAAAGATCTCCTGAAATAACACGGCAGAAATCCAGCAGAAGATCGGGATCTGGCACATGATGTCGAGACTCTGTGAAGAGCGAATGTGTGAAATGATCCTGTCAGCGAGGCCTGGGTCATTTCTAAATCTCCTTCTGAAGAATTCTTCTGTTTGTGGGTCACTGAACCCTCTTATCTCCGTCACCATGTCGATAAAGTCTGCAGGGATCTGACTGGCTGCTGCTGGACGGGATGTTATCCACACGTTAGCATTAGGAAGAAGGTTACCCTGGATGAGGTTTGCTAGAAGATTCCCCATAGATGTCACTTCACTGACTGATGTTAGTGGCTTGTTCTTGAAATCCAGTTGAAGTCTGCTTTCATCCAGGCCATCCAGGATCACTACAACCTTGGCTTTGATTAAATCTTCTGAATTTGTCAGATGGTGGATCGCAGGGTGAAATTCAGTCAGGAGCTCATGTAAGCTTTTGTTATCTGTACTCAAATTCAGCTCTCGAAAAGCAAGATTGAAAACAAAATCAATGTCCTCATTTTCTCTCCCCTCGGCCCAGTCAAGAATGAATTTCTGCACGGAAAATGATTTTCCGATTCCTGCAACGCCCTTTGTCAAGACTGTTCTGTTGGGTTTCTCTTGGCCAGGCATACGTTTAAAGATGTCACTGACATTGATTGAATGTTCAGAAGATTGTCGTTTCAGTTTATGCTTATGGTGCCTCAACTCGTGCTCTGCATGTGGATTTCCAGTCTCTCCAGTGATAATGTGGAGTGTTGTGTAGATGCATTTCAGAGAAGTCTGTTGGTCACTGTGACCTTCGCTCGTCACTGTGAACTGCTTTTGCATTGCTTCCTTAAGATTCTTCTTTGCTTTCAAAAGATGGCTGCCTCCTGCAACAACTGAATGTGGACATTTTTATTCAGATTTCTAAATGGCAAATTTTTGTATCAAAGATCTACATATCTCAGTTGGCAAAGCTCTAACTCATGTATCAATGACTTCCTTTGAATCAAAGGAGTTTCAGTAATACCCAGAACATACACGGTTACACAGAAGCATCAGGTTTAAAAATCCAATAAGTCTCTCTGAAGTTACTTCTTGAGACCATGTCCAACTCTGATAAACTGATCCACAAACTCAAAACCCTCCACTTTCAAAAGTCTGCCATTGCCATTGTGACAAAGAAATGGCGTGCCAAAGGTTAATCTATATTATTGGTTCTTCTGGCTTATTTTTATTGAGCTACTCTTTCGTGTCAAAGGCCTCTGAGTGTGCCCAATGTGGAACATATGTGGAACTACAATTAATAATACATTTATTTTCCTTTGTCTGCAAATTACTTGCAGTATTTAGTATTTCAAAAAATAAGCACCAATTTTTTCTTTGAGCTATGAGGAATTATTAATGTATTACTAGTAGCATTAACAATATAAGCAGCACTACAAATATTTACGTACACAGGTAAACTTACATGCGTCTTCCTTAGTATCTGTTTGGTGTCCGCCAGTGAAACAGACTGAATCCTCCTTACACTCTGAACCTAACGGCTCCACACTCTGCTGTCTATAAGAACAAATGACAACAAATGGCACGTTAAATCTTGTCAGATGCAGGTAGTCAATGGAAAAACAAGAGCTGATGTACAAATCGCGTGATGACACATCCACGTGAGTTCAAAATGTTTCAGTTTGAGCAAAATATTCATGCTTATCTTTGGGCAGCCATTCACACATGCATACATTTCATAAATTGAAAATTACAATAATGTGCGTAACAATATATACTATATATATATATATATATATATATATATATATATATATATATATATATATATATTTTTTTTTTTTTTTACAGAATATATTTAAATTACCTTTGCATCTCTTCAAGACCAAAAGAAAGTGGTTCACACATAGATCTATCGCTCTTCATAGAGATCCAGCCAGGACCTGTGGGCTTAGTTGCACTCATCTGTGAACTAAGAAAAGATAATCTATTAAAAAACAAGCAAATGACCTTTATTAAAAAACTGTCTGATATTTCTATGCATGAGCTGCATGTGTTAAACATTCATTGATGTTTGGTTAATATACATATTAGTAGTCTATGTTAGACGACCTGCTGGATGAAGCAGGGCACTAATGATAAGTTAATGCAGTCAACTCGAATATTCTGATGCTGCTGCTAAATCCACATGATAAAAAAGGTGACTGTGGATCTGTAAAAAATCGGATAAAAATCAGAATATTGTGTCACATCATCTCATACATACATATACATGTAGATCCCAGGGGACATTTTTTTGTATTTGAGAGCTGTTTAAATGTGTAATTTGTGGTTGATTTTATTTAGCTGAACTATTAATATTGTATATGTGATTCACTGAACAATCCATTGTACTGTGGTCTTTTAGATCTGCCTCAGTAAGTTATTTATTTTATATGTTTGTACTGTACTATGGACCTTCCCTGTGTCTGGAATAAAGATTGATTGATTGATTGATTGATTGATTGACTGATTGTTTACAGAATCTGAATCTCACTCTGAGATACTGTTGTTCACAAACTAAAGAAATGAGAGATCATTTATGTTTTTACTGAATATTTGAAGCAGACTGTAACACCAACATATTCTCATTTTGACCTCGTCACATATTGAAGTTTGGCTGTGGCCTTTCCAAGTCCACATACAACATGCAAGGTACCCTGGGTGCGTTGGTTGTTGACCTTCTGGGACACAGTGCCAAGTTCTCTTCTTTGAAGATACACTTCTGTTTTCACTGGAAATTTGACATTCACATACAGTCTCTTTCAAAATAAACGCACTACGTCGGTACAAAACTGCAAATTGACTTTTTTTTTCAACAACAAAAACACTTTTAGGTTTAGGAAAAGGCAACAGGGTTATGCTTTGGAATGTAACGGGACGCGAACACCGCTCTCTCGGGTGAAAGTTGGTGTTCGTTGGACCCATCCACCACCACTCCCACACACCCCTCTTGGACACTCTCTGCCTAAACTTTCGTCCTTGTCCCCCTCCCCCCCAATGCCGTTTAACTACAATGCCGACGTTAAAGGACGCCTTTTTTCGTTGGTTTCTGATGCTGCAAGTCACTGCCCAAGCACTGGATTTCGACGACTTCTGAGTGAGAGCGGGCTCGTAAAACCATATCAATTACTTTGTTGCAATTCTATGCTCTTAAATTAAAAATTTTACATTATAACTAATTTGTCATATCATCAAGAAAAAATACCCTGAAATAGCGTCATATTATTTTCGAGCCATAATCGCCCAGCCCTAATAAGCACAGGCAGTATTGTGTATTTCAGTTGAATGCACCACACACTGCAAAAAGTTAAATGTTAAATCTTAAATGGAGTAAAATACAGTACACTTTGATAATGGAAGGAACAAAGTGTCTGGAGCACTGAAGCAGCATTTTATACAGGCAAAATGTCGACATCTGCTGGACATCTTTAGGTACTGCAAAAAGATTATACACGTCCTGCATGTGCGACTTTAAGTTGCTGATCATCATCGTGATAATTTAAACCCCAGCCTATCTATTGATGATCAGCCGAACACTGTATCATTACCTGACAGACGGCTCGCTGCAGGAGCCCATCGGCTCCTCGAAGGAGTCATTAGACGATAAAGAGGCGTCAGGTCGTTTCCTCTTGCTCTCAGCCATCCCTGTTCAGTTTTCAATAGGTCTGTAAAGGACACAAATGTTTATATGGACAAGTTGCTGCACATTAAGAGCTGTTTTCAGGCGGTTTACCATCTTTCCTTTGTTTACTGTGTAAATTCTGCGTCTGCTTAATGACAGGAATATGGAGGAAGGGCGTGTTTTTTCCACAGACTGTGGAGCCTGCTGCCCAGTATACATATATAGGCCACAGATGCACACGTGGAGGCGGGTCACAGAGACGGAAATAACCGCAAACTACACGGACCTGGCAACTTGTGACACTTGATAGGTAAGATCGGAGGAATCATAAATGGCCTACTTACTTGTTGGGGGAGGAACTTACTTCGATGTCTTCGTTTTCTTCGAAGCAAATGAGCTGTAGTCGTCTCGCAGCAGCACGAACACAAAGGATGACGAGCATATCCAGGAAGTTACTTTCACGTTTGATGTAATCAGATAGACAGGATGTAACTGCGGTGGTTGAATGTAACGAAGTACATTTTCTCAAATACTGTATTTACTAGTATTTTACTTCAGTGTTTCGATTTATTTATGCTATTTTTCACTTCTGCTCCACTAAATAGATACTCTTCTTTCACTGCACTATCTGTCTGACAGCTGCAGTCACTTCGCAGATGACAGTTTCTCATCCCCTTCTTGTCCAGTGAAAACCATGCATCTCCAGATGTGTTGATGTTGAATGTTTGTGATAAACTGAAGGGTGAAGTGTTCCTTTTATGTTCAGAAAATTGCCCCTTCTTTTTAAGCTAAATCAACAAATTAAAAACTCTCTGGGATCAGTTTGAAAAGTCGTCGTCACAAAGCTGAAAACAGGCTCTTTATCTGACTTATTAGATATACATGGTTCTCACAGGACAGCCACGCTGCTAACATATGATTATCTTGTAGAATATGATGCATTGCTGTAGATTAAACTCCCCAACAGTAAAGAAAGGAGTTAAAATGCATCACAGGCATTAATGCAGCAGGAATATAAATCCAGAGACATCAGACAGAGAAAGACAGACAGCATGAAACATTCACTGCACTATCATTACTTTCACTTTTGATATAAGTACATTTTGCTGGCCCCTTTTTTGTAAGTGGTTTTGTGTGCGTGACTTTTACTTGTAACTGATCCTTTTTTACAGTGTGGTTTGCTTCAGGACAGGATCTGAGTCAGTGAATTATTTACAGTGAGTCTGCAGAGTTTCTTTGTCTGCAGAAAACATACAAATGTAGATGATAATATGGTGACATCTAGTGGAGGGAAATAGTCACAACTATTGAACACGTACAGTGACGACAGACTGCGAAGCAAGATTTGGAGTTGGCGAGGTAACTTCAGGGTTAACTCTGGGTTTTTTGACCATGACAATCTACCTCAACAGCAAGAGGCTTATTACCTTATTACCTCTCTACATTTTAAATCTGCTTACATATCATACTAGCGTTCACAGCACACGTTCATCAGACAAAATACTATTAACCACTCCTTCAACAAGAGCAGAACTTGGTAAAACAGCTTTCTCTTCATATGCACCATACGCCTGGAATGAACTCCAAAACACCTTAAATCTGGAGTCACTTCCACTTTTCAGCATATTTAAAAACCTTTTAAAATCAACCATTACTGAACAGTGTCACTGCTTCTCACATGGTGCCTTTCAATAGTATGTCTGTTTTACCTTGTGCCTTACTGAGTGTAATGTGTTCTCATTGACTTTGTGTTCTAGTGGTTTTAGTATGTGTCCATTGTCTTTTGTGTACTTGTAACTTTTGCTGCCAGTCTTGGCCAGGACTCCCTGGAAGAACTCAATGGGACCCTTCCTGGTTAAATAAAGGTTAAATACAATAAATAAAAATTGGATTTACTAGTCCATACCCATTGAGTGCACAGCATACCATACCATGACTTAGTCATACAGCCACAGGGGGAGCCACAGTGATCGGTCACATTTTAGCCATTTTTAAGCATTTTTCTGTTGTTATAGCGCCACCCAGTTGCCAATTAGAGTTAAATTTCTCCAGTCACCTTGAGGCGTCCTGTTCTACATATCTACCAAGTTTAGTAAAAATCCATCTGGCGGTTAGACCTAGATAAGAAATGAGCTCTCTAGCGCCCCCATTTTGTTTGATGGGGTCAATAATGGAGGGGTCCCCTCAGATTATGTGTGGTCATATGCCTACAAAGTTGCGTGGTGATGGGTGAAACCCTTGAGATGTTATACACCTTTATGTGATGAGCCACGCCCTCCGCAATATTCATTGCCTTATAGAAGCTCAGTTTTAGTAAGTTTTCCAACTTTTGCCAAGAGGGAACTTTAGATATTGGTCCCTAGATTATGTTCACCCAGTTTCATGCAGATCGCTCAAACTTCCTAGGAAGAGATCCATTTGAAGTGTTTTTCAAAAAATTCAAAATGGCGGAAAATCTATATAAGCAGAAGTTATGGGTTCTTGAGGCAAATGTGTTCCTCATGAGGAGAGGCATCTCTGTGCAAAGTTTCATGTCTCTACGACATACGGGGCATGAGATATGCCCATTCAAAGTTTGACATTTCAATTGGTTGCTATAGCGCCCCCCTTTGGCCAATTGATGTAATATTGCTTCATTCACATCCTCCCATGACCCTCTACCACTGTGCCAAATTTCACATGGATTGACCAAGTCAGTGTGGAGAAAAACATGAAACAGACACACACACAGAGTTTTCATCATAGTATTTGTAAGATACTGTTGAAACATTGGCTGCATGATGATTTCCCTCTCAGTGTCTTCCTGTGATCCTGTATATACTTAAAATTCTTTGAAAATGTCTGACATTTGTTTTCTGTAAATTGTCTCCTGAGTACTCTTCTTTTTAAAAGAAAGATTTGCTCCAGGCGTCCCTTGCTCACCTCCATATATTCGTGTATACATGTTGATATGTGCACGTTATCAGGTTCATTTACCAATGTGACCAGGGCCCTATTTCAGAAAGCAGGATTAGTGATAACTCTGAGTATGTTGAGCCTGACATGCAGTGTAAAATGATGAGTTATAATGAAGCTGACCTGTGAACTTGTGTTTGATATTGGCACCATTAAGTCATGTTTAATGTGTGTTTAATGTGTGTTATAGGTGTGTTTTAGATCAAACTTTACAGCACTTCTCAGTAACCCTCCGCCCCCTAGTGTTTTGTACATGGCCTCTGCATGAAGCCTACACACAACTAGAAATCAGCCCTTAGTGGTACAGACACCATGAATATCCACAGCTGTGTGTGATGACAGCTGCTCTGTTGGAGAACCTCCGATGTTGATGTGACACAGTTGGTGAAATAGCACTTCCTCTTGCTGTTCTTCATGTCGACAGGTCTAATGAGTCGAGGAGACTGATTTACAGAATGATGTTTAAATGAAGCCTAGTGATCCATTTTCTTTACTTCCTGACCCCCAACTGGTCATCACTAGTGTCCACATCCAGAAAGTGAGGCCTGTGAGCGTGCACCTGGTTTCACAATGATCAAGATGTATGAAATGGAATCAGGAGTAGTCTTTGAGCTTACAAAGATGTTGAATCAAGGCATACATACAGGGACAACATCAGGTCTACACTAACCATTTGGTCCAGTTCTCAGAATCTGTCCATTACAAATATTATATACCAAGTTGATCCATTCATCAATACTCAGCCATATCTTTTCTTTCTTCCATGCCTCCAATAATATTCTCATCAGATATTTATCCTTTTTCCTCCATTTGAATTCCTCCAATCTACTCAGGTGCATCCCTTCAACATTAGAGGTTACTTTGATTAAAAAACAAACAAACAACAGTCTCAAGAATGCCAACTGAGAGGAAGAGCGAAAGTGAAAGTGTAAAGTCAGTGGTGTGTTCAGACTCCATTTTAAAGTGCACAGAGCAGTGAGAGGAAGACAGGTCGTGTGAGACACGGTGAGTGTTGATGTTTTTTCATTGTTTAGTGTGTTCTAGGGGAGAGTAGGGTCGGTTGGGTCAGTGCCACATCTTCACAGCTTCATCATCACACTTGCTTTTACCACCACCATCATCTGACGCTGTTTTTACAACCAGGCTTTTCCTGTTAAACACGAGGCCTGCGCGCAGCTACGGATCTGCGCGCTCCGGTGCTTCGGGCGCGCTCTTGTGTCAACTCTTTGAATGTGCGTCACAGTGAAAAGCTCTAGTTTATAGACACACAGAGAGAAAAGGGGGACTCTGCCGAGGGATTGTGGCGCAGTTTTGTTGGATAGGAAGATGTTGAGTGTACAGTCAGCTCTCCCTGCTCTTTGTTACACTGAGTTTTGGTTTCCGCCCTCAGATCAGATCAGTGCACGGACACTCCCTAAACTTTGTCCCATCCAGAGAGAGTCCTAAACAACTGTGTGTCTGTCACACAGTCTGAAGGGGAAACTAGAGCGCAGAGCACAACAGACTATAGGACAGGATTGCTTTTACTACAACATTATTTCTGACTTCTCAGAAAACAGGTATGTGGGACATGTTTTGAATGAGCAGAACATTTTGAACATGAGCAGAAACCTTTCTTAAACACATCTGAGCTAAAGTCCAGAGGTTTATAAATTAGTTTTCAGCAGATAAATTAATATATCACTGACCTGAAATGGTGCCATGCACATTTTAAGATGTGGCACAAAAGAGGACTCCAGAGTAAATCATGCCTACAGGTGTGCTGACTCGGCAGAGATTATTCATTCATGTTGTGTAAACACTTATACTGTCGGGGGTCACGGAGAGGCTGACAGGCTGACATTGGGCAAGAGGCGGGTACACGGGCTAAAAAACAATAATAATTGCTCTACGCCAACAACAGCCGTGGCTGAAAGCATTTTGTTTTCGACTTGTTCATCCATCCATACAAACTTCCGTCACACTCTCATGAATGACGTATCTCAAGAACGTCTTGAACATTTCTTTGAATTTGGTACAAACCTCCAGTTCGACTCAACAGTGTACTGATTAGAATTTGGTAGTTCAAGGTCAAGGTCACTGTGACCTTGCGTCTGTCTCATTCTTGTGAACTCAATATCTCAAGTAGACCTTGAGGGACTTTCCTCATATTTGGCTAAAAGGTTCACTTGGACTAGAGGATTAACTAATTAAAATTTGGTCGTCAAAAGTCAAACTCACTCTTGTCACCTCACAAAACACGGTTTTGTCCATAACTCAAGAATTCATACACTAATTGTGTCAAAGGTCACTACTGTATGTCATAACAATACCCAGCCAATATGTCATCATGTCCTATAAATAAGAAGTTACTGACTTCATCACACTGTGTATGTGTGTTACAGTTCTCTCAGATTTGGGAAGATGGATGATTTGGAGGCAGACGGGGACAGATCAGAGTCTCCAGTGTCCAGCTGTCAGCTGTCATTGAAGAGTGACCACAGTAAAGGTGACATTCCAGACTTCAGTATTGAACCTGGACCCTCAGACACAAAGTAAGAGACTGTTTCTACTGTAAACTGACCTGAAGATGATTCTGTTTTTATTATTATCTGATCATCTACACCACAACACTGTTTTTATAATGACATGAGGTATTGTTTTATTCAGTCATCGGGGATGTCCTGATCAAGTTATTTGGCCCTGATCAGAGTCCTTTAAATTTGGCTATCTACTGAAAATAGAATATAACAATAAAATATGCAGTTAAATAGAACACAGTATAGTCCAGGTTAGTTCAGAAAACTTTATTTATCCCATGTGGACAATTCAGTTTACAGCTCCCAGTTCAATGAATAAAAGCACAAACAATTACAACAATCATTCATTAGACAAACAACTTTTATCACTCAACTCTCAGTTGTCAGTGGATCAGTTGAACTAATGGTTTCCCAGCAGTGATACCTCGTACATGTGCAAATATTCGATCGATAAAAAAGAATGAATAAATGGGATAGAGAATAAATAAATAAATAAAGCAACAAAGCACAAAGCTACTCATTAAAATTGGCATTCATCAGCCTGATAACTGAAGGGATAAAAGAGTTTGAGTAGCGATTTGTCTTCCTCAGGGGTGCACAGTAGCACCGCCCTGAAGGCATTAAATTAAATCCACTGGACATGACATGGTCTCCCTGCTTTGTAATGCATTTCACTTTCTGGACCACACGCTTCTTCCAGAGCACACTCAGGTCTGTTAGCTGGATTAACGAAGACACGCTGCACTCTGTCTGTTAAAAAGTTTAAAAGCAACAATAAGATCTGATCCGGGAGCATAAAATAAGAGGCTAGCCGTTCAATTCAAATATGGGGCTGCATCTTATTAAAAGCGGAAGAAAAATCGGCAATCGGGATTTGGGTTTTTCAAGGTGCTCTAGTGCTCTGTCTAAAATGAAAAGTTTTGCGTCATCAACACCTTCACCAGCTTGATAAGCAAACTGCAGTGGATCTAGTCTGCCATCAATCAAGGAGACCACTTTTTCTTTTCAGATTTTTTCAAAGCTTTTCATCACAAGAGATGTCAGTGCAACTGGTCTGAAGTCATTAAGATCTCTTGGATGATTTGACTTTGGAACAGGAATAATAGTGGATGTTTTCCATATTTGGGGCAAGTAACCACTCTCTGCACACATCTGAAAAAGTACTGTGAACGCCTCACTGAGTTGGTCTGCACAGTGACACAAAGTGCGTCCACAGATGGCGTCAGGACCAGCCGCCTTCCTGATGTTCACCTGTTTGAACAAAGAAGCAACTTTTCCTTCTGAGATGACAATTTCATTTTCAGGTTTTAGAGACATCCTCAATGTCGAAATGTTGCATAAAAAGTCAGACCTTTCAAAACGGGAATAAAAGGACTTAAAAGCATTAGGCAGGTCAGCCTCATTTACACCACTAATAGTAATGAGAGCTGCCTGGTTTCACCAGAGTACTGGTTTATGGATGCCATGTGTTTTATCCCTTGCCAGGCGGCTCTAAGGTCACCGCTGCAGTACTGTTCCTCTATTTTGCCCCTGTACTGAATTTTGGCTTTTCTTATTTCATCCCTCACTTCTCTGGAGACAGCTTTTTTCTCCAGAGGGTCACCAGTGTAAAAAATCTTCTTCTTCTTATTGATTACAGCTTTGAGTTCTTTAGTCACCCAGGGTTTGTTATTTGGGTACATGACAGCAGTTTTAGATGGAATTATAGAGTCTACACAGAAACTGATGAAACAGTGTCACATAGTTCATTCATATCATCACAACCATCATAGAAACACTGCCAATCCGTGCACTCAAAGCATGCTTGAAGACAGGAAATGCTGTCTTCAGACCAGCTCTTGACAGTTCTCTGAAGTTCTAGATCAGTTGTGCATATTCTTTCTCTGACCTTCACTGTGTTACAATACCTCTCGTTGACATAGAAACACACTCCTCCTCCTCCTCGGCTTTTCCCGGTAATCTCCGGAGACCGCTCCAGACGAATCGGGGTTCCGAACCTGCTGAGTGAAAAGTCCTCGTCCCGGTCCAAGTCACTGAGCCATGATTCAGTGAAGGCAAGGAGACAGGTCTCCCTGATTTCCCTCTTGAGCTTGGCCCATACTTCCAGCTCATCTATCTTATTCCTGATAGACTGGACATTTACTAGGAGAATTGTAGGAAGTGGGGGGAATTTGCGCCGATCACTCAACCTGAGAGTCTTTAATCTCCGGCGTAGACCACCTCTTCTTCCCCTTTTCTGGGTCTTTACGATCGGCTTGCATATCGCCCTCGGGATACCAGCTGGTATCTCCCCGGCTACCGAAGTCTGCAGGGAAAAAAGAAACTCCCGGCTCAGTGTAACTCTCCCTGGTGCGCCATGTCCTGCTCCATGACAGGTAGTGACGCCAGGTAGAGATAGTAGCTTTGCCAAAAAAGGATCAAAAGACCTGCGAGTGTTCCTATCTGCATCACTGATTCACTGACAGTTCATTCACACACCAGAATTAAAGAGAAGTTAAAAAGGCCTCTCAGAACATAAAAAAAAAATAGCGCCCCGGAAGATGCTATTTAAGAGCAGCACTGAGAGAAGAAATAAGAAGGAAACTAAATTACCTGTATATTTACAAGGGTGTTCAGATAAAGGAGACACGTAGCTGCTGGTGGGTAAAACACAGGCAGCGCCAACGATGATACTGTTTGAACCTGGTCTTTACAAGGACTAATAATATGTGTCAAACATTTGTTGTTTCCACAGACAGAGAGCAGAGTCTCCAGTGTCCAGCTGTCTGTCTATGAAGAGTGACTGGTCCATGGGTCATCATCCAGTCTTCAGTAATGAACCTGGACCCTCAGACACAAAGTAAGAGACTGTTGAAAAACATGAGGGAGCTTTTTGCCTTTTGAAAGTCGTCTCACAGTGGAGCACAACATTACTCAGGAGGTTTTCATGAAGCTCCACCATGAGATATTTGAACTGCCTGTGACTGAGTGTGTGAATAAAGCAAATAATTTTCAGCACAGTTTGCAGGACGAGATCTAAATAATGTGTTCATCTCCACAGAGAGAAGAAGAGGAGTCATGTTTCTGTGGAGGAGCAGCCGTCCTGCTGTAGTTTGTGTCAGGACGTCCTGAAGGATCCAGTCTCTACCAGCTGTGGACACTGGTTCTGCAGACAGTGCATCAGCTCATACTGGGACCAGTCTGCTTCATCAGGAGACTCCTCCTGTCCCCAGTGTGGAGAAAGATCCAGAACAAGAGCTGGACTGCAGACAGCCAGTCAGACCAGCACTGTACAAAGTAAGACTGTACATCTGTCTGCTGATGTCATCATGTCTGAAAACAGGATTCTTCTTGGTTTATTTGTGTTGTAAAGTGTAGACATGAAAGATTTTATAAAACTAATGTATAAAACCTTCATTTGTTTGTGTTACTTGTTTTAATGTTGGTCATGAAAATAATCAGAGTCCAGATTTATTTCTTTAGTCTGACATGTTTCCTTCTCTTTCAGCAGACAGTGGTCTGCAGGAGGTTTTAGATGAACATAAGATCAGTGTGAGGAGGAGATGTGAACGTGTGACTGAAGGAAGTGATGAAACAGGAAGTGAAAGCCTCCTCAACAGGATCTACACTGAGCTCTACATCACAGAGGGACAGAGTGAAGAGGTTAATACCCAACATGAGGTGAAGCAGCTTGAGAGAGCTTCTAAGATGAAGACCCTCCATGAAACTCCAATCAAGTGTCAGCACATCTTTAAAGCCTTACCTGACCAACAGAAACACATCAGAGTGGTTCTGACCAACGGCGTCGCTGGCGTTGGAAAAACCTTCACAGTGCAGAAGTTCACTCTGGACTGGGCCGAGGGTTTGGAAAACCAAGATGTCAGTCTGGTGATTCTGCTTTCGTTCAGGGAGCTGAACTTGATCAGAGATGAGAAGTTGAGTCTTCTCACTCTGCTCCGTGTTTTCCATCCAACATTACAGAAGGTCACAGCAGAGGAGCTCGCTGTCTGTAAAGTTCTGTTCATCTTTGACGGCCTGGATGAAAGCAGACTGTCTCTGGATTTCCACAACAATGAGGTTGTGACTGATGTCACACAGAAGTCATCAGTCAACGTGCTGTTGACAAACCTCATGGAGGGGAAGCTGCTTCCCTCGGCTCTGGTCTGGATAACTTCCCGACCTGCAGCAGCCAATCAGATCCCTCCTGCATGTGTTGACAGGGTAACAGAAGTACGAGGCTTCACTGACGCCCAGAAGGAGGAGTACTTCAGGAGGAGAGTCAGTGATGAAGAGCGGTCCAGCAGAATCATCTCACACATGAAGACATCCAGGAGCCTCCACATCATGTGTCTAATCCCAGTCTTCTGCTGGATCACTGCTACAGTTCTGGATCACATGTTGACTACAGAGCAGAGAGGAGAGCTGCCCAAGACCCTGACTGACCTGTACTCACACTTCCTGCTGGTTCAGACAAAGAGGAAGAAGCACAAGTATGATGAGGGACATGAGACCAGTCCACAGGAGCTGACGGAGGCTGACAGGGACGTTCTTCTGAAGCTGGGGAGGCTGGCGTTTGAACATCTGGAGAAAGGAAACATCATGTTCTACCAAGAAGACCTGGAGCGCTGTGGTCTTGATGTCACAGAGGCCTCGGTGTACTCAGGAGTTTGTACAGAGATCTTCAAAAGAGAGTCTGTGATCTTCCAGAAAACAGTCTACTGCTTCGTTCATCTGAGCGTTCAGGAGTTTCTGGCTGCAGTCTACCTGTTCCACTGTTTCACCTACAGGAACACAAAGGTACTGGAGGACTTCCTGGAGACAGACCAGGATAATTACAGATCCCTGGATGTCTTCTTACAGAGAGCCATGAAGAAATCCCTCCAAAGTAAAAATGGTCACCTGGATCTGTTTGTCCGCTTCCTTCATGGCCTCTCTCTGGAGTCCAACCAGAGACTGTTAGGACGCCTTTTGGGTCGGACAGACAACAGTCCAAAAATCATCCAGAGAGCCATCAACAACCTGAAGACGATGAACACAAACAAGATCTCTCCTGACAGAAGCATCAACATCTTCCACTGTCTGCTGGAGATGAACGACCTCTCAGTACATCAGGAGATCCAAACGTTCCTGAAGTCAGAGAACAGATCAAAGAAGGAACTCTCAGAGATCCACTGCTCAGCTCTGGCCTACATGCTGCAGATGTCAGAGGAGGTTCTGGATGAGTTGGACGTGGAGAAATACAACACATCATACGAGGGACGACGGAGACTGATTCCAGCTGTGAGGAACTGCAGAAAGGCTGGGTAAGTCCAGATGTGATTAACATCATAAATCATTGTAGATTAGTAGTTTAATTCTTCAAATATACACACTATGAAATTCTTATTATTCATAAAATGTTCAAATGATGTGTCTGTTGTATTTTGTCACAGATGTTCTTGAGCTGTTTCAAATGCTGTGAGTGCAAAACATGTAGATGTTTCAGTTGGTTGTGTTTATAGGTGTTGAGTTCATCAACACAGTTTTTCTATTTATTTCTAATCATTGTTCCAGTTGACAGTTTTTCACCTTTATGTGATGGAGGCGCCATGTGAACCTGATAAAACAAATGATGGACTTCAGAGGTTGTTGTTGAGGTTTTATCACAGCAGCATTTCATCACAGTATGGCAGTATTTGATGGTTCTGAGTGAAAGCAGTAAAGTTATTACTCCATAAACAGATTGTGTAAGGTGTTTTATAGAATCAGACATGCAGATAATACCTGAGTTTATTCACCACTATGCTTAAACATTTAAAATAAGATCTGTATCATTTGCCAAAGGAGATTTCTGAAGTCCTAAAAACTGCTTTTATCCAGTTGTTGCTATCTCTTTTTTCATGCTTCAGCGCCGGCGACAGTCGTGGCCAGAGGCATCATGTTTTTGGGTTGTCAGTCTGTCCACGACATCTCAAGAACACCTTGAGAGGATTTCTTTAAATTTGGCACAAACGTCCAGTTGGACTTAAGAATGAACTGATTAGATTTCGGTGGTCAAAGGTCAAGATCACTGTGACCTCACAAAATATGTTTTTGGCCATAACTCAAGAATTCATTCACTAATTATGACAAAACTTCACACTAATGTCTAACAGGATAAAATAATGAAGTGATGAGATTTTATATCCAAAAGGTCAAAGGTCAACTTCACTGTGACATCATCATGTTCTGCATAAAACACTTCTCTGGTCATTATTAAACGTCATATCTCAGGAACAGAAGGGGAGACATTTGGTCAGAGACTGAGTTGGTGACACTGATCTTGAAACTGTGCTGATTGTATAGATCTTCTGTGCTGTCGGGTTGAAGATGTGTGTGAAGCGTCTGTGTTTTAGAATAAGTAGCTTCTTTGCAGCAACATCCATATTTGAATCATTGTCTACTGTCATGGACACATATGAGTCTGGACAGACATGGATGTAAACTGTAAGTGTAACTTGACTGGTGAAGCATACGACCACGAGGCAGTAATTCTGGTCATGAATCAGCTTTTAATTAGTTTGAATTCTTTGTGTTCTTTTTTTATTCTTAACTATTTTCAGTCCATCAAAACAGGATATTTCAAACTGTTTTATCATCAAATCCATAAAGTAAATATAAAGTGTCTCTTTGACAATAACAGATTTTGTAATATATGTGTCATGTCAGATTTACTTCATGTGGACTCTCAGAGACTCACTGTGAAGTCGTGGCCTCAGCTCTGAAGTCCAACCCCTCCCATCTGAGAGAGCTGGACCTGAGTAACAACTACAACCTGCAGGATTCAGGAGTGAAGCAGCTGTGTGCTGGACTGGAGAGTCCAAACTGTAGACTGGAGACTCTGAGGTCAGTTCACTTGCTTATGTAGGTGTTTGTTTGTTTGTTTTTGGATATATATAATATAAATCCTTGACTGAGGTTATAAAGCTTTCAGTGTTTTCAGAAATGTTGTGTCTTTCCAAATGGCTGAACAGTTGGTTATGAAAGGCAGAGAAATGATGATTTAGAACATTTAGACACCATCAAGTTTGAGATTTATCCAAAGAGAATTTAAGATTCCTGAGGTTCTGAGGTTTCTTTCTTTTCATGTTAACGTCACATAATCATTTGAAGTCACAGACCTTTAGACTGCAACAATAAGCAAATAAATAGTCTGCACTGGAAACATCTTGGACTTTAAGGACAGGTTGATATTCTTTCACACTCACACGCCCATTAGGACTGCACCATTAATGATCTGGATTCATACGTCTATGTGATCTCATTTCTAAATGACAAGCATTCACTGGCTCCTGTTTCCCTATGCATCCATGTGTTGACTGATGTGCTGTGGAACAATCCCAGTTGCTATCAAGTGTTTCCTCTATCAGTGGGATCCCCCACCCCCCTGAAAGAAAGCAAATATTTTATTGATGTTATTTACCTTGTTTATGTGCACTGCTTTGATTTGAGCTCAGTGTGAGAGTCTTTACTGTGTTTTCCTGTCGCTGGGCTGCGTTTCTCTCCCTCCTCCTCGACCCACACAGGTGATGTTACTTGAGTTAACAGCCTCTGGTTACATCACTGTAAGTGGAATAAAATCTTCCAAACGTGTCATTTCTTATTGTAATCCACCTAAAAGCAAAGACAGACACATGTGGACTCCAAACTAGTGGAGCTGGAGCTGACAGGCTCCGCCCCCTCCAACAAGCGTGTGTTGAGGCTCAACTGGTGTCTGTGCAGCAGCCCAGAGTTTTCAAAGTGTCTGTGTGTTCACAAGTTTTGTATCTTTGAACTGAATCTCTGTGGTTTGAAGTTTAGTTTCTCTCCTGCGTTGCTGTTTGTACTTTCAGATATCTGCCTTATTTTACTGTTTCATGTTCGCTGTCAGACGGATAAGATTCGTATGAAGTCACTGCAGATGAAAAGCCAATATTTTCTGCTTTGGCTGCTTCACAATAAAAGCTAAACAAAGCTAAAATAACAAAACAACATGGGACTTTTATTGTGAAGAATTTATAGGAAATGACACGTCCACTGTTTTACAGCCGCATAACTCAAGACAAGCGTCATATAATGGTCAGTGTGTGTTATTTATTCTAAAACTGAAACTTTACATTCTATGTTTTATGCCTCTGTGCCGGAGATAGCCGTGACTGGAGACATTATGTTTTCAGGTTGTCCGTCCGTCTGTCCGTCCCATTTTAGTGAAAGTGGTATCTCAAGAATGTCTCAAGGGAATTTCTTCAAATTTGGCACAAACGTCCACCTGGACTCAAAGATCAAATTATTAGATTTTGGTGGTCAAAGATTAAAGGTCAAGGTCACTGTGACCTCACAAATATATGTTTTTGGCCATAACTCAAGAATTCATATGCTAATTATGACAAATCTTCACACTAATGTCTAACAGGATAAAATAATGAATGATGAGATTTTATATGCAAAAGGTCAAAGGTCAACTTCACTGTGACATCATCATGTTCTGCATAAAACACTTCTCTGGTCATTATTAAACGTCATATCTCAGGAACAGAAGGGGAGACATTTGGTCAGAGACTGAGTTGGTGACACTGATCTTGAAATTGTGCTGATTGTATAGATCTTCTGTGCTGTCGGGGGACAATGGATGTGAAGCATCCATGTTTTTACAGACATGGATGTAATGAGAAACTTGACTGGTGCACAGAGGCATACATTTTATTATAACAGACTCTGAAGATTACGTCCAGCACTTTAGTAAATGTTATATATAAGTCAAGCACTTTGATATGTCCTATGTTAATGTCATCTGTTTAAAGCCCTGTGTAGACAGCAAGCATCTCAGACGTTTTGTTATCTTAGCCGCCATCTTGACTGTAAGGAAGTCAGGAGGGACAACTCCAGCGGTCACAGCTGAGCAGCATGTGTTGTTGTCTAGAGTCACAGCTGTAATGCAGTCGCCTGGCAGAGGTCTGCACTCTACTGAGTGCACTTTGTAGTTGATGTCTGTAATCATTCCTTCTGTCCATACTGTCTGTGAAGCAGTCCTTCTTAGGGATGTTAACGGTTAACCGTTAGTCAGTTAGCCGCCGAGAATGTTTTTGACCGGTTATGTATGTGGGCTAATTGCATACAGACACACTGCGCTTGTGTTGCAGTAATAGCCTAACCTGCTTCATTTAAACTTAAAATCAGTTCATTGTCCATAAGAAATTGGACAGTTCTCTATCAAATGCTGCAAAGTGCCATGAATTCCCGAATCGAAATGCTAAATTTAAGTGTTTTGTTATGAAGTAATGTTTCATATGGCCTATTGCTGAATCTAAATGTTTGTGTTTTGTTCTGAGCCTAATGTTTCATAAATGAATTAAATCAAGACAAATTAGTGCTGCACGATTAATCTAATCGCAATCGCGATGTCAGGCTGTGCGATTACGTAACTGCATAAAAGGCTGCGATTTGCGATTTAATGTAGGCTAAATAAATGTTAACGTGTGTGCCTGTGAACGTGACTGCCTCTCCTGTAGTGTGTGGAGTTTGTTGACATCACGCCCACAAGCTATCCTGGTGCGTGCAGCAGGCGTGCAGCAGTGACCAACACATATGCTGAAGAAGAGCATGAGCACGACCATGAACAGGCTGAGTTGGTGGCGAAAAAAAAACGTCCGTTACATGGCGATACTTTGGATTCAGGTACGGCGACGTTGAACAGAAAGACGTGTTGTTCAAGTGTAAAAGTTAAAGTCGCCACGTCCCGCGGCAACACGACCAATCTATATCAGCACTTGAGACAGCACAGCACAGGGGAAAGTAGGAAGAGTGCATGCGAGAGAAAGCCGAGCCGTGTAACGTTGAAGACAATGAGACAACTGAAAGCTGCCAGAGCCTCATACAACAACATCCAAGCACAGTTAAGCAAACATTTGTAAGTGTCACAGGGAAATCATGGACTCCATAACAAATGAAAAACTGAGCAACTTTGCTCAGGTTCGGCCCACTTGACATGCTGCTGTGTTGTGCTATGGCGTGCTTGAATTTGTCATTTACGTGACAACGCCTGAACGCAACACAGTCTCGGTCAGCTGTGTGTACAGTTCCGTGCTGCGCTGCTGTGTGAGCAGCGTGTTTGACTGTGCTCAGTCTGTTGATGGTCATTGACACACTGTCTGTCCATAACAATAACTATGTCAGGTCAGTGCCCTCCTAATATAATGTAGGGGAAACACTGAATCAAGACTCATGATACCATTTATTTATTACATTTTATTGTAATTATATTGTAATCACAATCGCAAATCGCGATATTGTCCACCATAACCGCAATCACACATTTTTATCAAATCGTGCAGCTCTAACACAAATTGTGTCAAACATGCTCTTCATTGTTGAATAGCAGTCGAACAAGTAAATCTTCATCAAAGACATTAAGTTTGTTTCGCGCTTGTTCTCCCTCTTCTTTCCCTCTTTTCCTTTCATATTGTAACAGTGAATTTTACAGAACAGTGGTGCACATATGGAGGTCTATACTGTATTTGTTAGCCTGGTATTTAGCTGCACTGTGAAGAAAAAAAATGAAGTTCACAGTTTGAGGATTTTTTTAAGCTGTTTTGAGCACTGATCAGCTGAGCCAGCCCAGAGCATTGTGCTGCAGCAGCTGTGCGCGCGGCTTTACATCCACAACAGATGTTGCAGCGTGTGTGTGTGTGAGAGAGAGAGACACACAGACACACAGAGAGAGACAGAAAAAGATAAAGATAACATATACAACATAAAACATTAAAGGAGAGCACTCTGAAATGCAGTGGAGCTCACTGAGATAAGGGAGTGCCGGACTAGAGCGTATTTCACGTCATTTTGCATTTTTTTTAACCGGTTAGTTGTTGGTTAATGGGTGTCGGTTACCGAAAGCAAAATTAGCCAAAAACTGACATCCCTAGTTGACACTAAACTGCAGACATCAGGCTGATATTATACTGATCCACAATGAAGTCTATTTGTCTTGTTCAGTGGTTTAATCCATTGACTGTGGCAGAGCAATGTGGAGCTAAAACCTTAAAGATAAACTCTGCAGGATCTCCCTTAAAACAGTGTATAGACTCATACAGAAATAATCCCTCTCAATCATCACTTATGAGCAGGGGCGGACTGGGGCAAAAAAGCAGCCTGGGAATTTGGTACCTGACCGGTCCACTCTCCAGGGATCGGGGCGGGGATGCTGGCGGTGGATGCATGATCATCTTCAGTGTAGATAAGAGATTGTTTATGTTAGTAAAGCACTTAAACAACACTATCAGTGAAATGTTAAAATGGTAGAATTTAATAGTAGTACACTATTATGGTGTTAAGCACTTTTTAATGAATGTTTAATTCATTACTCTAGATGAATTAAAAAATGCTATGTATGAATATGGCTTTACCTGGACTAGTACGACCAGGCTGCTCTCCTCTCCCTCCCTGCCACAGTCCTTCTGTGGGGATGGTGACTCAACCTGGCAGGAGATGTGAAGAGAGACATTAGGTTGAAGTTTTGGGCAATTCCCAAAAGAAGAGGTGAAAAAAAGCTGCATTACAATTAGAGGTCGACTGATATGGCCTTTAGGCCGATTATGCTGATGTCGAGAGAGAGAGAGAGAGAGAGAGAGAGAGAGAGAGAGAGGGAGAGAGGGAGGGAGAGAGAGAGTGAGAGAGAGAGAGAGAGAGAGAGAGAGAGAGAGAGAGAGAGAGAGCAGGGCGGTCGATGGCCGATATTACTTTTTTCTCCCCCATCTGATAAAATACAATATTTTGTCGTTACGGGTCTCCTGTCCCTCGCCTCAAGCCCAGGCTTCACCTGCTCTCTGCCTCCTGAATTGTGCTTTTGGATCTCGGACTGAATCTGATAACAAATGACACAATACTGTTTAACCTAAATGTTAACATTTATTGAATGTTCTTGGAATTGACTAAATAAAAAAAAACACTTAGTGTTTTAATGCAACAGCAGCATCACTGAGAAAACATTCTCTCCCTCTCCCTCTCCCTCTCACCCTTTTTCTCTCCCTATTTCTCTCTCTCTCTTCCTCTCCCTCTCTCAATTTTCAATTTCAATAAGCTTTATTGGCATGACTGTAGATTAACTCTCTCTTTCCCCTCTCTCCCTCTCACCCTTTTTCTCTCCCCCTCTCTCCCTCTCCCCCTTTTTCTCTCCCTCTCTCTCCCTCCCACCCTCTTCCTCTCCCTATTTCTCTCTCTCACTCTCTCTCTCTCTCTCTCTCTCTCTCCCTCCCTCCCTCTTTCTCTCTCCCTCCCACCCTCTCTCTCTCCCCCTCTCTCCCTCCCACCCTCTTCCTCTCCCTCTTCCTCTCCCTCTTCCTCCCACCCTCTTCCTCTCCCTCTCTCATTCTCTCTCCCTCCCACCCTCCTCCTCTCCCTCTCTCCCTCCCACCCTCTTTCTCTCCCTCTCTCTCCCCCTCTCTCCTTCCCACCCTCCTCCTCTCCCTCTCCCTCTCTCTCTCTCTCCCTCCCACCCTCTCTCTCTCCCTCTCGCTCTCTCCCTCTCAATTCAATTCAGATTTGCTTTATTGGCATTAATATTAAGAGAACTATGTTGCCAAAGCATCAAGAATCAATTAAACAAAACAAAAAATACAATTCGTAGGTTAAAATACATATAAATGAAATGAATGAAAATATAGGATAATGTGTGTGTGTGTGTGTGTGTGTGTAAGGATTAATAAGATTGGGTATTATTGGGCAATTACAAGTTGTCATATACAATGAAAAACATATACATATAGTTCATTTTAAATAATAATAATAATAACAATAAAATAAAAAACAACAATATTACATTATAGCAGTAATGGTTCTGATCAGCATTCGTGTGTTTCTCTGGTATCATGGCAGAGTGTTACATATTGTGCAGCTAATTTTATAAATTGTGGATCTTCTCCCAGACATACTTTTAACAGTTCATCACATTTCTTTCCCTGATATGATGGATCTGCTGCAGTTACCTGCTGTAGGAAAGCCTCTCTCTCAGTTTGGTACAGGGGGCAGGAGAGGAGAAAGTGGACCTCAGTTTCTATTTCTCCTGAGGAACAGTGTTTACATACTCTTAATTCTCTGGGCTTCCATTCTTTCTTATGCCGACCTTTTTCAACCTGTAGTTGATGGTCAGTGAGTCTGTACATTGTCAATGTGCGTCTCTGTTTGGGGTTTTTTATGCTGACCAGATATTGTGCTGGAGAATATTCTCTATCCAGTAAGCCATAGCATTCTAATTTATTGATGGATTTGATTTCATTCTTCCAATTGTCAATGTAAGTAATTTTGTTCTCTTTGTCGATAGATGCCAGGTGAGTTTTGGAGAGATTTTGGAGGTCTTGGATTTTGAGGTGGCAGGTTTCTCTGGTGTTTCTCAGAGGCTCTGTCTCTGGACAGATGCTGTCACTGAGAAAGGCTCTGTGGTGATAGGGGTCAGGATCAGCTTGTGCTAAGTGAACCTGGAACTTAATTGACCTTTTGGTCATGTGTAGAGAGAGAGGGAAGTGTCCCAGCTCTGCTCTACATGCATGGTTTGGACAGTTTCTGTGGACCTTGAGGATTTCCTTGCAGAATTGAAGATTGGGTGTCCCATGAGGTGTGCCTCTGGGTAATTAGAGGGCCCCACACTTCACTTCCATACATAAGTATGGGTTTGATTACACTGTTAAATAGTTTCAGCCAAAGTGAAATTGGAGGATTGAATTTATATAGTGAACTTTTGATGCTATAGTAGGCCCTGCGTGCCTTTTCTGTGAGGGAATTTATTGCTTTGTCAAAGCTGCCGGATGCACTGATGATGATGCCTAGATAATTATATTCCATTGTATGCTGAAGTGTGGCCCCTCTTACACTGAAAACATGCTTTGATTCCTGTAACCTGGCCTTTTTTTGGAATGCCATGACTTTGGTTTTGTCAAGATTGATATCTACCGCCCAGTTTTGACAGAAGGTCTCCAGCAGAGAGAGGTCCTGCTGTAGACCATGTTCTGTTGGGGACAGTAGAACCAGGTCATCTGCATACATGAGGAATTTAATTTCTTTGCCTTGTAGATCTAAACCTTGGCTTGGGGACTGTTCAAGAAGAGTGGCCAATTTATTGATATAAATGTTGAACAGAGTAGAGACAGGTTGCACCCTGATGCACCCCTTTTCCTTGTTTGAAGAACTCTGTTCTTTTGTTTCCAGTTTTAACACAGCACTGGTTGTCAGAATATTTGGATTTGATTAGATCATATATTTTACCCCCAATTCCATATTGTAGAAGTTGTAAAAATAACCCATTGTATGGAGAGTGTAGATGTGGTCAGATGTTTGATGTTTGGGTAAAAAGCCAATTTGGCTTTTAGACAGAATCTGATGATCAGTGAGATATGTGATTAATCTGGTGTTAAGGATGCTACAGAAGAGTTTACTCAGGTTGCTGTTAACACAGATGCCCCTGTAATTGTTGGGGTTGTACTTGTCTCCATTTTTAAATATAGGAGAAACGAGACCTTTATTCCAAAGACTGGGGTAATATCCAGTTGCCAACACCAGGTTGAAGTGTTTTTGCACGGCAAGTTGGAGTTTTAAATTACTGTGTTTCAGCATCTCTGAGTTAATGCTGTCTATACCGCAAGCTTTTCCATTTTTAAGGGTTTTGAGTTTGTGCTGTATTTCTTTAATGGTGATGGGGTAGTCAAGGGCACATTGGCTGTCCTTCACTGTCCTTTCTAGTTTTTTCAGTTTGTCTATTGTCACAATTTGGTTGGGATTCAGACCGTGACACTCTGGATTTTTATAGAGGTCATCAAAGTGATCTTTCCAGATTTTGCCATTTTGAATTGGGTTGGTCTCTGTACGTGGGTTTCTGTTGATGTTTTTCCATAATTTCCAAAAGGTGTTTTCATTTATAGCTTTTTCAATTTTGTTGAGTTCTCCCTCCATATAATGCATTTTTTCACATGAAGGAGTCTTTTGTATTCTTTCAGAGCTTGGACATATTCAAGCCGTCCCATTAGGTCACTTGGGTTCCTGTGTTTTCTGTTTGACAGTTTTCTCAGGCTTTGTCTGGATACAGCACATTCTTTATCAAACCAATGCTCTTTTTGTTTCATGCTGGATTTTTTAATTTGTGAGATTTTTAATTTAGATTCTTTTGCCAACTGAATAAATATTGTGTTTAAGTGATGTGTGGACAAATCTA
This sequence comes from Epinephelus lanceolatus, assembly GCF_041903045.1. Taxonomy (NCBI): domain Eukaryota; kingdom Metazoa; phylum Chordata; class Actinopteri; order Perciformes; family Serranidae; genus Epinephelus; species Epinephelus lanceolatus. The sequence goes on from NC_135755.1 coordinate 5,980,629, forward strand.
TGTTTTCCCTTTCAGGCTGATACTGGGTGTTGAGAAAAGTATCCAGCATGTTGTGAATTTGAGCAGAGTCTAGTGCAGCGGTATAGGCAGCAGTGCTCTCCTCTGTCCATCTGTATCTCCTCGGCAGAGGAAACAGCCTCGGCTCAGGGTTTGGATTCACAGTGGTTGACAATGACTTTTTCAGAAATAGGGTTATTTGGCTATGGTCTGAAACGGGCTGTTGTGGTGATACAGTGAATGCATTTATATATTGTGGTTCAATGTCGGTAATGGCATAATCTACAACACTACTACCTAACACAGAGCATTGTGTGAGTTTGCCCAGAGAGTCTCCTCTGATTCTGCCATTAACGATGTACAGACCCAAGCCTTTACACATATGTAGTATCTGTTTGCCAGTTGTGTTAACCATGCTGTCATAGCTTTGTCTTTGTGTGTTTATGTAAGTCTGGTACAAAGGGGAATGTTTGAAGATATGTTTATTTCCTTGATAGTTAATGAAGTCTGGCTCTCTACCAGTTCTGGCATTAAGATCACCACATATTAAGACTGACCCTAAACTTTGGTAGAAGGAAATTTCCTTCTGGAGTTCCTCAAAAACCTCCTCTGCATAATAGGGGGAGTTTGAGGGTGGAATATATATTGCACATAAATAGACATCTCTGTTGTTTTCCAGAATATTTGAGTGAATTTTAATCCAAATGTAATTTGTACCTTTTTTAACTGGTGAAATGTAATCTTTATATTCTCCTTTGTACCATGTGAGTAAACCACCTGAGTCTCTGCCATTCTTAGTATGGCTGTGTTTTACAGAGGGTATAATAAGTTCTATATGATTGTTTGGACAGTTATATTGATTTTGCTTTTGATTCCAAGTTTCATTCAAAATGATTATATCTACATTTCTAATATTATTCAGAAATTCAGGGTTTGCTGATTTCAAACCAAAAACTGAAGAGGACACCTTCTTTCTCTCTCCCTCTCTCTCTCCCTCCCACCCTCTTGTGTGTTGGAGATACACACAGCCTTCAGTTGTGTTTGACTGGCGTGAGTTGCTCAGTATTCCAGTCTGTTTATGATGGCAGCAGCAACACTACACGTGAATAACAGAGACATGAGAGACGGAGAAACAGTCTGCTCTGCTGCACCTAGCCTCGCGTCACCAGACTCTTCACATAAAATGAAGAGCCTGGTTTTTATTCACTCTGAATTTTGTCTGGATTCTGGTTCCGGTCTAGAGAGCGGACGCGGAATTCATCAAATTCACCAAAGTAAAACTTTAAATTCTGGCACACCATCGATTTGGGGTGATGAGGGGTGTAAGAAAATTGATTAACTTAATGGCTTGGGGCTTTTCTTGTAAATTATATTCTTTAAATTAAAAGTTTCACCACATTTTTATTAGCTTGGTGCTTTTATTTTGACGGACAGGCGCATCCATCGAACTCCGGATCCTGTCTCACTCGCCCTGGTTCCGGTTCCTTACCAAAACGGCCACTAACGGCCCCAGACTAGCTGCACCTGTGTGTAGCCTACGACGTCAGTGTTAAGGGCACGTTCAAGAACACCAACATTGTGCAACAGTTTAACACTGTGTTAAGGTTTCTCTTCTGGTCATCGGCCTCGTGAGCACAGGAATCAGTCTGAGCCGATTACCTCAAAATGGCGTTAGACCGGCCCGATTCATCGATTAATCGGTCGACCTCTGATTACAATAAACAGTAATATAGGTAATGGAAAAACAGTGTTTTGATTGATAAGTAAACACAGGTGAAAAAGTGCACTGTGTAATGTAATGTACTATATGTGTATCATTCCCAAGTACACAATGGTCCCTCCCTAAACCAGGTTTAGTAAAGGTTAGTAAAAGGCTGTGATGGTCTCTTCTGAATGCTTCTAAAAGAAAGAGGCTTTAATTCATCCAAAACATTCCAAGTGTTGTGAAAGGAGAAGATGTTGAAAAGTATACACTAACAGAACACATAATCTGAGTGAGCATTTAGTTTATTTTATGTAGGCTTGAGTGAACATATTATTCTGTAGCCCTACTAACTGTTAACATATAGTAAATGTACTTGAAATGTCAAAATTCACTTCCATGTATTGAGGAACATTTTGCTACATCATGTTGTTTGATATTTAATATTTTAAATATGCAGGAACATTACTGTCAGAATATTTCAATTTCATTTATGTTCTATAGAAAAATGTTGAACACATTAACCTATAGATGGTGCCTCAGATAAGCACAATCAAATGCTCTTAAATAGTGACAAAGTACAGCTTAAGTTTTATAATCTGACTGTGAATAATACACTAAGAACAATACATTACATTTTCCCCTTGGCAGTGCATGTACTAGACTGTCTCAATTTCTATATATTGTCCAACAATGCCCACACAAAAAGGAAAAAATGACATTTTAATGTTGATGAATTAGCAAAGTAATTAAGACAGCAGAGCTGCATTTACCTCAGCAGCTTTAAGGGGAATACACAAGAGATAATGATAGATCAGATGTTACTAACGTTACTTTATTAACTACTTAACCATGTTGACTAATGCCACTGAGCCCTGTCTGGCTCTAGTCTGTACACAGTAATGACGTTCTGACAGCAAAAAGCAAACTACACGCGCTGTGCTAAAAGTTAGCAAGCTAGCAAAAAAATGATGACATTACAGCCGCCTTACCTGAGTTGCATCTCCCACCTGGTCACACGCCAGAGCTGCCGCCACAGGTGCTGCTGCTGATGCTGCAGAGGATGGTCCAGCAGCAGAAAACAGGGTTGTCAGTTTCTGACATTTTGCAGCATTTGCAGCAATGCCTGTCTCTTTTTTCCCTAATCTTCTCCATGACTTCTGATTGATTGATTGATTGATTGATGCAGAAGGAGGACGGGACAGCCCGTGGCCCTCAGCCCTCGGCTGTGATTGGCCAACAGCTCAACGACGAGGTGAAAGGGGTGTGACACACCCACATGGGCCAAAGATGATGAGCCAAACACTACTAGAGAAACTGTGAACATTGGTTATCATATTAAAGGCCAGCCCAACTGCGCCTAAAGTTTTTTTTTCTTTGTTTTTTCCTCCGGCTGTACCGGCCCACACTGACCCAGCGGCCCACTGGGAAATCTCCCGGTACTCCCGATGGCCAGTCCGCCCTTGCTTATGAGCCACTGTCAGTGTGTGCTGGTGTATTTATCTGCAGAGACTCTGCCCTCTGCCTGTGTTAGGTGAGCTCAGGGCTTTATAAAAAGGTGGGGACCAGATGCCAAACTGTAAGCAGCAGGAATCAAAGAGATACAACACCTGAAAACACAAATATAGTGAGAAGAAATGCCAAACAAGAATGAATCTGGGGTTGGCTTTTACTTTCACTTTCACTGGCAAGTGTGTTTACAAACTGTAAGCAACAATCCTGCATAGTATAACTTTAATTGAAGTAGAAAAACTGAATTGAAAATTCACTCCTAACCTTTAAAGCAGGCCTATTCAGTTGGCGGCCTGCAGGCTATATCAGGACCAGAAGCAACCTCAGAGTGGCTGGGTAGGGATTGGTGTGGAGACTCTGTATTAAACAGCCCGGGGCAAAATGAATCAAGACTGTAGTACTAATAAGCTCCGCTGTTATCGTCTCTTTCATTGTTACTTTGTAAAGTTTTGGTTTCATGTATCATCATGCTGCAGACTCAATAAAACCTTGAGCAGTAAAAAGCCAGTGCTTTATCAATACACATGTTCAGCATGTAGAAAGACATATTTCAATCTGCTCTGTCCCTCATTCACCGCCGTTATGGTTTACAATCACATTTTACACAAGCACATCACACTAGTGGGACCAATAGCAAATAGTTAAAGCAAACTAAAATGAAAGCTGTCTGTATGTAGTCTGTTTAACTTAGTTTGTCACTTCTCTTAAAATGTAGCTGAGACAGCCTACCTGTGGACAGTGAGTGTCCTCAGTAGAGGTGGGACAGAGAGCAGGATGAATGACTGATACTGATGTCTGTTTTTCATGCTTATATAACGTAACTCAGTGTTGTGATGTCAGGAGTAATATTTATTTTATTGACATGTTAGGTTTGTTTCCAGTGAGATATTATTGAGTTTATATAGTGACTTTGTTGTTGTAAACATGACTGTTGCTGCCATAGACTGTATAAAACTATATCCTGTGTATTTTCATAAACACTTGACCTTAAAGGTAAACGTCAGGAAGTGTGTGTGTGTGTGTGTGGTAGAGAGATAGAGTGTGTTATTAGTTATTGTTAATGTCACTTGTTATGCTTCTGTGCATTGACAGCTCTTCTTTATTCTGTTTCTGCATTATGTGATGTTCCTCTGTCAGATATGTGACTACTTTTTTTTTAAATTTCTAATGTGACACTAAAAACATTGCTACTTTTACTACAGTAATTTGCACCTGTTTAGAAATGTGTCATCACCAATAGCTAAAACAAAAAAGTTTCCAATAGGTTGCCTGCTGCTGAAAATGTCTGGCCCATCAACATTTTCTGGTTTAAAATCCGGCCCAGTTGAATTTGTAATTGAACAGCCCTGCTTTAAACACTTGATTTCAACTTAAATTTACCCTCATGATTCTTTAAATAAGTGATTTGTGTTTGGCTGCACAACATGAGTTAGTGATGATGGAGCCACTGGTGGAGCTGGCAGAGTTTAAGAGGTGAAGTCACTACATCTTTATTGAAGTAGCAGCACGTTGTCAATGATATTTATGAGAGCTGTTTTTCACTTTTTGTATTTTCCAGTCTTTAACCTGCATCCTGTTGGGATCAGCACAATAACACAATGACAAAGTCACTCTACTCAGTTTAGGGCAAAGCTCATTGATCAGGACATAGTAATGTTGAGCTACACATTTAACACCTGAAGACATCTGATTGTTTTATTAATGATTTTTATCTACATCATTTATTCTTTATTCAGACTGAGGTACTGCAGTTTGTCAGAGATCAGCTGTGTTTCTCTGGCCTCAGCTCTGAAGTCCAACCCCTCCCATCTGAGAGAGCTGGACCTGAGTGACAACAAGCTGCAGGATTCAGATGTGAAGCTGCTGTGTGATCTGAAGAAGAGTCCACACTGTAAACTGGAGACTCTGAGGTCAGTAGAGGGTTGGAGTGGGTCCATGCTGGTTTCTGCAGTATTATATTAAACACAGTTAGTATCAGATCAAAGATCCAGTACTTCCTGTAAACCTCAGACCTTCTCAGTGGCTCAAAGAGGGGAATGGTGACAGTCTTCAGGAGAGGACAGAGAGACAGACAGAGAGAACAGTCAGCCAATCAGATCAGAAAGAAGCTTGTTGAGATCATGTGTTTAAGTTGATGTGAAGACGACTGTTGTTGTGTTCATGTCTACAGGAAGTGAAGCTGGATTACAGCTGACAGCATCACAACATGTATAGAGACAGCTGTCCTCCTTCATCAAACTGTCACACCATCAAATCTGACCTTGATAACAGGGGACCTGTGTGTGTGTGTGTGTGTGTGTGTATGTTTTATATAGCCTATAGTGTTAGAATGAAGGATGTTGGTATTAAATGTGGCCAAAGTTTCAGATAATGAGGTAAATGTATGTAAAAGTAATCCCTGTGAACAAAAACCTCAGACTTCAGACTGTTGTGAATACCCTGTGTTCAACGGCTTTTTCTACTGAAGCTAAGATTTCTTTATAAGGCAAACAACTATGAGGCGGTAATTCTAGTTTGAACACTAAAGCATGTAAACAGGTTGTAGTAGAAACCCAGAATCCAAATATGAAGCTGTTAATGAGCATAATATGTCCTCTTTAAAGTGTTTGTTGTCTTCATCTTTGTCACAGCTCTGAGATCAGTCTGACTGAAGCCTACAAATCACGGGCTCTTATTTTATAGAACCATCATTACATTTAGTAACCATGTGTTCTTTATACAGAGCAGAACCTCTGCTGAAGTCCAGTAATCACAGCTGATGTGTTGCTGTTCAGTCTTTGGACGAACATGTAGAACATTTAACATGATATATCTGTCCATCAGTCATTTGTTCTAACAGACTCAGTAAATCCATCATTAAAGTGAATCCCTCTGTTTGTGCAGCCATGATGCGTTCAGGACTCTCAGCAGTTTATTTCCACTGTGTACTTGAGTGAAATCTGCAGAGTAAACAGACTTGATGCCCAAAGTCTCTGCAGGTCTGTGAGCTTCCAGCTCAGTGAGTTCACTCCAACACGTTAACATGAGAGCTGGAAGGAAGCCGACTACGCTACACAGCCGCTCCACTCTGCTCTGAACAGGAAGTCCCTACTGGTCTTTATACTGGATGTGCTGCATCACTGACTGACAGCTGGTTTATAACTTCTCTTGTCTTCTTCTCTCATCAGATGGTGGCCAACTCTACTGGATGTGTCGAATGATCCAGAGACGATGAAGCAGCAACGTGTGTGTGTGTCTATGTGAGTGTGTGTGTGTGTGTGTGTGTGTGTGTGTGTGTGTATATATATACTGTGTAATAGTGAGGTGATTCAAATAAATACTACAAAAGGACTTTTGTCAACTGTTGTACTTTGTTGTTATTGTGTGTTTTAAACACAGTGTTGTTGTAGTTACTTTTAGTCACCAGTAGAGGGAGATAATTTGATGCTCCTTAAACATTAATTGACGTTCCAATCCAAAAGGAGGAACTTTATATTTTTTGGTTTCTCATGAAGCTTTGTCTTTATCTTCTGAGCCCACTAGATGGCGCTCTCTGTTCAACAAAGGGTTAACAGCACTGAAGTCAGATGTTTTGATCAGAACCCACTTAGTTTATAGGATAGAGCCTTGGTAGGGCGGAGTGTAATGTGACTATTGTCTAATGTCATCTTTACTCTGTGACATTGTGGAGGCCTTGTTGCATTTATTATCAAGTTTCCTATTTGTGTGTTGATGCTTATTCTTGATGTAAACAACCCCTATAGCTTCATTTTTTAATGTACCTTCCAGATTTGGATATGTATGTTTTTAGAGAATGCACGTTAACAATAAGGACTTAAGCATTTATTCTCAAGAACGTACCTATCTAATCTCAACTTGTTGGGCTGTGTTTAAGATTGTCACTGAGCAGTTTTTAATTTGACTTCTTTATTCCTCTTTTTCTATGTATAATGTTGATTGTTACACTAATTGATGTTTGTTATTTAGCCTTTCCACCGCAAGTTGGTCATGTGACTAATGTCAAACTCACAGCCACTCCTACTTAAGATGGCTTCTCTTTGTTACACAACTGTTTGCCTGATGAAGGTCTAGTCACCGAAACGTTGCAGCATTGAAATCATTATTTTTGCAAGTGAGACAGTGTGCGGGAGTCTTTTCTACAAGTTGTATTCTTCTCGTCCCTCTCCTACGCACTTGTTTGGAAACAGATGTGCCAAGTATTCCTTTTTTTCTCACGCTTTACCACGAGCTCTTTTCAAGAGATCAACACTAACATATAACTGCGCAGCGACGTCTGAGTCTCCTGTGAAGATGCCAAAAGGATTTTGTTCCCTGCTGTCCGTATGGAAGGCGCTGAGGCTTCCCAAGACGCAGAAGCAACGTTGGAGAGACTGCAAATGTTCCCATGTTTAAAGCCAAACGCACTTCCTGCCCTAACACTAATAATGCATCTATAGATACAACACGTCCTATTGTGGCACAAACAAACTGGAGCTCTGCAGACAAGTTCTCCTCACTTATTCCATAATGACGGGCCATGGGCAGTATGCGTGTTTTGTCCAGAGAGATGTGTGTTTGGGACACAGGGCTGGCACACCTCTCAGTACATCATTTGTATCTGTTGAAAAGCGCCGTTTCATCTCCATTAACAACCTGTCTATAACAGGATAGAAAGAGTGTGTTTTCAGGTCGTCCATGCCATCTACGCGTGCTCTTTCTAACGGGGCCTCCACAATAAAATCCTCCAGATGTGGAGCTGTTTGGGACGGTCTTCTCTCACGTGGTGGCGTCTGTGTTGCAATTCCTGTCTTTCCACACAGGCCTTCTGCTTGCTTTCGGATTTCTTTCCATGTGTCCTCTGTGCGCTTTTCTGAGAGTGCAGTGATTACAGACTGGGCCAGATCATCTGCTGCTACCAGATCAAAACTGGGGGACTGCAGCTGATCCCACATGAATTTGGTTGTTGTGAAAACATCCTGGAACAGAATGAGATGCAAAACAAACTTCTCATCAATGAATGCACTGATAGCTCTTGCCTCCATCCTCCGGTGCGGGTTTGACTGACTGATGATGTCATGCAGGGTAGCCCGGATTGCTGGGAGAGTTTTCTTCACTGCCCAGATTGCATTACACTGGCATGACCTTTGACCTTTTGGAGATACATAAAAATCATCATTTTATCCTGTCGGACATTTGTGTGAAATTTTGTCTTAATTATCTTGTGAATTATTTTTAGTTATGGCCAAACATATGTTTTGTAAGGTCACAGTGACCTTTGACCTTTGACCAACAAATTTTAATTCATTAATTATTGAGTCCAGGTGGACGTTTGTGCCAAATTTGAGGACATTCCCTTCAGGCATTCTTGAGATATTACGTTCACAAGGATGGGACTGACGGACACACGCTGGTACAGACAGACGTATGGAAGGACAACCCAAAAACATAATGCCTCTGGCCGCGGCTATCACCCATGAGGAGGCATCAAAACTGTAAAACAAGATGAATATTTTAGCAGGGCTGAAGCCTTGTATATGCATTCAAGATAGGGATGCACCATATTGGATTTTTTTGCCGATATGTAACAACTCATTTGACCAATGACCGATAACCGATAGCGATCCACTCTTCAGCAGCTAATTTTAGTGATCATCAAGTCTCTTCTGTGGTGGAATTAACATCATATTATACATGCATGCTCTTATAGTGACGGCCCACCAGCAGATGGAGACATGAAATACAGTACTCTTCAACGTACAGTACAGGCCAAAAGTTTGGACACACCTTCTCATTCAATGCGTTTTCTTTATTTTCATGACTATTTACATTGTAGATTCTCACTGAAGGCATCAAAACTATGAATGAACACATGTGGAGTTATGTACTTAACAAAAAAAGGTGAAATAACTGAAAACATTCACAGGTGTGCCTTATCAGGGTTAATTAGTGGAATTTCTTGCTTTATCAATGGGGTTGGGACCATCAGTTGTGTTGTGCAGAAGTCAGGTTAATACACAGCCGACAGCCCTATTGGACAACTGTTAAAATTCATATTATGGCAAGAACCAATCAGCTAACTAAAGAAAAACCAGTGGCCATCATTACTTTAAGAAATGAAGGTCAGTCAGTCCGGAAAATTGCAAAAACTTTAAATGTGTCCCCAAGTGGAGTCGCAAAAACCATCAAGCGCTACAACGAAACTGGCACACATGAGGACCGACCCAGGAAAGGAAGACCAAGAGTCACCTCTGCTTCTGAGGATAAGTTCATCCGAGTCACCAGCCTCAGAAATCGCAAGTTAACAGCAGCTCAGATCAGAGACCAGATGAATGCCACACAGAGTTCTAGCAGCAGACCCATCTCTAGAACAACTGTTAAGAGGAGACTGCGCCAATCAGGCCTTCATGGTCAAATAGCTGCTAGGAAACCACTGCTAAGGAGAGGCAACAAGCAGAAGAGATTTGTTTGGGCCAAGAAACACAAGGAATGGACATTAGAACAGTGGAAATCTGTGCTTTGGTCTGATGAGTCCAAATTTGAGATCTTTGGTTCCAACCGCTGTGTCTTTGTGAGACGCAGAAAAGGTGAACGGATGGATTCCACATGCCTGGTTCCCACTGTGAAGCATGGAGGAGGAGGTGTGATGGTGTGGGGGTGTTTTGCTGGTGACACTGTTGGGGATTTATTCAAAATTGAAGGCACACTGAACCAGCATGGCTACCACAGCATCCTGCAGCGACATGCCATCCCATCCGGTTTGCGTTTAGTTGGACGATCATTTATTTTTCAACAGGACAATGACCCCAAACACACCTCCAGGCTGTGTAAGGGCTATTTGACCAAGAAGGAGAGTGATGGAGTGCTGCGGCAGATGACCTGGCCTCCACAGTCACCGGACCTGAACCCAATCCAGATGGTTTGGGGTGAGCTGGACCGCAGAGTGAAGGCAAAGGGGCCAACAAGTGCTAAACACCTCTGAGAACTCCTTCAAGACTGTTGGAAAACATTTCAGGTGACTACCTCTTGAAGCTCATGGAGAGAATGCCAAGAGTGTGCAAAGCAGTAATCAGAGCAAAGGGTGGCTATTTTGAAGAAACTAGAATATAAAACATGTTTTCAGTTATTTCACCTTTTTTTGTTAAGTACATAACTCCACATGTGTTCATTCATAGTTTTGATGCCTTCAGTGAGAATCTACAATGTAAATAGTCATGAAAATAAAGAAAACGCATTGAATGAGAAGGTGTGTCCAAACTTTTGGCCTGTACTGTATGTGATATTCATTCATCGTGCAAAATAAAAAAGCATGTTGGCCGATTCAAATAGTTCATTTTAAAGCCAATATGGAGCAGTACTGATGATGTGCCCATATTATCATGCATCCCTCATAAAATGTTTGTGTTTCCAGAGAAATAACTTGACCTAACTTCAAATGAACACGGTCTGCACCATCCACCACTCTCTGTCCTGTGAACTTTCTCTTGTCTCTGTTACTTACGTTCCACACATGCTAAGACGTGGACCTTATTGGAGTGTATTAGGCTAATTCAACAGTAATTACTTGGATCACATGATAGTGACGCTTCATTATTGCCGGCACACTAAACCAAAGAAGATAGAAAAACTAAAGAGTTTGGACAAATACATACATGTACCATTAGACCTCCAACCAAAATGATGTTAAAAATGCAATTAGAAAATACAAAACATGTAAAAACAGCTCCTAAAACTGTGCACACAAATGCTTCTAGTGTCAGTCTCTTTAGTAATCTCTGATGAACTGACTGTTATTGATGAATACATGTAATATATAATGTATTCTTTACTTTTATTTAATGATGTCACATGACTTGTGTCGGCGTCATGGGTATTTAAGATGGCCACTTCCTGTTGTTGGTCAGAGTATGAGGAAGAGCTGCTGGCTCTGAACGTCACACAGCATTAAAATCCGTAGTCACATAGTTATAAAGATCCTTGTTGATGTAGTTCAGTTTATCAACCTGTTGAAAAACTGCGTCTGAGATGCTGCTGCAGTTTAATGGCTCTGTGGCGCCATCTAGTGGAGCTAAATGCTAACAACAAGTCCTGTCCCTCCTACTTCCTGTAGCTACTGTAGCCTACATGTTCAAAGGCCATCAGAGGCAGCACACCAAATAATTAAACTGCATATGTTTGAATTGTAACTCTCATACTGAATTAATTTACCAAGGTTGTGGATAAAGGTGAGTTTGAGGCAACATTTGAAATGCAGTTGCCTAAAAATGAATGATGATAGTTTCTAAACTTGACTTGTATGAATGCATTACTGAATATTTGAATGTTTGTTACAGGCTTACTGGCGCCAGGAAGCAGACTCCCCACACCTGAGGGTGCATGTGCTTCATAACTCCCCACCAGACCAGGACCAGGTGAGCAGTCAGGTGAGCAGTCAGGTGACCTGGCCTCGTAGGTATTTGAAGGTGTGTGTATTCTTTGTCTCAAGAGTTTGACACTTGAAACGTCACTTGATGTTATGAAATAGACCTATATGTTAATGGGAGCAGTGTGCAGACGCTCTTCACATGTTCTGCTTTTGTGCTTTTTTGGACATTGTGAGCACACAGAGAAAAAAGGAACAAAGGATTTGCTCATGTTAAACTAAAAACACCGTCCTCCAGACAGCTGCTGCCACGTGTGGCTACAAGTTCAGTGGTGTTCTTATCATAGTGAGGAATAATGTTCACTGACTACATTCATTTACTCTTTGATGATCAATTTGAGTTTGTCAGGCTCAGTTTGTTTGCTGGTTTTATTACTTCAGTTCCATTCACATTGTGTTTTATTTTCTTCCACAGCGTCCTGTGACACAGCCAGACCACAACAGACTTGTGAGGACATTTGAAGTTTTTCTTTGATGATGCAGCCCATAATTACTACACTCAATAAAATGTCTGCCTGAACATGATCTTAACACAATATTTGGACACATTAGCCACTCTAAAAGGTGGACAACAGCATCACTCACAGCTTACAATGTACCGTATTAAAGTCAGCATCAATCACATGAACACAGACCACTGCTGTCATCAACATGACATGATCATTAGCATAAAGCATAGAAACTTAGCATGGTGTTTTAGCAGAGTGGATTAGGAAAGAAATGTAAGATTTACACATGAAATTGCCTTTTGTGTCTCTTCTTATTTCACATTCTGTGAGCGGGTTTAGCGTTAGCTTGGCCGTGAGAGGCTAACGCTATCTCTGGATGGTGGAGTGTGAGGTGAGCCCTCATGTTCGTAGTATTCCCACAGTATTTTATTCTCATGCGACTCTGCTCATAAATCACGTGTGTCATATCCAAGTCCTCCTTTCCTTCTGTGTTAACAAAATCCAAAATAAGTCCAGACGTTTGATTTAAACACCAGCGGTGCGTTTCTTATTTCTTTCTCCGGTGCCTCCATCTTTGTTTTGATGAACTTCCTGCCAAATGCTGCTGACTGAGACCTCTGCTGACCTCACCAGGAAAATAACATCAGCACCATCTAGTGGCCCGAAAAAGCAAATGACTTTATTATTCCAGCACCAAAAGTTGTATTATAATGTGGATTTGCAAAAATGTATGATGCACATAATAAAAGATCAATACGTGGCGTCTGTGTATAGACCCAATATCGCCATGCAGAATATCGCGATACTATGCCAATGGATTTTTCTCCGCCATCCCTAATTTGCAGTGCCCGCTCTGTAGAACTGACACCAAAGTCTGGCTCATTGAACGCTGTCACTGACATCATGACCTTTGCTTCTTTTATATTTTCCTTGCTTGGTGCATGTCTACAAACTGTATGATAGTCCTGCCACTGTGAGGTGAACAGAGAGAATGTAGAGTGATCTTGTTTGATTAAACAGGTGGACCTTGTATATTTATATTAGGAATGATAAGCTGCGAGCCGAGACCACTCCCTGGGACTTTGGACACACCTGGACCAGGGAGTGTGTGTGTGTGTGTGTGTGTGTGTGTGTGTGTGTGTGTGTGTGGCACAGCCCCGCCCTCCTGCAAACACACTAACCAAAGTTTAATGCACCAAAGTAATAAAAGTCATAGACTGTTCATGATGTCCCATATCTCTCAGGCAACTGTGTGTAACTAAACAAAATTCCTATGAATAAAAGGGAGGAGGTGCCAACAGGAGGGAACACTGAGAGTCTAAAGTCAGTGTGTTCAGACTCCATTTTAAACTGCACAGAGCAGTCAGAGGAATACAGGTCGTCTGAGACACGGTGAGTGTTAATACTATAAAAATAATGATTACTGTCATTATTGATTAATCAGCTGATTTTTATTCTGAGTCATTGTTTAGTCTGTTATAGGGGAGAGTGGGGTCGGACAGTGCCGCCTATTTAGCAAGGTAGAAAGAAACTGTGTCATCCACCATGCTCAGCCACACCCTGTTCACTTTCAACCTCAAAATGGAGACCGTCTGACTATTGCTCACAATTTATTCACAGTTTTGAAATCTACAGCATGTAAGTAAATGTTTTGGCTCTTTTGTCATTTGTCTTCTACCATACTGTTTTTAGTTGTGCCACATACAAAAACATATGGTTGGAAAGTTGATTTTCAGGTCTGTCAGGTTGTGTTAGTGTTAGCTGAATGTTTGTTGGGAGCTAACACAGGGGCGTTCAGAGAATGTTGGGGGGCACTGGCAGCAATAAGTTAGAACGGGGGGCGTTGAGGTGTTTGTGTACGTCAGTGCCACATCTTCAGAGCTTCATCATCACACTTGCTTTTATCACCACCATCATCATCTGACGCTGTTTTTACAACCAGGCTTTTCCTGTTAAACACGAGGCCTGCGCGCAGCTACGGATCTGCGCGCTCCGGTGCTTCGGGCGCGCTCTTGTGTCAACTCTTTGAATGTGCGTCACAGTGAAAAGCTCTAGTACCGCGAGCAGCGGCACTTTATAGACACACAGAGAGAAAAGGGGGACTCTGCCGAGGGATTGTGGCGCAGTTTTGTTGGATAGGAAGATGTTGAGTGTACAGTCAGCTCTCCCTGCTCTTTGTTACACTGAGTTTTGGTTTCCGCCCTCAGATCAGATCAGTGCACGGACACTCCCTAAACTTTAGGCTCATCCAGAAAGAGTCCCAGCTGACATGCTGACATTGGGCAAGAGGCGGGTACACGGGGAAAAAATAATAACAATGCCTCCACGCCAACAAAAGCTGTGTTATCCATACATACATACATACAAACGTCTGTCACACTCTCTTGAATGACGTATCTCAAGAACGTCTTGAGGGACTTTCTATAAATTTGGTACAAAAGTTCACTTGGACTCAACAATAAACAAATTAGAATTTGGTGGTCAAAGGTCAAGGTCACTGTGACCTTGCGTCCGTCTCATTCTTATGAACGCAAAATCTCAAGAAGGCCTTAAGGGGCTTTCCTCAAATTTGGCGCAAATGTTAACTTGGACTAGAGGATGAACCAATTCAAATGTGGTGGTCAAAGGTCAAGGTCAGTCTGGCAAAACACGTTTTTGTCATTCACTCAAGAATTAATTCGCTAATTATGAAAAAATTTAACACAAATTTCAAACAGAATAAAATGATGACATTTTATATCCAAAAGGTCAAAGGTCAACTTCACTGTGACATCATCATGTTCTGCATAAAACACTTCTCTGGTCATTATTAAACATCATATCTCAGGAACAGAAGGGGAGACATTTGGTCAGAGACTGAGTTGGTGACACTGATCTTGAAACTGTGCTGATTGTATAGATCTTCTGTGTGTGAAGCTTCCATGTTTTCACTGGATGTAAACTGTAAGTCCAGCTTATATATATTTAAAGCCCAGCCCAGAACACGGTGTCCCAACTGTCCCAGGGAGTCAGAACTTTGGGAAAATGCACTCCTTGTACATTTAACAAAACTGTGCCTTTCACGTTTGGGTTGGGCTCTAAAAACCGGATAAATAGTTAGCAGACGCCTGTATCTGTTCAGAGATCAAATTATTTTCATTACTGTTCAAGTAGTCTGTGAGTAATCAAAGGTTATTTAGTGTCAATACAAAAGTGTCCCAACTGACCCCGCTCTCCCCTACTGTATGTCATAAAATACCCAGCCAATATGTAATCATGTCCTATAAATAAGAAGTTACTGACTTCATCACACTGTGTATGTGTGTTACAGTTCTCTCAGATTTGGGAAGATGGCTGATTTGGAGGCAGACGGGGACAGATCAGAGTCTCCAGTGTCCAGCTGTCTGTCTATGAAGAGTGACTGGTCCAAACATGATCCTCCAGTCTTCAGTAATGAACCTGGACCCTCAGACACAAAGTAAGAGACTGTTGAAAAACATGAGGGAGCTTTTTGCCTTTTGAAAGTCGTCTCACAGTGGAGCACAACATTACTCAGGAGGTTTTCATGAAGCTCCACCATGAGATATTTAAACTGTCTGTGATATGCTAGTACACGTTTGTTTACAAAGACTGGTTACTCCAATACAGTTGTTTTTTTGTTGTTTTTTTGGAAAGGTAGGTCGGTAGGTAAAACAGTTGATAGATAGAGTGGACCAGAAGTTTGTCTGAGGTTATTATGACCCACATTTATGTTCAGTGTAGGCTGTGACCTTCAGCTGCTGTAGTGATTATGACGGGACCAGAGCATGAAGTCACATGACATAATGTAGGAGCAACAAAGTCCATGTAGGGAGGTCACAGCCGAACCATGATTCTTTTCCTAAACCTAACCACACTGGTAGGGGCACTAATTTAGGAAACACTCCTGTGGGTCGTATTAGAGGGTAGGAACATAGGATCAGTGTGGTCGTATGGGTCGGAGGACTTGTTGTAATGTTACCTCTGGTCTTTACAAGGACTAATAATATGTGTAAAACATTTGTTGTTTCCACAGACAGAGAGCAGAGTCTCCAGTGTCCAGCTGTCTGTCTATGAAGAGTGACTGGTCCATGAGTCAACCTCCATACTTCAGTAATGAACCTGGACCCTCAGACACAAAGTAAGAGACTGTTGAAAAACATGAGGGAGCTTTTTGCCTTTTGAAAGTCGTCTCACAGTGGAGCACAACATTACTCAGGAGGTTTTCATGAAGCTCCACCATGAGATATTTGAACTGCCTGTGACTGAGTGTGTGAATAAAGCAAATAATTTTCAGCACAGTTTGCAGGACGAGATCTAAATAATGTGTTCATCTCCACAGAGAGAAGAAGAGGAGTCATGTTTCTGTGGAGGAGCAGCCGTCCTGCTGTAGTTTGTGTCAGGACGTCCTGAAGGATCCAGTCTCTACCAGCTGTGGACACTGGTTCTGCAGACAGTGCATCAGCTCATACTGGGACCAGTCTGCTTCATCAGGAGACTCCTCCTGTCCCCAGTGTGGAGAAAGATCCAGAACAAGAGCTGGACTGCAGACAGCCAGTCAGACCAGCACTGTACAAAGTAAGACTGTACATCTGTCTGCTGATGTCATCATGTCTGAAAACAGGATTCTTCTTGGTTTATTTGTGTTGTAAAGTGTAGACATGAAAGATTTTATAAAACTAATGTATAAAACCTTCATTTGTTTGTGTTACTTGTTTTAATGTTGGTCATGAAAATAATCAGATTCCAGATTTATTTCTTTAGTCTGACATGTTTCCTTCTCTTTCAGCAGACAGTGGTCTGCAGGAGGTTTTAGATGAACATAAGATCAGTGTGAGGAGGAGATGTGAACGTGTGACTGAAGGAAGTGATGAAACAGGAAGTGAAAGCCTCCTCAACAGGATCTACACTGAGCTCTACATCACAGAGGGACAGAGTGAAGAGGTTAATACCCAACATGAGGTGAAGCAGCTTGAGAGAGCTTCTAAGATGAAGACCCTCCATGAAACTCCAATCAAGTGTCAGCACATCTTTAAAGCCTTACCTGACCAACAGAAACACATCAGAGTGGTTCTGACCAACGGCGTCGCTGGCGTTGGAAAAACCTTCACAGTGCAGAAGTTCACTCTGGACTGGGCCGAGGGTTTGGAAAACCAAGATGTCAGTGTGGTGATTCTGCTTTCGTTCAGGGAGCTGAACTTGATCAGAGATGAGAAGTTGAGTCTTCTCACTCTGCTCCGTGTTTTCCATCCAACATTACAGAAGGTCACAGCAGAGGAGCTCGCTGTCTGTAAAGTTCTGTTCATCTTTGACGGCCTGGATGAAAGCAGACTGTCTCTGGATTTCCACAACAATGAGGTTGTGACTGATGTCACACAGAAGTCATCAGTCAACGTGCTGTTGACAAACCTCATGGAGGGGAAGCTGCTTCCCTCGGCTCTGGTCTGGATAACTTCCCGACCTGCAGCAGCCAATCAGATCCCTCCTGCATGTGTTGACAGGGTAACAGAAGTACGAGGCTTCACTGACGCCCAGAAGGAGGAGTACTTCAGGAGGAGAGTCAATGATGAAGAGCGGTCCAGCAGAATCATCTCACACATGAAGACATCCAGGAGCCTCCACATCATGTGTCTAATCCCAGTCTTCTGCTGGATCACTGCTACAGTTCTGGATCACATGTTGACTACAGAGCAGAGAGGAGAGCTGCCCAAGACCCTGACTGAGCTGTACTCACACTTCCTGTTGGTTCAGACAAAGAGGAAGAAGCACAAGTATGATGAGGGACATGAGACCAGTCCACAGGAGCTGACGGAGGCTGACAGGGACGTTCTTCTGAAGCTGGGGAGGCTGGCGTTTGAACATCTGGAGAAAGGAAACATCATGTTCTACCAAGAAGACCTGGAGCGCTGTGGTCTTGATGTCACAGAGGCCTCGGTGTACTCAGGAGTTTGTACAGAGATCTTTAAAAGAGAGTCTGTGATCTTCCAGAAAACAGTCTACTGCTTCGTTCATCTGAGCGTTCAGGAGTTTCTGGCTGCAGTCTACCTGTTCCACTGTTTCACCAACAGGAACACAAAGGTACTGGAGGACTGGGGTTGTTATACATACTTAGAGCGCTTAATGGAGAATAATTACAGATCCCTGGATGTCTTCTTAAAGAGAGCCATGGAGAAATCCCTCCAAAGTGAAAATGGTCACCTGGATCTGTTTGTCCGCTTCCTTCATGGCCTCTCTCTGGAGTCCAACCAGAGACTGTTAGGAGGCCTTTTGGGTCGGACAGACAACAGTCCAGAAATCATCCAGAGAGCCATCAACAACCTGAAGGAGATGAACACAAACAAGATCTCTCCTGACAGAAGCATCAACATCTTCCACTGTCTGCTGGAGATGAACGACCTCTCAGTACATCAGGAGATCCAAGAGTTCCTGAAGTCAGAGAACAGATCAAAGAAGGAACTCTCACAGATCCACTGCTCAGCTCTGGCCTACATGCTGCAGATGTCAGAGGAGGTTCTGGATGAGTTGGACCTGAAGAAATACAACACAACAAGGGAGGGACAACGGAGACTGATTCCAGCTGTGAGGAACTGCAGAAAGGCTGGGTAAGTCCAGATGTGATTAACATCATAAATCATTGTAGATTAGTAGTTTAATTCTTCAAATATACACACTATGAAATTCTTATTATTCATAAAATGTTCAAATGATGTGTCTGTTGTATTTTGTCACAGATGTTCTTGAGCTGTTTCAAATGCTGAGTGCAAAACATGTAGATGTTTCAGTTGGTTGTGTTTATAGCTGTTGAGTTCATCAACACAGTTTTTCTGTTTATTTCTAATCATTGTTCCAGTTTACAGTTTTTCAGCTTTATGTGATGGAGGCGCCATGTGAACCTGATAAAACAAATGATGGACTTCAGAGGTTGTTGTTGAGGTTTTATCACAGCAGCATTTCATCACAGTATGGCAGTATTTGATGGTTCTGAGTGAAAGCAGTAAAGTTATTACTCCATAAACAGATTGTGTAAGGTGTTTTATAGAATCAGACATGCAGATAATACCTGAGTTTATTCACCACTATGCTTAAACATTTAAAATAAGATCTGTATCATTTGCCAAAGGAGATTTCTGAAGTCCTAAAAACTGCTTTTATCCAGTTGTTGCTATCTCTTTTTTCATGCCTCGGCGCCGGCGACAGTCGTGGCCAGAGGCATCATGTTTTTGGGTTGTCAGTCTGTCCACGACATGTCAAGAACACCTTGAGAGGATTTCTTTAAATTTGGCACAAACGTCCAGTTGGACTTAAGAATGAACTGAT